>NW_026108832.1:313731-627462 GCF_024516045.1 Bombus affinis
ATGTGAGGTTGGACTGGATATTTACGAGCAAGCGGAGCGAGCGAGCAACGGTCACAATTTCCAAGCTATACATATACCATATATTGCCTTGCATATATTTCGTGCTAGTACCTAATTTTGTCAGGCATTTCGGACATCACAATGCACTGTACTATGAGGAAACGATACTAATTATGTGAAACTATTAGTAAACCGTAAACATTTGTCAGAAGGCAATAGGATAAAGACTTCCGGCTCCTCGGGCTGGTGCGAATATTTCAATGTCCGTATGTGCCAAACCGTTGGTGTGTGACACACCTTTACGCGTCTCTCGCTCGCCGCGCTCGCACGAAAGCTATAGCCTAACCTAAAACCAATCCATCTTCCGTTCATTATTGGATATGGTGGCGACATATTTCAAATTTGCGAACGTGTCGGATCGCTTGTGAGGTTGTACTAGATTTTTAAGAGCGAGCGGAGCGAGCGAGCAACGGTCACAATTTCCGAGCTATACATATACCTTATATTGCCTTCCATATATTTCGTGTTATTACCAAATTTTGTCAGCCATTTCGGACATCACATTGCACTGTACTATGTGGAAATAGTACTATTTATGTGAAACTATTGGTAAACTGTAAACATTTGTCAGTAGCAATAGGATAAAGACTTCCGGCTCCTCGGGCTGGTGCGAATATTTCAATGTCCGTATGTGCCAAACCGATGGATTGTGACACACCACTCCGCGTCCCTCGCTCGCCGTGCTCGCTTGAAAGCTATAGCCTAACCTAAAAACAATCCCTCTTGCGTTAGTCATTCGACATGGAGGCGACTTATTTCAAATTTGGTAACGTGTCGGATCGGATGTAAGGTTGGACTAGATTTTTACGAGCGAGCGGAGCGAGCGAGCAACGGTCACAATTTCCAAGCTATACATATACCATATATTGCCTTCCATATATTTCGTGTTATTACCAAATTTTGTCAGCCATTTCGGACATCACATTGCACTGTACTATGAGGAAAAGGTACTAATTATGTGAAACTATTAGTAAACCGTAAACATTTGTCAGAAAGCAATAGGATAAAGACTTCCGGCTCCTCGGGCTGGTGCGAATATTTCAATGTCCCCATGTGCCAAACCGTTGGATTGTGACACACCTCACCGCGACCCAAGCTCGCCATGCTCGCTCGAAAGCTATAGCCTAACCTAAAACCAATCCATCTTGCGTTCATTATTCGATATGATGGCGACATATTTCAAATTTGCGAACGTGTCGGATCGGTTGTGAGGTTGGACTAGATTTTTACGAGCGAGCGGAGCGAGCGAGCAACGGTCACAATTTCCAAGCTATATATATACTATATATTGCCTTGCATATATTTCGTGTTATTACCTAATTTTGTCAGCCATTTCGGACATCACATTGCACTGTACTATGTGGAAATAGTACTATTTTTGTGAAACTATTCATGAACTGTAAACATTTGTCAGTAGGCAATAGGATAAAGACTTCCGCATCCTCGGGCTGGTGCGAATGTTTCAATGTCCGTATGTGCCAAACCGTTGGTATGTGGCACACATTTACTCGTCGCTCGCTCGCGGCGCTCGCTCGAAAACTATAGCCTAACCTAAAACCAATCCATCTTGCGTTCATTATTCGATATGGTGGCAACATATTTCAAATTTGCGAACGTGACGGATCGGTTGTGAGGTTGGACTAGATTTTTACGAGCGAGCGGAGCGAGCGAGCAGCGGTCACAATTTCCAAGCTATACATATACCATATATTGCCTTGCATAGTTTTCGTGCTAGTACCTAATTTTGTCTGCCATTTCGGACGTCACATTGCACTGTACTATGAGGAAACGGTACTAACTATGTGAAACTGTTGGTAAACCGTAAACACTTGTCAGAAGGCAATAGGATAAAGACTTTCGGCTCCTCGGGCTGGTGCGAATATTTCAATGTCCGTATGTGCCAAACCGTTGGTTTGTGACACACCTTTACGCGTCTCTCGCTCGCTGCGCTCGCTCGAAAGCTATAGCCTAACCTAAAAACAATCCCTCTTGCGTTAGTCATTCAACATGAAGGCGACTTATTTCAAATTTGGGAACCTGTCGGATCGAATGTGATGTTGGACTGGATTTTTACGAGCAAGCGGAGCGAGCGAGCAACGGTCACAATTTCCAAGCTATACATGTACCATATATTGCCTTGCATATATTTCGTGTTATTACTTAATTTTGTCAGCCATTTCGGATATCACATTGCACTGTACTATGTGGAAATAGTACTACTTATGTGAAACTATTCATGAACTGTAAACATTTGTCAGAAGGCAATAGGATAAAGACTTTCGGCTCCTCGGGCTGGTGCGAATATTTCAATGTCTGTATGTGCCAAACCGTTGGTTTGTGACACACCTTTACGCGTCTCTCGCTCGCTGCGCTCGCTCGAAAACTATAGCCTAACCTAAAACCAGTCCTTCTTCCGTTCATTCTTCGATATGGTGGCGACATATTTCAAATTTGCGAACGTGTCGGATCGGTTGTGAGGTTGGACAAGCTTTTTACGAGCGAGCGGAGCGAGCGAGCAACGGTCACAATTTCCAAGCTATACATATACCTTATATTGCCTTCCATATATTTCGTGTTATTACCTAATTTTGTCAGCCATTTCGGACATCACATTGCACTGTACTATGTGAAAATAGTACTATTTATGTGAAACTATTGGTAAACTGTAAACATTTGTCAGTCGCAATAGGATAAAGACTTCCGGCTCCTCCGGCTGGTGCGAATATTTCAATGTCCCCATGTGCAAAACCGTTGGATTGTGACACACCTTTACGCGTCTATCGCTCCCTGCGCTCGCTCGAAAGCTATAGCCTAACCTAAAAACAATCCCTCTTGCGTTAGTCATTCGACATGAAGGCGACTTATATCAAATTTGGGAACGTGTCGGATCGAATGTGAGGTTGGACTGGATTTTTACGAGCAAGCGGAGCGAGCGAGCAACGGTCACAATTTCCAAGCTATACATATACCATATATTGCCTTGCATATATTTCGTGCTAGTACCTAATTTTGTCAGCCATTTCGGACATCACATTGCACTGTACTATGAGGAAACGATACTAATTATGTGAAACTATTAGTAAACCGTAAACATTTGTCAGAAGGCAATAGGATAAAGACTTCCGGCTCCACGGGCTGGTGCGAATATTTCAATGTCCGTATGTGCCAAACCGTTGGTTTGTGACACACCTTTACGCGTCTCTCGCTCGCCGCGCTCGCACGAAAGCTATAGCCTAACCTAAAACCAATCCATCTTCCGTTCATTATTGGATATGGTGGCGACATATTTCAAATTTGCGAACGTGTCGGATCGCTTGTGAGGTTGGACCAGATTTTTACGAGCGAGCGGAGCGAGCGTGCAGCAGTCACAATTTCCAAGCTATACATATACCTTATATTGCCTTGCATATATTTCGTGTTATTACCTAATTTTGTCAGCCATTTCGGACATCACATTGCACTGTACTATGTGGAAATAGTACTATTTTTGTGAAACTATTCATGAACTGTAAACATTTGTCAGTAGGCAATAGGATAAAGACTTCCGCCTCCTCGGGCTGGTGCGAATGTTTCAATGTCCGTATGTGCCAAACCGTTGGTATGTGACACACATTTACTCGTCGCTCGCTCGCGGCGCTCGCTCGAAAACTATAGCCTAATCTAAAACCAATCCATCTTGCGTTCATTATTCGATATGGTGGCAACATATTTCAAATTTGCGAACGTGACGGATCGGTTGTGAGGTTGGACTAGATTTTTACGAGCGAGCGGAGCGAGCGAGCAACGGTCACAATTTCGAAGCTATACATATACCATATATTGCCTTGCATATATTTCGTGCTAGAACCTAATTGTGTCAGCCATTTCGGACATCACATAGCACTGTACTATGAGGAAACGGTACTAATTATGTGAAACTATTAGTAAACCGTAAACATTTGTCAGAAGGCAATAGGATAAAGACTTCCGGCTCCTCGGGCTGGTGCGAATATTTCAATGTCCCCATGTGCCAAACCGTTGGATTGTGACACACCTCTCCGCGTCCCTCGCTCACCGTGCTCGCTCGAAAGCTATAGCCTAACCTAAAACCAATCCAGCTTCCGTTCATTATTTGATATGGTGGCGACATGTCTCGAATTTGCGAACGTGTCGGACCGGTTGTGAGGTTAGACCAGATTTTTACGAGCGAGCGGAGCGAGCGTACAGCAGTCACAATTTCCAAGCTATACATATACCTTATATTGCCTTCCATATATTTCGTGTTATTACCAAATTTTGTCTGCCATTTCGGACATCACATTGGACTGTACTATGAGGAAATAGTACTATTTATGTGAAACTATTCATAAACTGTAAACATGTGTCGGTAGGCAATAGGATAAATACTTCCGGCTCCTCGGGCTGGTGCGAATATTTCAATATCCGTATGTGCCAAACCGTTGGTATGTGACACACATTTACTCGTCGCTCGCTCGCGGCGCTCGCTCGAAAACTATAGCCTAATCTAAAACCAATCCATCTTGCGTTCATTATTCGATATGGTGGCAACATATTTCAAATTTGCGAACGTGACGGATCGGTTGTGAGGTTGGACTAGATTTTTACGAGCGAGCGGAGCGAGCGAGCAACGGTCACAATTTCCAAGCTATACATATACCATATATTGCCTTGCATAGTTTTCATGCTAGTACCTAATTTTGTCTGCCATTTCGGACATCACATTGTACTGTACTATGAGGAAACGGTACTAACTATGTGAAACTGTTGGTAAACCGTAAACATTTGTCAGAAGGCAATAGGATAAAGACTTTCGGCTCCTCGGGCTGGTGCGAATATTTCAATGTCCGTATGTGCCAAACCGTTGGTTTGTGACACACCTTTACGCGTCTCTCGCTCGCTGCGCTCGCTCGAAAACTATAGCCTAACCTAAAACCAGTCCTTCTTCCGTTCATTCTTCGATATGGTGGCGACATATTTCAAATTTGCGAACGTGTCGGATCGGTTGTGAGGTTGGACAAGCTTTTTACGAGCGAGCGGAGCGAGCGAGCAACGGTCACAATTTCCAAGCTATACATATACCTTATATTGCCTTCCATATATTTCGTGTTATTACCTAATTTTGTCAGCCATTTCGGACATCACATTGCACTGTACTATGTGAAAATAGTACTATTTATGTGAAACTATTGGTAAACTGTAAACATTTGTCAGTCGCAATAGGATAAAGACTTCCGGCTCCTCGGGCTGGTGCGAATATTTCAATGTCCCCATGTGCAAAACCGTTGGATTGTGACACACCTTTACGCGTCTATCGCTCCCTGCGCTCGCTCGAAAGCTATAGCCTAACCTAAAAACAATCCCTCTTGCGTTTGTCATTCGACATGAAGGCGACTTATTTCAAATTTGGGAACGTGTCGGATCGAATGTGAGGTTGGACTGGATATTTACGAGCAAGCGGAGCGAGCGAGCAACGGTCACAATTTCCAAGCTATACATATACCATATATTGCCTTGCATATATTTCGTGCTAGTACCTAATTTTGTCAGGCATTTCGGACATCACATTGCACTGTACTATGAGGAAACGATACTAATTATGTGAAACTATTAGTAAACCGTAAACATTTGTCAGAAGGCAATAGGATAAAGACTTCCGGCTCCTCGGGCTGGTGCGAATATTTCAATGTCCGTATGTGCCAAACCGTTGGTGTGTGACACACCTTTACGCGTCTCTCGCTCGCCGCGCTCGCACGAAAGCTACAGCCTAACCTAAAACCAATCCATCTTCCGTTCATTATTGGATATGGTGGCGACATATTTCAAATTTGCGAACGTGTCGGATCGCTTGTGAGGTTGTACTAGATTTTTAAGAGCGAGCGGAGCGAGCGAGCAACGGTCACAATTTCCGAGCTATACATATACCTTATATTGCCTTCTATATATTTCGTGTTATTACCAAATTTTGTCAGCCATTTCGGACATCACATTGCACTGTACTATGTGGAAATAGTACTATTTATGTGAAACTATTGGTAAACTGTAAACATTTGTCAGTAGCAATAGGATAAAGGCTTCCGGCTCCTCGGGCTGGTGCGAATATTTCAATGTCCGTATGTGCCAAACCGATGGATTGTGACACACCACTCCGCGTCCCTCGCTCGCCGTGCTCGCTTGAAAGCTATAGCCTAACCTAAAAACAATCCCTCTTGCGTTAGTCATTCGACATGGAGGCGACTTATTTCAAATTTGGTAACGTGTCGGATCGGATGTAAGGTTGGACTAGATTTTTACGAGCGAGCGGAGCGAGCGAGCAACGGTCACAATTTCCAAGCTATACATATACCATATATTGCCTTCCATATATTTCGTGTTATTACCAAATTTTGTCAGCCATTTCGGACATCACATTGCACTGTACTATGAGGAAAAGGTACTAATTATGTGAAACTATTAGTAAACCGTAAACATTTGTCAGAAAGCAATAGGATAAAGACTTCCGGCTCCTCGGGCTGGTGCGAATATTTCAATGTCCCCATGTGCCAAACCGTTGGATTGTGACACACCTCACCGCGACCCAAGCTCGCCATGCTCGCTCGAAAGCTATAGCCTAACCTAAAACCAATCCATCTTGCGTTCATTATTCGATATGATGGCGACATATTTCAAATTTGCGAACGTGTCGGATCGGTTGTGAGGTTGGACTAGATTTTTACGAGCGAGCGGAGCGAGCGAGCAACGGTCACAATTTCCAAGCTATATATATACTATATATTGCCTTGCATATATTTCGTGTTATTACCTAATTTTGTCAGCCATTTCGGACATCACATTGCACTGTACTATGTGGAAATAGTACTATTTTTGTGAAACTATTCATGAACTGTAAACATTTGTCAGTAGGCAATAGGATAAAGACTTCCGCATCCTCGGGCTGGTGCGAATGTTTCAATGTCCGTATGTGCCAAACCGTTGGTATGTGGCACACATTTACTCGTCGCTCGCTCGCGGCGCTCGCTCGAAAACTATAGCCTAACCTAAAACCAATCCATCTTGCGTTCATTATTCGATATGGTGGCAACATATTTCAAATTTGCGAACGTGACGGATCGGTTGTGAGGTTGGACTAGATTTTTACGAGCGAGCGGAGCGAGCGAGCAGCGGTCACAATTTCCAAGCTATACATATACCATATATTGCCTTGCATAGTTTTCGTGCTAGTACCTAATTTTGTCTGCCATTTCGGACGTCACATTGCACTGTACTATGAGGAAACGGTACTAACTATGTGAAACTGTTGGTAAACCGTAAACACTTGTCAGAAGGCAATAGGATAAAGACTTTCGGCTCCTCGGGCTGGTGCGAATATTTCAATGTCCGTATGTGCCAAACCGTTGGTTTGTGACACACCTTTACGCGTCTCTCGCTCGCTGCGCTCGCTCGAAAGCTATAGCCTAACCTAAAAACAATCCCTCTTGCGTTAGTCATTCAACATGAAGGCGGCTTATTTCAAATTTGGGAACCTGTCGGATCGAATGTGATGTTGGACTGGATTTTTACGAGCAAGCGGAGCGAGCGAGCAACGGTCACAATTTCCAAGCTATACATGTACCATATATTGCCTTGCATATATTTCGTGTTATTACTTAATTTTGTCAGCCATTTCGGATATCACATTGCACTGTACTATGTGGAAATAGTACTACTTATGTGAAACTATTCATGAACTGTAAACATTTGTCAGAAGGCAATAGGATAAAGACTTTCGGCTCCTCGGGCTGGTGCGAATATTTCAATGTCTGTATGTGCCAAACCGTTGGTTTGTGACACACCTTTACGCGTCTCTCGCTCGCTGCGCTCGCTCGAAAACTATAGCCTAACCTAAAACCAGTCCTTCTTCCGTTCATTCTTCGATATGGTGGCGACATATTTCAAATTTGCGAACGTGTCGGATCGGTTGTGAGGTTGGACAAGCTTTTTACGAGCGAGCGGAGCGAGCGAGCAACGGTCACAATTTCCAAGCTATACATATACCTTATATTGCCTTCCATATATTTCGTGTTATTACCTAATTTTGTCAGCCATTTCGGACATCACATTGCACTGTACTATGTGAAAATAGTACTATTTATGTGAAACTATTGGTAAACTGTAAACATTTGTCAGTCGCAATAGGATAAAGACTTCCGGCTCCTCCGGCTGGTGCGAATATTTCAATGTCCCCATGTGCAAAACCGTTGGATTGTGACACACCTTTACGCGTCTATCGCTCCCTGCGCTCGCTCGAAAGCTATAGCCTAACCTAAAAACAATCCCTCTTGCGTTAGTCATTCGACATGAAGGCGACTTATATCAAATTTGGGAACGTGTCGGATCGAATGTGAGGTTGGACTGGATTTTTACGAGCAAGCGGAGCGAGCGAGCAACGGTCACAATTTCCAAGCTATACATATACCATATATTGCCTTGCATATATTTCGTGCTAGTACCTAATTTTGTCAGCCATTTCGGACATCACATTGCACTGTACTATGAGGAAACGATACTAATTATGTGAAACTATTAGTAAACCGTAAACATTTGTCAGAAGGCAATAGGATAAAGACTTCCGGCTCCACGGGCTGGTGCGAATATTTCAATGTCCGTATGTGCCAAACCGTTGGTGTGTGACAGACCTTTACGCGTCTCTCGCTCGCCGCGCTCGCACGAAAGCTATAGCCTAACCTAAAACCAATCCATCTTCCGTTCATTATTGGATATGGTGGCGACATATTTCAAATTTGCGAACGTGTCGGATCGCTTGTGAGGTTGTACTAGATTTTTACGAGCGAGCGGAGCGAGCGAGCAACGGTCACAATTTCCAAGCTATACATATACCTTATATTGCCTTCCATATATTTCGTGTTATTACCAAATTTTGTCAGCCATTTCGGACATCACATTGCACTGTACTATGTGGAAATAGTACTATTTATGTGAAACTATTGGTAAACTGTAAACATTTGTCAGTAGCAATAGGATAAAGACTTCCGGCTCCTCGGGCTGGTGCGAATATTTCAATGTCCGTATGTGCCAAACCGATGGATTGTGACACACCTCTCCGCGTCCCTCGCTCGCCGTGCTCGCTTGAATGCTATAGCCTAACCTAAAAACAATCCCTCTTGCGTTAGTCATTCGACATGGAGGCGACTTATTTCAAATTTGGTAACGTGTCGGATCGGATGTAAGGTTGGACTAGATTTTTACGAGCGAGCGGAGCGAGCGAGCAACGGTCACAATTTCCAAGCTATACATATACCATATATTGCCTTCCATATATTTCGTGTTATTACCAAATTTTGTCAGCCATTTCGGACATCACATTGCACTGTACTATGAGGAAACGGTACTAATTATGTGAAACTATTAGTAAACCGTAAACATTTGTCAGAAGGCAATAGGATAAAGACTTCCGGCTCCTCGGGCTGGTGCGAATATTTCAGTGTCCCCATGTGCCAAACCGTTGGATTGTGACACACCTCTCCGCGACCCAAGCTCGCCATGCTCGCTCGAAAGCTATAGCCTAACCTAAAACCAATCCATCTTGCGTTCATAATTCGATATGATGGCGACATATTTCAAATTTGCGAACGTGTCGGATCGGTTGTGAGGTTGGACTAGATTTTTACGAGCGAGCGGAGCGAGCGAGCAACGGTCACAATTTCCAAGCTATATATATACTATATATTGCCTTGCATATATTTCGTGTTATTACCTAATTTTGTCAGCCATTTCGGACATCACATTGCACTGTACTATGTGGAAATAGTACTATTTTTGTGAAACTATTCATGAACTGTAAACATTTGTCAGTAGGCAATAGGATAAAGACTTCCGCATCCTCGGGCTGGTGCGAATGTTTCAATGTCCGTATGTGCCAAACCGTTGGTATGTGGCACACATTTACTCGTCGCTCGCTCGCGGCGCTCGCTCGAAAACTATAGCCTAACCTAAAACCAATCCATCTTGCGTTCATTATTCGATATGGTGGCAACATATTTCAAATTTGCGAACGTGACGGATCGGTTGTGAGGTTGGACTAGATTTTTACGAGCGAGCGGAGCGAGCGAGCAGCGGTCACAATTTCCAAGCTATACATATACCATATATTGCCTTGCATAGTTTTCGTGCTAGTACCTAATTTTGTCTGCCATTTCGGACGTCACATTGCACTGTACTATGAGGAAACGGTACTAACTATGTGAAACTGTTGGTAAACCGTAAACACTTGTCAGAAGGCAATAGGATAAAGACTTTCGGCTCCTCGGGCTGGTGCGAATATTTCAATGTCCGTATGTGCCAAACCGTTGGTTTGTGACACACCTTTACGCGTCTCTCGCTCGCTGCGCTCGCTCGAAAGCTATAGCCTAACCTAAAAACAATCCCTCTTGCGTTAGTCATTCAACATGAAGGCGACTTATTTCAAATTTGGGAACCTGTCGGATCGAATGTGATGTTGGACTGGATTTTTACGAGCAAGCGGAGCGAGCGAGCAACGGTCACAATTTCCAAGCTATACATGTACCATATATTGCCTTGCATATATTTCGTGTTATTACTTAATTTTGTCAGCCATTTCGGATATCACATTGCACTGTACTATGTGGAAATAGTACTACTTATGTGAAACTATTCATAAACTGTAAACATGTGTCGGTAGGCAATAGGATAAATACTTCCGGCTCCTCGGGCTGGTGCGAATATTTCAATGTCCGTATGTGCCAAACCGTTGCTTTATGACACACCTTTACGCGTCTCTCGCTCGCTGCGCTCGTTCGAAAACTATAGCCTAACCTAAAACCAATCCATCTTGCGTTCATTATTCGATATGATGGCGATATATTTCAAATTTGCGAACGTGTGGGATCGGTTGTGAGGTTGGACCAGATTTTTACGAGCGAGCGGAGCGAGCGTGCAACGGTCACAATTTCCAAGCTATACATATACCTTATATTGCCTTGCTTATATTTCTTATTATTACCTACTTTTGTCAGCCATTTTGGACATCACATTGCACTGTTATATGTGGAAATAGTACTATTTATGTGAAACTATTCATAAACTGTAAGCATTTGTCAGAATGCAATAGGATAAAGACTTCCGGCTCCTCGGGCTGCTGCGAATGTTTCAATGTCCGTATGTGCCAAACCGTTCGTATGTGACACACATTTACGCGTCGCTCGCTCGCTGCGCTCGCTCGAAGACTATAGCCTAACCTAAAACCAATCCATCTTGCGTTCATTATTCGATATGGTGGCGACATATTTCAAATTTGCGAACGTGACGGATCGGTTGTGAGGTTGGACTAGATTTTTACGAGCGAGCGGAGCGAGCGAGCAACGGACACAATTTCCAAGCTATACATATACCATATATTGCCTTGCATAGTTTTCGTGCTAGTACCTAATTTTGTCTGCCATTTCGGACATCACATTGCACTGTACTATGAGGAAACGGTACTAATTATGTGAAACTGTTGGTAAACCGTAAACATTTGTCAGAAGGCAATAGGATAAAGACTTTCGGCTCCTCGGGCTGGTGCGAATATTTCAATGTCCGTATGTGCCAAACCGTTGGTTTGTGACACACATTTACTCGTCGCTCGCTCGCGGCGCTCGCTCGAAAACTATAGCCTAACCTAAAACCAATCCATCTTGCGTTCATTATTCGATATGGTGGCAACATATTTCAAATTTGCGAACGTGACGGATCGGTTGTGAGGTTGGACTAGATTTTTACGAGCGAGCGGAGCGAGCGAGCAACGGTCACAATTTCCAAGCTATACATGTACCATATATTGCCTTGCATATATTTCGTGTTATTACTTAATTTTGTCAGCCATTTCGGATATCACATTGCACTGTACTATGTGGAAATAGTACTATTTATGTGAAACTATTCATAAACTGTAAACATGTGTCGGTAGGCAATAGGATCAATACTTCCGGCTCCTCGGGCTGGTGCGAATATTTCAATGTCCGTATGTGCCAAACCGTTGCTTTATGACACACCTTTACCCGTCTCTCGCTCGCTGCGCTCGTTCGAAAACTATAGCCTAACCTAAAACCAATCCATCTTGCGTTCATTATTCGATATGATGGCGATATATTTCAAATTTGCGAACGTGTGGGATCGGTTGTGAGGTTGGACCAGATTTTTACGAGCGAGCGGAGCGAGCGTGCAACGGTCACAATTTCCAAGCTATATATATACTATATATTGCCTTGCATATATTTCGTGTTATTACCTAATTTTGTCAGCCATTTCGGACATCACATTGCACTGTACTATGTGGAAATAGTACTATTTTTGTGAAACTATTCATGAACTGTAAACATTTGTCAGAAGGCAATAGGATAAAGACTTTCGGCTCCTCGGGCTGGTGCGAATATTTCAATGTCTGTATGTGCCAAACCGTTGGTTTGTGACACACCTTTACGCGTCGCTCGCTCGCTGCGCTCGCTCGAAGACTATAGCCAAACCTAAAACCAATCCATCTTCCGTTCATTATTCGATATGGTGGCGACATATTTCAAATTTGCGAACGTGACGGATCGGTTGTGAGGTTGGACTAGATTTTTACGAGCGAGCGGAGCGAGCGTGCAACGGTCACAATTTCCAAGCTATACATATACCATATATTGCCTTGCATAGTTTTCGTGCTAGTACCTAATTTTGTCTGCCATTTCGGACATCACATTGCACTGTACTATGAGGAAACGGTACTAATTATGTGAAACTGTTGGTAAACCGTAAACATTTGTCAGAAGGCAATAGGATAAAGACTTTCGGCTCCTCGGGCTGGTGCGAATATTTCAATGTCCGTATGTGCCAAACCGTTGGTTTGTGACACACCTTTACGCGTCTCTCGCTCGCTGCGCTCGCTCGAAAACTATAGCCTAACCTAAAACCAGTCCTTCTTCCGTTCATTCTTCGATATGGTGGCGACATATTTCAAATTTGCGAACGTGTCGGATCGGTTGTGAGGTTGGACAAGCTTTTTACGAGCGAGCGGAGCGAGCGAGCAACGGTCACAATTTCCAAGCTATACATATACCTTATATTGCCTTCCATATATTTCGTGTTATTACCTAATTTTGTCAGCCATTTCGGACATCACATTGCACTGTACTATGTGAAAATAGTACTATTTATGTGAAACTATTGGTAAACTGTAAACATTTGTCAGTCGCAATAGGATAAAGACTTCCGGCTCCTCCGGCTGGTGCGAATATTTCAATGTCCCCATGTGCAAAACCGTTGGATTGTGACACACCTTTACGCGTCTATCGCTCCCTGCGCTCGCTCGAAAGCTATAGCCTAACCTAAAAACAATCCCTCTTGCGTTAGTCATTCGACATGAAGGCGACTTATATCAAATTTGGGAACGTGTCGGATCGAATGTGAGGTTGGACTGGATTTTTACGAGCAAGCGGAGCGAGCGAGCAACGGTCACAATTTCCAAGCTATACATATACCATATATTGCCTTGCATATATTTCGTGCTAGTACCTAATTTTGTCAGCCATTTCGGACATCACATTGCACTGTACTATGAGGAAACGATACTAATTATGTGAAACTATTAGTAAACCGTAAACATTTGTCAGAAGGCAATAGGATAAAGACTTCCGGCTCCACGGGCTGGTGCGAATATTTCAATGTCCGTATGTGCCAAACCGTTGGTGTGTGACAGACCTTTACGCGTCTCTCGCTCGCCGCGCTCGCACGAAAGCTATAGCCTAACCTAAAACCAATCCATCTTCCGTTCATTATTGGATATGGTGGCGACATATTTCAAATTTGCGAACGTGTCGGATCGCTTGTGAGGTTGTACTAGATTTTTACGAGCGAGCGGAGCGAGCGAGCAACGGTCACAATTTCCAAGCTATACATATACCTTATATTGCCTTCCATATATTTCGTGTTATTACCAAATTTTGTCAGCCATTTCGGACATCACATTGCACTGTACTATGTGGAAATAGTACTATTTATGTGAAACTATTGGTAAACTGTAAACATTTGTCAGTAGCAATAGGATAAAGACTTCCGGCTCCTCGGGCTGGTGCGAATATTTCAATGTCCGTATGTGCCAAACCGATGGATTGTGACACACCTCTCCGCGTCCCTCGCTCGCCGTGCTCGCTTGAAAGCTATAGCCTAATCTAAAAACAATCCCTCTTGCGTTAGTCATTCGACATGGAGGCGACTTATTTCAAATTTGGTAACGTGTCGGATCGGATGTAAGGTTGGACTAGATTTTTACGAGCGAGCGGAGCGAGCGAGCAACGGTCACAATTTCCAAGCTATACATATACCATATATTGCCTTCCATATATTTCGTGTTATTACCAAATTTTGTCAGCCATTTCGGACATCACATTGCACTGTACTATGAGGAAACGGTACTAATTATGTGAAACTATTAGTAAACCGTAAACATTTGTCAGAAGGCAATAGGATAAAGACTTCCGGCTCCTCGGGCTGGTGCGAATATTTCAGTGTCCCCATGTGCCAAACCGTTGGATTGTGACACACCTCTCCGCGACCCAAGCTCGCCATGCTCGCTCGAAAGCTATAGCCTAACCAAAAACCAATCCATCTTGCGTTCATAATTCGATATGATGGCGACATATTTCAAATTTGCGAACGTGACGGATCGGTTGTGAGGTTGGACTAGATTTTTACGAGCGAGCGGAGCGAGCGAGCAACGGTCACAATTTCCAAGCTATATATATACTATATATTGCCTTGCATATATTTCGTGTTATTACCTAATTTTGTCAGCCATTTCGGACATCACATTGCACTGTACTATGTGGAAATAGTACTATTTTTGTGAAACTATTCATGAACTGTAAACATTTGTCAGTAGGCAATAGGATAAAGACTTCCGCATCCTCGGGCTGGTGCGAATGTTTCAATGTCCGTATGTGCCAAACCGTTGGTATGTGGCACACATTTACTCGTCGCTCGCTCGCGGCGCTCGCTCGAAAACTATAGCCTAACCTAAAACCAATCCATCTTGCGTTCATTATTCGATATGGTGGCAACATATTTCAAATTTGCGAACGTGACGGATCGGTTGTGAGGTTGGACTAGATTTTTACGAGCGAGCGGAGCGAGCGAGCAGCGGTCACAATTTCCAAGCTATACATATACCATATATTGCCTTGCATAGTTTTCGTGCTAGTACCTAATTTTGTCTGCCATTTCGGACGTCACATTGCACTGTACTATGAGGAAACGGTACTAACTATGTGAAACTGTTGGTAAACCGTAAACACTTGTCAGAAGGCAATAGGATAAAGACTTTCGGCTCCTCGGGCTGGTGCGAATATTTCAATGTCCGTATGTGCCAAACCGTTGGTTTGTGACACACCTTTACGCGTCTCTCGCTCGCTGCGCTCGCTCGAAAGCTATAGCCTAACCTAAAAACAATCCCTCTTGCGTTAGTCATTCAACATGAAGGCGACTTATTTCAAATTTGGGAACCTGTCGGATCGAATGTGATGTTGGACTGGATTTTTACGAGCAAGCGGAGCGAGCGAGCAACGGTCACAATTTCCAAGCTATACATGTACCATATATTGCCTTGCATATATTTCGTGTTATTACTTAATTTTGTCAGCCATTTCGGATATCACATTGCACTGTACTATGTGGAAATAGTACTACTTATGTGAAACTATTCATAAACTGTAAACATGTGTCGGTAGGCAATAGGATAAATACTTCCGGCTCCTCGGGCTGGTGCGAATATTTCAATGTCCGTATGTGCCAAACCGTTGCTTTATGACACACCTTTACGCGTCTCTCGCTCGCTGCGCTCGTTCGAAAACTATAGCCTAACCTAAAACCAATCCATCTTGCGTTCATTATTCGATATGATGGCGATATATTTCAAATTTGCGAACGTGTGGGATCGGTTGTGAGGTTGGACCAGATTTTTACGAGCGAGCGGAGCGAGCGTGCAACGGTCACAATTTCCAAGCTATACATATACCTTATATTGCCTTGCTTATATTTCTTATTATTACCTACTTTTGTCAGCCATTTTGGACATCACATTGCACTGTTATATGTGGAAATAGTACTATTTATGTGAAACTATTCATAAACTGTAAGCATTTGTCAGAATGCAATAGGATAAAGACTTCCGGCTCCTCGGGCTGCTGCGAATGTTTCAATGTCCGTATGTGCCAAACCGTTGGTATGTGACACACATTTACGCGTCGCTCGCTCGCTGCGCTCGCTCGAAGACTATAGCCTAACCTAAAACCAATCCATCTTGCGTTCATTATTCGATATGGTGGCGACATATTTCAAATTTGCGAACGTGACGGATCGGTTGTGAGGTTGGACTAGATTTTTACGAGCGAGCGGAGCGAGCGAGCAACGGACACAATTTCCAAGCTATACATATACCATATATTGCCTTGCATAGTTTTCGTGCTAGTACCTAATTTTGTCTGCCATTTCGGACATCACATTGCACTGTACTATGAGGAAACGGTACTAATTATGTGAAACTGTTGGTAAACCGTAAACATTTGTCAGAAGGCAATAGGATAAAGACTTTCGGCTCCTCGGGCTGGTGCGAATATTTCAATGTCCGTATGTGCCAAACCGTTGGTTTGTGACACACCTTTACGCGTCTCTCTCTCGCTGCGCTCGCTCGAAAGCTATAGCCTAACCTAAAAACAATCCCTCTTGCGTTAGTCATTCGACATGAAGGCGACTTATTTCAAATTTGGGAACGTGTCGGATCGAATGTGAAGTTGGACTGGATTTTTACGAGCAAGCGGAGCGAGCGAGCAACGGTCACAATTTCCAAGCTATACATGTACCATATATTGCCTTGCATATATTTCGTGTTATTACTTAATTTTGTCAGCCATTTCGGACATCACAT
The DNA here is from genome assembly GCF_024516045.1 of Bombus affinis. NCBI lineage: Eukaryota > Metazoa > Arthropoda > Insecta > Hymenoptera > Apidae > Bombus > Bombus affinis. Next base: position 330,746 of record NW_026108832.1, read on the forward strand.
TGCACTGTACTATGTGGAAATAGTACTATTTATGTGAAACTATTCATAAACTGTAAACATGTGTCGATAGGCAATAGGATAAATACTTCGGGCTCCTCGGGCTGGTGCGAATATTTCAATGTCCGTATGTGCCAAACCGTTGGTTTATGACACACCTTTACGCGTCTCTCGCTCGCTGCGCTCGTTCGAAAACTATACCCTAACCTAAAAGCAATCCATCTTGCGTTCATTATTCGATATGATGGCGACATATTTCAAATTTGCGAACGTGTCGGATCGGTTGTGAGGTTGGACTCGATTTTTACGAGCGAGCGGAGCGAGCGAGCAACGGTCACAATTTCCAAGCTATACATATACCATATATTGCCTTGCATATATTTCGTGCTAGAACCTAATTGTGTCAGCCATTTCGGACATCACATAGCACTGTACTATGAGGAAACGGTACTAATTATGTGAAACTATTAGTAAACCGTAAACATTTGTCAGAAGGCAATAGGATAAAGACTTCCGGCTCCTCGGGCTGGTGCGAATATTTCAATGTCCCCATGTGCCAAACCGTTGGATTGTGACACACCTCTCCGCGTCCCTCGCTCACCGTGCTCGCTCGAAAGCTATAGCCTAACCTAAAACCAATCCAGCTTCCGTTCATTATTTGATATGGTGGCGACATGTCTCGAATTTGCGAACGTGTCGGATCGGTTGTGAGGTTAGACCAGATTTTTACGAGCGAGCGGAGCGAGCGTACAGCAGTCACAATTTCCAAGCTATACATATACCTTATATTGCCTTCCATATATTTCGTGTTATTACCAAATTTTGTCTGCCATTTCGGACATCACATTGGACTGTACTATGAGGAAATAGTACTATTTATGTGAATCTATCCATAAACTGTAAACATGTGTCGGTAGGCAATAGGATAAATACTTCCGGCTCCTCGGGCTGGTGCGAATATTTCAATGTCCGTATGTGCCAAACCGTTGGTTTATGACACACCTTTACGCGTCTCTCGCTCGCGGCGCTCGCTCGAAAACTATAGCCTAATCTAAAACCAATCCATCTTGCGTTCATTATTCGATATGATGGCGACATATTTCAAATTTGCGAACGTGTCGGATCGGTTGTGAGGTTGGACTAGATTTTTACGAGCGAGCGGATCGAGCGAGCAACGGTCACAATTTCCAAGCTATACATATACCTTATATTGCCTTCCATATATTTCGTGTTATTACCTAATTTTGTCAGCCATTTCGGACATCACATTGCACTGTACTATGTGAAAATAGTACTATTTATGTGAAACTATTGGTAAACTGTAAACATTTGTCAGTAGCAATAGGATAAAGACTTCCGGCTTCTCGGGCTGGTGCAAATATTTCAATGTCACCATGTGCAAAACCGTTGGATTGTGACACACCTTTACGCGTCTCTCGCTCGCTGCGCACGCTCGAAAGCTATAGCCTAATCTAAAAACAATCCCTCTTGCGTTAGTCATTCGACATGAAGGCGACTTATTTCAAATTTGGGAACGTGTCGGATCGAATGTGAGGGTGGACTGGATTTTTTCGAGCAAGCGGAGCGAGCGAGCAACGGTCACAATTTCCAAGCTATACATATACCATATATTGCCTTGCATATATTTCGTGCTAGTACCTAATTTTGTCAGCCATTTCGGACATCACATTGCACTGTACTATGAGGAAACGGTACTAATTATGTGAAACTATTAGTAAACCGTAAACATTTGTCAGAAGGCAATAGGATAAAGACTTCCGGCTCCTCGGGCTGGTGTGAATATTTCAATGTCCGTGTGTGCCAAACCGTTGGTTTGTGACACACCTTTACGCGTCTCTCGCTCGCCGGCCTCGCACGAAAGCTATAGCCTAACCTAAAACCAATCCATCTTCCGTTCATTATTGGATATGGTGGCGACATATTTCAAATTTGCGAACGTGTCGGATCGCTTGTGAGGTTGGACCAGATTTTTACGAGCGAGCGGAGCGAGCGTGCAGCAGTCACAATTTCCAAGCTATACATATACCTTATATTGCCTTGCATATATTTCGTGTTATTACTTAATTTTGTCAGCCATTTCGGACATCACATTGCACTGTACTATGAGGAAATAGTACTATTTATGTGAAACTATTCATAAACTGTAAACATGTGTCGGTAGGCAATAGGATACATACTTCCGGCTCTTCGGGCTGGTGCGAATATTTCAATGTCCGTATGTGCCAAACCGTTGGTTTATGACACACCTTTACGCGTCTCTCGCTCGCTGCGCTCGCACGAAATCTATAGCCTAACCTAAAACCAATCCATCTTCCGTTCATTATTCGATATGGTGGCGACATGTTTCGAATTTGCGAACGTGTGGGATCGGTTGTGAGTTTGGACTAGATTTTTACGAGCGAGCGGAGCGAGCTAGCAACGGTCACAATTTCCAAGCTATACATATACCATATATTGCCTTGCATAGTTTTCGTGCTAGTACCTAATTTTGTCAGTCATTTCGGACATCACATTGCACTGTACTATGAGGAAATAGTACTATTTATGTGAAACTATTCATAAACTGTAAACATGTGACGGTAGGCAATAGGATAAATACTTCCGGCTCCTCGGGCTGGTGCGAATATTTCCATGTCCGTATGTGCCAAACCGTTGGTTTATGACACACCTTTAAGCGTCTCTCGCTCGCGGCGCTCGCTCGAAAACTATAGCCTAACCTAAAACCAATCCATCTTGCGTTCATTATTCGATATGATGGCGACATATTTCAAATTTGCGAACGTGTCGGATCGGTTGTGAGGTTGGACTAGATTTTTACGTGCGAGCGGAGCGAGCGAGCAACGGTCACAATTTCCAAGCTATACATATACCATATATTGTCTTGTATATATTTCGTGCTTGTACCTAATTTTGTCAGCCATTTCGGACATCACGTTGCACTGTACTATGAGGAAACGGTACTAATTATGTGAAACTGTTGGTAAACCGTAAACATTTGTCAGAAGGCAATAGGATAATGACTTTCGGCTCCACGGGCTGGTGCGAATATTTCAATGTCCGTATGTGCCAAACCGTTGGTTTGTGACACACCTTTACGCGTCTCTCGCTCGCTGCGCTCATACGAAAGCTATAGCCTAACCTAAAACCAATCCATCTTCCGTTCATTATTCGATATGGTGGCGACATGTTTCGAATTTGCGAACGTGTGGGATCGGTTGTGAGTTTGGACTAGATTTTTACAAGCGAGCGGAGCGAGCGAGCAACGGTCACAATTTCCAAGCTATACATATACCATATATTGCCTTGCATAGTTTTCGTGCTAGTACCTAATTCTGTCAGTCATTTCGGACATCACATTGCACTGTACTATGAGGAAATAGTACTATTTCTGTGAAACTATTCATAAACTGTAAACATGTGTCGGTAGGCAATAGGATAAATACTTCCGGCTCCCCGGGCTGGTGCGAATATTTCAATGTCCGTATGTGCCAAACCGTTGGTTTATGACACACCTTTACGCGTCTCTCGCTCGCGGCGCTCGCTCGAAAACTATAGCCTAACCTAAAACCAATCCATCTTGCGTTCATTATTCGATATGATGGCGACATATTTCAAATTTGCGAACGTGTCGGATCGGTTGTGAGCTTGGACTAGATTTTTACGAGCGAGCGGAGCGAGCGAGCAACGGTCACAATTTCCAAGCTATACATATACCATATATTGTCTTGGATATATTTCGTGCTTGTACCTAATTTTGTCAGCCATTTCGGACAACACGTTGCACTGTACTATGAGGAAATGGTACTAATTATGTGAAACTACTGGTAAACCGTAAACATTTGTCAGAAGGCAATAGGATGAAGACTACCGGCTCCTCGGGCTGGTGCGAATATTTCAATGTCCGTATGTGCCAAACCGTTGGTTTGTGACACACCTTTACGCGTCTCTCGTTCGCTGCGCTCGCACGGAAGCTATAGCCTAACCTAAAACCAATCCATCTTCCGTTCATTATTCGATATGGTGGCGACATGTTTCGAATTTGCGAACGTGTCGGATCGGTTGTGAGGTTGGACTAGATTTTTACGAGCGAGCGGAGCGAGCGAGCAACGGTCACAATTTCCAAGCTATACATATACCATATATTGTCTTGCATATATTTCGTGCTTGCACCTAATTTTGTCAGCCATTTCGGACATCACGTTGCACTGTACTATGAGGAAACGGTACTAATTATGTGAAACTATTGGTAAACCGTAAACATTTGTCAGAAGGCATTAGGATAAAGTCTTCCGGCTCCTCGGGCAGGTGCGAATATATCAATGTCCGTATGTGCCAAACCGATGGTTTGTGACACACCTTTACGCGTCTCTCGTTCGCTGCGCTCGCACGAAAGCTATAGCCGAACCTAAAACCAATCCATCTTCCGTTCATTATTCGATATGGTGGCGACATATTTCAAATTTGCGAACGTGTCGGATCGGTTGTGAGGTTGGACTAGATTTTTTCGAGCGAGCGGAGCGAGCGAGCAACGATCACAATTTCCAACCTATACATACACCTTATATTGCCTTGCATATATGTCGTGTTATTACCTAATTTTGTCAGCCATTTCGGACATCACATTGCATTGTACTATGTGGAAATAGTACTATTTATGTGAAACTATTCATAAACTGTAAACATGTGTCGGTAGGCAATAGGATAAATACTTCCGGCTCCTCGGGCTGGTGCGAATATTTCAATGTCCGTATGTGCCAAACCGTTGGTTTATGACACACATATACGCGTCGCTCGCTCGCTGCGCTCGCTCGAAGACTATAGCCTAACCTAAAACCAATCCATCTTCCGTTCATTATTCGATATGGTGGCGACATTTTTCAAATTTGCGAACGTGTCGGATCGGTTGTGAGGTTGGACCAGATTTTTTCGAGCGAGCGGAGCGAGCGAGCAACGATCACAATTTCCAACCGATACATACACCTTATATTGCCTTGCCTATATGTCGTGTTATTACCTAATTTTGTCTGCCATTTCGGACATCACATTGCACTGTACTATGAGGAAACGGTACTAATTATGTGAAACTGTTGGTAAACCGTAAACATTTGTCAGAAGGCAATAGGATAAATACTTTCGGCTCCTCGGGCTGGTGCGAATATTTCAATGTCCGTATGTGACAAACCGTTGGTTTGTGACACACCTATACGCGTCACTCGCTCGCTGCGCTCGCTCGAAAACTATAGCCTAACCTAAAACCAATCCATCTTGCGTTCATTATTCGATATGATGGCGACATATTTCAAATTTGCGAACGTGTCGGATCGGTTGTGAGGTTGGACTAGATTTTTTCGAGCGAGCGGAGCGAGCGAGCAACGATCACAATTTCCAACCTATACATACACCTTATATTGCCTTGCCTATATGTCGTGTTATTACCTAATTTTGTCTGCCATTTCGGACATCACATTGCACTGTACTATGAGGAAACGGTACTAATTATGTGAAACTGTTGGTAAACCGTAAACATTTGTCAGAAGGCAACAGGATAAATACTTTCGGCTCCTCGGGCTGGTGCGAATATTTCAATGTCCGTATGTGACAAACCGTTGGTTTGTGACACACCTATACGCGTCACTCGCTCGCTGCGCTCGCTCGAAAACCATAGCCTAACCTAAAACCAATCCATCTTGCGTTCATTATTCGATATGATGGCGACATATTTCAAATTTGCGAACGTGTCGGATCGGTTGTGAGGTTGGACTAGATTTTTACGAGCGAGCGGAGCGAGCGAGCAACGATCACAATTTCCAACCTATACATACACCTTATATTGCCTTGCATATATGTCGTGTTATTACCTAATTTTGTCAGCCATTTCGGACATCACATTGCATTGTACTATGTGGAAATAGTACTATTTATGTGAAACTATTCATGTACTGTAAACATGTGTCGGTAGGCAATAGGATAAATACTTCCGGTTCCTCGGGCTGGTGCGAATATTTCAATGTCCGTATGTGCCAAACCGATGGTTTGTGACACACCTTTACGCGTCTCTCGTTCGCTGCGCTTGCACGAAAGCTAGAGCCTAACCTAAAACCAATCCATCTTCCGTTCATTATTCGATATGGTGGCGACATATTTCAAATTTGCGAACGTGTGGGATCGGTTGTGAGGTTGGGCTAGATTTTTACGAGCGAGCGGAGCGAGCGAGCAACGGTCACAATTTCCAAGCTATACATATACCTTATATTGCCTTCCATATATTTCGTGTTGTTACCTAATTTTGTCAGCCATTTCGGACATCACATTGCACTGTACTATGAGGAAATAGTACTATTTATGTGAAACTATTCATAAACTGTAAACATGTGTCGGTAGGCAATAGGATAAATACTTCCGGCTCCTCGGGCTGGTGCGAATATTTCAATGTCCGTATGTGCCAAACCGTTGGTTTATGACACACCTTTACGCGTCTCTCGCTCGCGGCGCTCGCTCGAAAACAATAGCCTAACCTAAAACCAATCCATCTTGCGTTCATTATTCGATATGATGGCGACATATTTCAAATTTGCGAACGTGTCGGATCGGTTGTGAGGTTGGACTAGATTTTTACGAGCGAGCGGAGCGAGCGAGCAACGATCACAATTTCCAACCTATACATACACCTTATATTGCCTTGCATATATGTCGTGTTATTACGTAATTTTGTCAGCCATTTCGGACATCACATTGCATTGTACTATGTGGAAATAGTACTATTTATGTGAAACTATTCAAAAACTGTAAACATGTGTCGGTAGGCAATAGGATAAATACTTCCGGTTCCTCGGGCTGGTGCGAATATTTCAATGTCCGTATGTGCCAAACCGTTGGTTTATGACACACCTATACGCGTCACTCGCTCGCTGCGCTCGCACGAAAGCTATAGCCTAACCTAAAACCAATCCATCTTCCGTTCATTATTCGATATGGTGGCGACATATTTCAAATTTGCGAACGTGTGGGATCGGTTGTGAGGTTGGACTAGATTTTTACGAGCGAGCGGAGCGTGCGAGCAACGGTCACAATTTCCAAGCTATACATATACCTTATATTGCCTTCCATATATTTCGTGTTATTACCTAATTTTGTCAGCCATTTCGGACATCACATTGCACTGTACTATGAGGAAATAGTACTATTTATGTGAAACTATTGGTAAACCGTAAACATTTGTCAGAAGGCAATAGGATAAAGTCTTCCGGCTCCTCGGGCTGGTGCGAATATATCAATGTCCGTATGTGCCAAACCGATGGTTTGTGACACACCTTTACGCGTCTCTCGTTCGCTGCGCTTGCACGAAAGCTATAGCCTAACCTAAAACCAATCCATCTTCCGTTCATTATTCGATATGGTGGCGACATATTTCAAATTTGCGAACGTGTCGGATCGGTTGTGAGGTTGGACTAGATTTTTTCGAGCGAGCGGAGCGAGCGAGCAACGATCACAATTTCCAACCTATACATACACCTTATATTGCCTTGCATATATGTCGTGTTATTACCTAATTTTGTCAGCCATTTCGGACATCACATTGCATTGTACTATGTGGAAATAGTACTATTTATGTGAAACTATTCATAAACTGTAAACATGTGTCGGTAGGCAATAGGATAAATACTTCCGGTTCCTCGGGCTGGTGCGAATATTTCAATGTCCGTATGTGCCAAACCGATGGTTTGTGACACACCTTTACGCGTCTCTCGTTCGCTGCGCTTGCACGAAAGCTAGAGCCTAACCTAAAACCAATCCATCTTCCGTTCATTATTCGATATGGTGGCGACATATTTCAAATTTGCGAACGTGTGGGATCGGTTGTGAGGTTGGGCTAGATTTTTACGAGCGAGCGGAGCGAGCGAGCAACGGTCACAATTTCCAAGCTATACATATACCTTATATTGCCTTCCATATATTTCGTGTTGTTACCTAATTTTGTCAGCCATTTCGGACATCACATTGCACTGTACTATGAGGAAATAGTACTATTTATGTGAAACTATTCATAAACTGTAAACATGTGTCGGTAGGCAATAGGATAAATACTTCCGGCTCCTCGGGCTGGTGCGAATATTTCAATGTCCGTATGCGCCAAACCGTTGGTTTATGACACACCTTTACGCGTCTCTCGCTCGCGGCGCTCGCTCGAAAACAATAGCCTAACCTAAAACCAATCCATCTTGCGTTCATTATTCGATATGATGGCGACATATTTCAAATTTGCGAACGTATCGGATCGGTTGTGAGGTTGGACTAGATTTTTACGAGCGAGCGGAGCGAGCGAGCAACGGTCACAATTTCCAAGCTATACATATACCATATATTGTCTTGCATATATTTCGTGCATGTACCTAATTTTGTCAGCCATTTCGGACATCACGTTGCACTGTACTATGAGGAAACGGTACTAATTATGTGAAACTGTTGGTAAACCGTAAACATTTGTCAGAAGGCAATAGGATAAAGACTCTCGGCTCCTCGGGCTGGTGCGAATATTTCAATGTCCGTATGTGACAAACCGTTGGTTTGTGACACACCTTTACGCGTCTCTCGTTCGCTGCGCTTGCACGAAAGCTATAGCCTAACCTAAAACCAATCCATCTTCCGTTCATTATTCGATATGGTGGCGACATATTTCAAATTTGCGAACGTGTCGGATCGGTTGTGAGGTTGGACTAGATTTTTTCGAGCGAGCGGAGCGAGCGAGCAACGGTCACAATTTCCAAGCTATACATATACCATATATTGTCTTGCTTATATTTCGTGCTCGTACCTAATTTTGTTAGCCATTTCGGACATCACGTTGCACTGTACTATGAGGAAACGGTACTAATTATGTGAAACTATTGGTAAACCGTAAACATTTGTCAGAAGGCAATAGGATAAAGTCTTCCGGCTCCTCGGGCTGGTGCGAATATATCAATGTCCGTATGTGCCAAACCGATGGTTTGTGACACACCTTTACGCGTCTCTCGTTCGCTGCGCTCGCACGAAAGCTATAGCCGAACCTAAAACCAATCCATCTTCCGTTCATTATTCGATATGGTGGCGACATATTTCAAATTTGCGAACGTGTCGGATCGGTTGTGAGGTTGGACTAGATTTTTTCGAGCGAGCGGAGCGAGCGAGCAACGATCACAATTTCCAACCTGTACATACACCTTATATTGCCTTGCCTATATGTCGTGTTATTACCTAATTTTGTCTGCCATTTCGGACATCACATTGCATTGTACTATGTGGAAATAGTACTATTTATGTGAAACTATTCATAAACTGTAAACATATGTCGGTAGGCAATAGGATAAATACTTCCGGTTCCTCGGGCTGGTGCGAATATTTCAATGTCCGTATGTGCCAAACCGATGGTTTGTGACACACCTTTACGCGTCTCTCGTTCGCTGCGCTTGCACGAAAGCTAGAGCCTAACCTAAAACCAATCCATCTTCCGTTCATTATTCGATATGGTGGCGACATATTTCAAATTTGCGAACGTGTGGGATCGGTTGTGAGGTTGGGCTAGATTTTTACGAGCGAGCGGAGCGAGCGAGCAACGGTCACAATTTCCAAGCCATACATATACCTTATATTGCCTTCCATATATTTCGTGTTGTTACCTAATTTTGTCAGCCATTTCGGACATCACATTGCACTGTACTATGAGGAAATAGTACTATTTATGTGAAACTATTCATAAACTGTAAACATGTGTCGGTAGGCAATAGGATAAATACTTCCGGCTCCTCGGGCTGGTGCGAATATTTCAATGTCCGTATGCGCCAAACCGTTGGTTTATGACACACCTTTACGCGTCTCTCGCTCGCGGCGCTCGCTCGAAAACAATAGCCTAACCTAAAACCAATCCATCTTGCGTTCATTATTCGATATGATGGCGACATATTTCAAATTTGCGAACGTGTCGGATCGGTTGTGAGGTTGGACTAGATTTTTACGAGCGAGCGGAGCGAGCGAGCAACGGTCACAATTTCCAAGCTATACATATACCATATATTGTCTTGCATATATTTCGTGCATGTACCTAATTTTGTCAGCCATTTCGGACATCACGTTGCACTGTAATATGAGGAAACGGTACTAATTATGTGAAACTATTGGTAAACCGTAAACATTTGTCAGAAGGCAATAGGATAAAGACTTCCAGCTCCTCGGGCGAATATTTCAATGTCCGTATGTGCCAAACCGTTGCTTTGTGACACACCTTTACGCGTCTCTCGTTCGCTGCGCTCGCACGAAAGCTATAGCCTAACCTAAAACCAATCCATCTTCCGTTCATTATTCGATATGGTTGCGACATATTTCAAATTTGCGAACGTGTCGGATCGGTTGTGAGGTGGGACTAGATTTTTTCGAGCGAGCGGAGCGAGCGAGCAACGATCACAATTTCCAACCTATACATACACCTTATATTGCCTTGCCTATATGTCGTGTTATTACCTAATTTTGTCTGCCATTTCGGACATCACATTGCACTGTACTATGAGGAAACGGTACTAATTATGTGAAACTATTGGTAAACCGTAAACATTTGTCAGAAGGCAATAGGATAAATACTTTCGGCCCCTGGGGCTGGTGCGAATATTTCAATGTCCGTATGTGACAAACCGTTGGTTTGTGACACACCTATACGCGTCACTCGCTCGCTGCGCTCGCTCGAAAACTATAGCCTAACCTAAACCCAATCCATCTTGCGTTCATTATTCCATATGATGGCGACATATTTCAAATTTGCGAACGTGTCGGATCGGTTGTGAGGTTGGACTAGATTTTTACGAGCGAGCGGAGCGAGCGAGCAACGATCACAATTTCCAAGCTATACATATACCATATATTGTCTTGCATATATTTCGTGCATGTACCTAATTTTGTCAGCCATTTCGGACATCACATTGCATTGTACTATGTGGAAATAGTACTATTTATGTGAAACTATTCATAAACTGTAAACATATGTCGGTAGGCAATAGGATAAATACTTCCGGCTCCTCGGGCTGGTGCGAATATTTCAATGTCCGTATGTGCCAAACCGTTGGTTTATGACACACCTTTACGCGTCTCTCGCTCGCGGCGCTTGCTCGAAAACTATAGCCTAACCTAAAACCAATCCATCTTGCGTTCATTATTCGATATGGTGGCGACATATTTCAAATTTGCGAACGTGTCGGATCGGTTGTGAGATTGGACTAGATTTTTTCGAGCGAGCGGAGCGAGCGAGCAACGATCACAATTTCCAACCTATACATACACCTTATATTGCCTTGCATATATGTCGTGTTATTAACTAATTTTGTCAGCCATTTCGGACATCACATTGCATTGTACTATGTGGAAATAGTACTATTTATGTGAAACTATTCATAAACTGTAAACATATGTCGGTAGGCAATAGGATAAATACTTCCGGTTCCTCGGGCTGGTGCGAATATTTCAATGTCCGTATGTGCCTAACCGATGGTTTGTGACACACCTTTACGCGTCTCTCGTTCGCTGCGCTTGCACGAAAGCTAGAGCCTAACCTAAAACCAATCCATCTTCCGTTCATTATTCGATATGGTGGCGACATATTTCAAATTTGCGAACGTGTGGGATCGGTTGTGAGGTTGGGCTAGATTTTTACGAGCGAGCGGAGCGAGCGAGCAACGGTCACAATTTCCAAGCCATACATATACCTTATATTGCCTTCCATATATTTCGTGTTGTTACCTAATTTTGTCAGCCATTTCGGACATCACATTGCACTGTACTATGAGGAAATAGTACTATTTATGTGAAACTATTCATAAACTGTAAACATGTGTCGGTAGGCAATAGGATAAATACTTCCGGCTCCTCGGGCTGGTGCGAATATTTCAATGTCCGTATGCGCCAAACCGTTGGTTTATGACACACCTTTACGCGTCTCTCGCTCGCGGCGCTCGCTCGAAAACAATAGCCTAACCTAAAACCAATCCATCTTGCGTCCATTATTCGATATGATGGCGACATATTTCAAATTTGCGAACGTGTCGGATCGGTTGTGAGGTTGGACTAGATTTTTACGAGCGAGCGGAGCGAGCGAGCAACGGTCACAATTTCCAAGCTATACATATACCATATATTGTCTTGCATATATTTCGTGCATGTACCTAATTTTGTCAGCCATTTCGGACATCACGTTGCACTGTAATATGAGGAAACGGTACTAATTATGTGAAACTATTGGTAAACCGTAAACATTTGTCAGAAGGCAATAGGATAAAGACTTCCAGCTCCTCGGGCGAATATTTCAATGTCCGTATGTGCCAAACCGTTGCTTTGTGACACACCTTTACGCGTCTCTCGTTCGCTGCGCTCGCACGAAAGCTATAGCCTAACCTAAAACCAATCCATCTTGCGTTCATTATTCGATATGATGGCGACATATTTCAAATTTGCGAACGTGTCGGATCGGTTGTGAGGTTGGACTAGATTTTTACGAGCGAGCGGAGCGTGCGAGCAACGGTCACAATTTCCAAGCTATACATATACCTTATATTGCCTTCCATATATTTCGTGTTATTACCTAATTTTGTCAGCCATTTCGGACATCACATTGCACTGTACTATGAGGAAATAGTACTATTTATGTGAAACTATTGGTAAACCGTAAACATTTGTCAGAAGGCAATAGGATAAAGTCTTCCGGCTCCTCGGGCTGGTGCGAATATATCAATGTCCGTATGTGCCAAACCGATGGTTTGTGACACACCTTTACGCGTCTCTCGTTCGCTGCGCTTGCACGAAAGCTATAGCCTAACCTAAAACCAATCCATCTTTCGTTCATTATTCGATATGGTGGCGACATATTTCAAATTTGCGAACGTGTCGGATCGGTTGTGAGGTTGGACTAGATTTTTTCGAGCGAGCGGAGCGAGCGAGCAACGATCACAATTTCCAACCTATACATACACCTTATATTGCCTTGCATATATGTCGTGTTATTACCTAATTTTGTCAGCCATTTCGGACATCACATTGCATTGTACTATGTGGAAATAGTACTATTTATGTGAAACTATTCATAAACTGTAAACATGTGTCGGTAGGCAATAGGATAAATACTTCCGGTTCCTCGGGCTGGTGCGAATATTTCAATGTCCGTATGTGCCAAACCGATGGTTTGTGACACACCTTTACGCGTCTCTCGTTCGCGGCGCTTGCACGAAAGCTAGAGCCTAACCTAAAACCAATCCATCTTCCGTTCATTATTCGATATGGTGGCGACATATTTCAAATTTGCGAACGTGTGGGATCGGTTGTGAGGTTGGACTAGATTTTTACGAGCGAGCGGAGCGAGCGAGCAACGGTCACAATTTCCAAGCTATACATATACCTTATATTGCCTTCCATATATTTCGTGTTGTTACCTAATTTTGTCAGCCATTTCGGACATCACATTGCACTGTACTATGAGGAAATAGTACTATTTATGTGAAACTATTCATAAACTGTAAACATGTGTCGGTAGGCAATAGGATAAATACTTCCGGCTCCTCGGGCTGGTGCGAATATTTCAATGTCCGTATGTGCCAAACCGTTGGTTTATGACACACCTTTACGCGTCTCTCGCTCGCGGCGCTCGCTCGAAAACAATAGCCTAACCTAAAACCAATCCATCTTGCGTTCATTATTCGATATGATGGCGACATATTTCAAATTTGCGAACGTGTGGGATCGGTTGTGAGGTTGGACTAGATTTTTACGAGCGAGCGGAGCGAGCGAGCAACGGTCACAATTTCCAAGCTATACATATACCATATATTGTCTTGCATATATTTCGTGCTTGTACCTAATTTTGTCAGCCATTTCGGACATCACGTTGCACTGTACTATGAGGAAACGGTACTAATTATGTGAAACTATTGGTAAACCGTAAACATTTGTCAGAAGGCAATAGGATAAAGTCTTCCGGCTCCTCGGGCTGGTGCGAATATATCAATGTCCGTATGTGCCAAACCGATGGTTTGTGACACACCTTTACGCGTTTCTCGTTCGCTGCGCTCGCACGAAAGCTATAGCCGAACCTAAAACCAATCCATCTTCCGTTCATTATTCGATATGGTGGCGACATATTTCAAATTTGCGAATGTGTCGGATCGGTTGTGAGGTTGGACTAGATTTTTTCGAGCGAGCGGAGCGAGCGAGCAACGATCACAATTTCCAACCTATACATACACCTTATATTGCCTTGCATATATTTCGTGCTTGTACCTAATTTTGTCAGCCATTTCGGACATCACGTTGCACTGTACTATGAGGAAACGGTACTAATTATGTGAAACTATTCATAAACTGTAAACATGTGTCGGTAGGCAATAGGATAAATACTTCCGATTCCTCGGGCTGGTGCGAATATTTCAATGTCCGTATGTGCCAAACCGATGGTTTGTGACACACCTTTACGCGTCTCTCGTTCGCTGCGCTTGCACGAAAGCTATAGCCTAACCTAAAACCAATCCATCTTCCGTTCATTATTCGATATGGTGGCGACATATTTCAAATTTGCGAACGTGTGGGATCGGTTGTGAGGTTGGACTAGATTTTTACGAGCGAGCGGAGCGAGCGAGCACCGGTCACAATTTCCAAGCTATACATATACCTTATATTGCCTTCCATATATTTCGTGTTATTACCTAATTTTGTCAGCCATTTCGAACATCACATTGCACTGTACTATGAGGAAATAGTACTATTTATGTGAAACTATTCATAAACTGTAAACATGTGTCGGTAGGCAATAGGATAAATACTTCCGGTTCCTTGGGCTGGTGCGAATATTTCAATGTCCGTATGTGCCAAACCGATGGTTTGTGACACACCTTTACGCGTCTCTCGTTCGCTGCGCTCGCACGAAAGCTATAGCCTAACCTAAAACCAATCCATCTTCCGTTCATTATTCGATATGGTGGCGACATGTTTCGAATTTGCGAACGTGTGGGATCGGTTGTGAGGTTGGACCAGATTTTTTCGAGCGAGCAACGATCACAATTTCCAACCTATACATACACCTTATATTGCCTTCCATATATTTCGTGTTATTACCTAATTTTGTCAGCCATTTCGGACATCACATTGCACTGTACTATGAGGAAATAGTACTATTTATGTGAAACTATTCATAAACTGTAAACATGTGTCGGTAGGCAATAGGATAAATACTTCCGGTTCCTTGGGCTGGTGCGAATATTTCAATGTCCGTATGTGCCAAACCGATGGTTTGTGACACACCTTTACGCGTCTCTTGTTCGCGGCGCTTGCACGAAAGCTAGAGCCTAACCTAAAACCAATCCATCTTCCGTTCATTATTCGATATGGTGGCGACATATTTCAAATTTGCGAACGTGTGGGATCGGTTGTGAGGTTGGACTAGATTTTTACGAGCGAGCGGAGCGAGCGAGCAACGGTCACAATTTCCAAGCTATACATATACCTTATATTGCCTTCCATATATTTCGTGTTGTTACCTAATTTTGTCAGCCATTTCGGACATCACATTGCACTGTACTATGAGGAAATAGTACTATTTATGTGAAACTATTCATAAACTGTAAACATGTGTCGGTAGGCAATAGGATAAATACTTCCGGCTCCTCGGGCTGGTGCGAATATTTCAATGTCCGTATGTGCCAAACCGTTGGTTTATGACACACCTTTACGCGTCTCTCGCTCGCGGCGCTCGCTCGAAAACAATAGCCTAACCTAAAACCAATCCATCTTGCGTTCATTATTCGATATGATGGCGACATATTTCAAATTTGCGAACGTGTCGGATCGGTTGTGAGGTTGGACTAGATTTTTACGAGCGAGCGGAGCGAGCGAGCAACGGTCACAATTTCCAAGCTATACATATACCATATATTGTCTTGCATATATTTCGTGCTTGTACCTAATTTTGTCAGCCATTTCGGACATCACGTTGCACTGTACTATGAGGAAACGGTACTAATTATGTGAAACTATTGGTAAACCGTAAACATTTGTCAGAAGGCAATAGGATAAAGTCTTCCGGCTCCTCGGGCTGGTGCGAATATATCAATGTCCGTATGTGCCAAACCGATGGTTTGTGACACACCTTTACGCGTCTCTCGTTCGCTGCGCTCGCACGAAAGCTATAGCCGAACCTAAAACCAATCCATCTTCCGTTCATTATTCGATATGGTGGCGACATATTTCAAATTTGCGAATGTGTCGGATCGGTTGTGAGGTTGGACTAGATTTTTTCGAGCGAGCGGAGCGAGCGAGCAACGATCACAATTTCCAACCTATACATACACCTTATATTGCCTTGCATATATTTCGTGCTTGTACCTAATTTTGTCAGCCATTTCGGACATCACGTTGCAATGTACTATGAGGAAACGGTACTAATTATGTGAAACTATTCATAAACTGTAAACATGTGTCGGTAGGCAATAGGATAAATACTTCCGATTCCTCGGGCTGGTGCGAATATTTCAATGTCCGTATGTGCCAAACCGATGGTTTGTGACACACCTTTACGCGTCTCTCGTTCGCTGCGCTTGCACGAAAGCTATAGCCTAACCTAAAACCAATCCATCTTCCGTTCATTATTCGATATGGTGGCGACATATTTCAAATTTGCAAACGTGTGGGATCGGTTGTGAGGTTGGACTAGATTTTTACGAGCGAGCGGAGCGAGCGAGCACCGATCACAATTTCCAAGCTATACATATACCTTATATTGCCTTCCATATATTTCGTGTTATTACCTAATTTTGTCAGCCATTTCGAACATCACATTGCACTGTACTATGAGGAAATAGTACTATTTATGTGAAACTATTCATAAACTGTAAACATGTGTCGGTAGGCAATAGGATAAATACTTCCGGTTCCTTGGGCTGGTGCGAATATTTCAATGTCCGTATGTGCCAAACCGATGGTTTGTGACACACCTTTACGCGTCTCTCGTTCGCTGCGCTCGCACGAAAGCTATAGCCTAACCTAAAACCAATCCATCTTCCGTTCATTATTCGATATGGTGGCGACATGTTTCGAATTTGCGAACGTGTGGGATCGGTTGTGAGGTTGGACCAGATTTTTTCGAGCGAGCAACGATCACAATTTCCAACCTATACATACACCTTATATTGCCTTCCATATATTTCGTGTTATTACCTAATTTTGTCAGCCATATCGGACATCACATTGCACTGTACTATGAGGAAATAGTACTATTTATGTGAAACTATTCATAAACTGTAAACATGTGTCGGTAGGCAATAGGATAAATACTTCCGGCTCCTCGGGCTGGTGCGAATATTTCAATGTCCGTATGTGCCAAACCGTTGGTTTATGACACACCTTTACGCGTCTCTCGCTCGCGGCGCTCGCTCTAAAACTATAGCCTAACCTAAAACCAATCCATCTTGCGTTCATTATTCGATATGATGGCGACATATTTCAAATTTGCGAACGTGTGGGATCGGTTGTGAGGTTGGACTAGATTTTTACGAGCGAGAGGAGCGAGCGAGCAACGGTCACAATTTCCAAGCTATACATATACCATATATTGTCTTGCATATATTTCGTGCATGTACCTAATTTTGTCAGCCATTTCGGACATCACGTTGCACTGTAATATGAGGAAACGGTACTAATTATGTGAAACTATTGGTAAACCGTAAACATTTATCAGAAGGCAATAGGATAAAGACTTCCGGCTCCTCGGGCGAATATTTCAATGTCCGTATGTGCCAAACCGTTGGTTTGTGACACACCTTTACGCGTCTCTCGTTCGCTGCGCTCGCACGAAAGCTATAGCCTAACCTAAAACCAGTCCATCTTCCGTTCATTATTCGATATGGTGGCGACATATTTCAAATTTGCGAACGTGTCGGATCGGTTGTGAGGTTGGAAAAGATTTTTTCGAGCGAGCGGAGCGAGCGAGCAACGATCACAATTTCCAACCTATACATACACCTTATATTGCCTTGCCTATATGTCGTGTTATTACCTAATTTTGTCTGCCATTTCGGACATCACATTGCACTGTACTATGAGGAAACGGTACTAATTATGTGAAACTGTTGGTAAACCGTAAACATTTGTCAGAAGGCAATAGGATAAAGACTTTCGGCTCCTCGGGCCGGTGCGAATATTTCAATGTCCGTATGTGACAAACCGTTGGTTTGTGACACACCTTTACGCGTCTCTCGCTCGCTGCGCTCGCAGGAAAGCTATAGCCTAACCTAAAACCAATCCATCTTGCGTTCATTATTCGATATGATGGCGACATATTTCAAATTTGCGAACGTGTGGGATCGGTTGTGAGGTTGGACTAGATTTTTACAAGCGAGAGGAGCGAGCGAGCAACGGTCACAATTTCCAAGCTATACATATACCATATATTGTCTTGCATACATTTCGTGCTTGTACCTAATTTTGTCAGCCATTTCGGACATCACGTTGCACTGTACTATGAGGAAACGGTACTAATTATGTGAAAATATTGGTAAACCGTAAACATTCGTCAGAAGGCAATAGGATAAAGACATCCGGCTCCTCGGGCTGGTGCGAATATTTCAATGTCCGTATGTGCCAAACCGTTGGTTTGTGACACACCTTTACGCGTCTCTCGTTCGCTGCGCTCGCACGAAAGCTATGGCCTAACCTAAAACCAATCCATCTTCCGTTCATTATTCGATATGGTGGCGACATATTTCGAATTTGCGAACGTGTGGGATCGGTTGTGAGGTTGGACTAGATTTTTACGAGCGAGCGGAGCGAGCGAGCAACGGTCACAATTTCCAAGCTATACATATACCTTATATTGCCTTCCATATATTTCGTGTTATTACCTAATTTTGTCAGCCATTTCGGACATCACATTGCACTGTACTATGAGGAAATAGTACTACTTATGTGAAACTATTCATAAACTGTAAACATGTATCGGTAGGCAATAGGATAAATACTTCCGGCTCCTCGGGCTGGTGCGAATATTTCAATGTCCGTATGTGCCAAACCGTTGGTTTATGACACACCTATACGCGTCACTCGCTCGCTGCGCTCGCTCGAAAACTATAGCCTAACCTAAAACCAATCCATCTTGCGTTCATTATTCGATATGATGGCGACATATTTCAAATTTGCGAACGTGTCGGATCGGTTGTGGGGTTGGACTAGATTTTTACGAGCGAGCGGAGCGAGCGAGCAACGGTCACAATTTCCAAGCTATACACACACCTTATATTGCCTTCCATATATTTCGTGTTGTTACCTAATTTTGTCAGCCATTTCGGACATCACATTGCACTGTACTATGAGGAAATAGTACTATTTATGTGAAACTATTCATAAACTGTAAACATGTGTCGGTAGGCAATAGGATAAATACTTCCGGCTCCTCGGGCTGGTGCGAATATTTCAATGTCCGTATGCGCCAAACCGTTGGTTTATGACACACCTTTACGCGTCTCTCGCTCGCGGCGCTCGCTCGAAAACAATAGCCTAACCTAAAACCAATCCATCTTGCGTTCATTATTCGATATGATGGCGACATATTTCAAATTTGCGAACGTGTCGGATCGGTTGTGAGGTTGGACTAGATTTTTACGAGCGAGCGGAGCGAGCGAGCAACGGTCACAATTTCCAAGCTATACATATACCATATATTGTCTTGCATATATTTCGTGCTTGTACCTAATTTTGTCAGCCATTTCGGACATCACGTTGCACTGTACTATGAGGAAACGGTACTAATTATGTGAAACTGTTGGTAAACCGTAAACATTTGTCAGAAGGCAATAGGATAAAGACTCTCGGCTCCTCGGGCTGGTGCGAATATTTCAATGTCCGTATGTGACAAACCGTTGGTTTGTGACACACCTTTACGCGTCTCTCGTTCGCTGCGCTTGCACGAAAGCTATAGCCTAACCTAAAACCAATCCATCTTCCGTTCATTATTCGATATGGTGGCGACATATTTCAAATTTGCGAACGTGTCGGATCGGTTGTGAGGTTGGACTAGATTTTTTCGAGCGAGCGGAGCGAGCGAGCAACGGTCACAATTTCCAAGCTATACATATACCATATATTGTCTTGCTTATATTTCGTGCTCGTACCTAATTTTGTTAGCCATTTCGGACATCACGTTGGACTGTACTATGAGGAAACGGTACTAATTATGTGAAACTATTGGTAAACCGTAAACATTTGTCAGAAGGCAATAGGATAAAGTCTTCCGGCTCCTCGGGCTGGTGCGAATATATCAATGTCCGTATGTGCCAAACCGATGGTTTGTGACACACCTTTACGCGTCTCTCGTTCGCTGCGCTCGCACGAAAGCTATAGCCGAACCTAAAACCAATCCATCTTCCGTTCATTATTCGATATGGTGGCGACATATTTCAAATTTGCGAACGTGTCGGATCGGTTGTGAGGTTGGACTAGATTTTTTCGAGCGAGCGGAGCGAGCGAGCAACGATCACAATTTCCAACCTGTACATACACCTTATATTGCCTTGCCTATATGTCGTGTTATTACCTAATTTTGTCTGCCATTTCGGACATCACATTGCACTGTACTATGAGGAAACGGTACTAATTATGTGAAACTGTTGGTAAACCGTAAACATTTGTCAGAAGGCAACAGGATAAATACTTTCGGCTCCTCGGGCTGGTGCGAATATTTCAATGTCCGTATGTGACAAACCGTTGGTTTGTGACACACCTATACGCGTCACTCGCTCGCTGCGCTCGCTCGAAAACCATAGCCTAACCTAAAACCAATCCATCTTGCGTTCATTATTCGATATGATGGCGACATATTTCAAATTTGCGAACCTGTCGGATCGGTTGTGAGGTTGGACTAGATTTTTACGAGCGAGCGGAGCGAGCGAGCAACGATCACAATTTCCAAGCTATACATATACCATATATTGTCTTGCATATATTTCGTGCATGTACCTAATTTTGTCAGCCATTTCGGACATCACGTTGCACTGTACTATGAGGAAACGGTACTAATTATGTGAAACTGTTGGTAAACCGTAAACATTTGTCAGAAGGCAACAGGATAAATACTTTCGGCTCCTCGGGCTGGTGCGAATATTTCAATGTCCGTATGTGACAAACCGTTGGTTTGTGACACACCTTTACGCGTCTCTCGCTCGCTGCGCTCGCACGAAAGCTATAGCCTAACCTAAAACCAATCCATCTTCCGTTCATTATTCGATATGGTGGCGACATATTTCAAATTTGCGAACGTGTCGGATCGGTTGTGAGGTTGGACTAGATTTATACGAGCGAGCGGAGCGAGCGAGCAACGATCACAATTTCCAACCTATACATACACCTTATATTGCCTTGCATATATGTCGTGTTATTACCTAATTTTGTTAGCCATTTCGGACATCACATTGCATTGTACTATGTGGAAATAGTACTATTTATGTGAAACTATTCATGTACTGTAAACATGTGTCGATAGGCAATAGGATAAATACTTCCGGCTCCTCGGGCTGGTGCGAATATTTCAATGTCCGTATGTGCCAAACCGTTGGTTTATGACACGCGTCGCTCGCTCGCTGCGCTCGCTCGAAGACTATAGCCTAACCTAAAACCAATCCATCTTGCGTTCATTATTCGATATGGTGGCGACGTATTTCAAATTTGCGAACGTGTGGGATCGATTGTGAGGTTGGACTAGATTTTTACGAGCGAGCGGAGCGAGCGAGCAACGGTCACAATTTCCAAGCTATACATATACCTTATATTGCCTTACATATATTTCGTGTTATTACCTAATTTTGTCAGCCGTTTCGGACATCACATTGCATTGTGCTATGTGGAAATAGTACTATTTATGTGAAACTATTCAAAAACTGTAAACATGTGTCGGTAGGCAATAGGATAAATACTTCCGGTTCCTCGGGCTGGTGCGAATATTTCAATGTCCGTATGTGCCAAACCGTTGGTTTATGACACACCTATACGCGTCACTCGCTCGCTGCGCTCGCACGAAAGCTATAGCCTAACCTAAAACCAATCCATCTTCCGTTCATTATTCGATATGGTGGCGACATATTTCAAATTTGCGAACGTGTGGGATCGGTTGTGAGGTTGGACTAGATTTTTACGAGCGAGCGGAGCGTGCGAGCAACGGTCACAATTTCCAAGCTATACATATACCTTATATTGCCTTCCATATATTTCGTGTTATTACCTAATTTTGTCAGCCATTTCGGACATCACATTGCACTGTACTATGAGGAAATAGTACTATTTATGTGAAACTATTGGTAAACCGTAAACATTTGTCAGAAGGCAATAGGATAAAGTCTTCCGGCTCCTCGGGCTGGTGCGAATATATCAATGTCCGTATGTGCCAAACCGATGGTTTGTGACACACCTTTACGCGTCTCTCGTTCGCTGCGCTTGCACGAAAGCTATAGCCTAACCTAAAACCAATCCATCTTCCGTTCATTATTCGATATGGTGGCGACATATTTCAAATTTGCGAACGTGTCGGATCGGTTGTGAGGTTGGACTAGATTTTTTCGAGCGAGCGGAGCGAGCGAGCAACGATCACAATTTCCAACCTATACATACACCTTGTATTGCCTTGCATATATGTCGTGTTATTACCTAATTTTGTCAGCCATTTCGGACATCACATTGCATTGTGCTATGTGGAAATAGTACTATTTATGTGAAACTATTCATAAACTGTAAACATGTGTCGGTAGGCAATAGGATAAATACTTCCGGCTCCTCGGGCTGGTGCGAATATTTCAATGTCCGTATGTGCCAAACCGTTGGTTTATGACACACCTATACGCGTCGCTCGCTCGCTGCGCTCGCTCGAAGACTATAGCCTAACCTAAAACCAATCCATCTTGCGTTCATTATTCGATATGATGGCGACATATTTCAAATTTTGCGAACGTGTCGGATCGCTTGTGAGGTTGGACTAGATTTTTACGAGCGAGCGGAGCGAGCGAGCAACGGTCACCATTTCCAAGCTATACATATACCATATATTGTCTTGCATACATTTCGTGCTTGTACCTAATTTTGTCAGCCATTTCGGACATCACGTTGCACTGTACTATGAGGAAACGGTACTAATTATGTGAAAATATTGGTAAACCGTAAACATTCGTCAGAAGGCAATAGGATAAAGACATCCGGCTCCTCGGGCTGGTGCGAATATTTCAATGTCCGTATGTGCCAAACCGTTGGTTTGTGACACACCTTTACGCGTCTCTCGTTCGCTGCGCTCGCACGAAAGCTATGGCCTAACCT
This sequence comes from Bombus affinis, assembly GCF_024516045.1. Taxonomy (NCBI): domain Eukaryota; kingdom Metazoa; phylum Arthropoda; class Insecta; order Hymenoptera; family Apidae; genus Bombus; species Bombus affinis. Next base: position 354,110 of record NW_026108832.1, read on the forward strand.
AAAACCAATCCATCTTCCGTTTCATTATTCGATATGGTGGCGACATATTTCGAATTTGCGAACGTGTGGGATCGGTTGTGAGGTTGGACTAGATTTTTACGAGCGAGCGGAGCGAGCGAGCAACGGTCACAATTTCCAAGCTATACATATACCTTATATTGCCTTCCATATATTTCGTGTTATTACCTAATTTTGTCAGCCATTTCGGACATCACATTGCACTGTACTATGAGGGAAATAGTACTACTTATGTGAAACTATTCATAAACTGTAAACATGTATCGGTAGGCAATAGGATAAATACTTCCGGCTCCTCGGGCTGGTGCGAATATTTCAATGTCCGTATGTGCCAAACCGTTGGTTTATGACACACCTATACGCGTCACTCGCTCGCTGCGCTCGCTCGAAAACTATAGCCTAACCTAAAACCAATCCATCTTGCGTTCATTATTCGATATGATGGCGACATATTTCAAATTTGCGAACGTGTCGGATCGGTTGTGGGGTTGGACTAGATTTTTACGAGCGAGCGGAGCGAGCGAGCAACGGTCACAATTTCCAAGCTATACACACACCTTATATTGCCTTCCATATATTTCGTGTTGTTACCTAATTTTGTCAGCCATTTCGGACATCACATTGCACTGTACTATGAGGAAATAGTACTATTTATGTGAAACTATTCATAAACTGTAAACATGTGTCGGTAGGCAATAGGATAAATACTTCCGGCTCCTCGGGCTGGTGCGAATATTTCAATGTCCGTATGCGCCAAACCGTTGGTTTATGACACACCTTTACGCGTCTCTCGCTCGCGGCGCTCGCTCGAAAACAATAGGCCTAACCTAAAACCAATCCATCTTGCGTTCATTATTCGATATGATGGCGACATATTTCAAATTTGCGAACGTGTCGGATCGGTTGTGAGGTTGGACTAGATTTTTACGAGCGAGCGGAGCGAGCGAGCAACGGTCACAATTTCCAAGCTATACATATACCATATATTGTCTTGCATATATTTCGTGCTTGTACCTAATTTTGTCAGCCATTTCGGACATCACGTTGCACTGTACTATGAGGAAACGGTACTAATTATGTGAAACTGTTGGTAAACCGTAAACATTTGTCAGAAGGCAATAGGATAAAGACTCTCGGCTCCTCGGGCTGGTGCGAATATTTCAATGTCCGTATGTGACAAACCGTTGGTTTGTGACACACCTTTACGCGTCTCTCGTTCGCTGCGCTTGCACGAAAGCTATAGCCTAACCTAAAACCAATCCATCTTCCGTTCATTATTCGATATGGTGGCGACATATTTCAAATTTGCGAACGTGTCGGATCGGTTGTGAGGTTGGACTAGATTTTTTCGAGCGAGCGGAGCGAGCGAGCAACGGTCACAATTTCCAAGCTATACATATACCATATATTGTCTTGCTTATATTTCGTGCTCGTACCTAATTTTGTTAGCCATTTCGGACATCACGTTGGACTGTACTATGAGGAAACGGTACTAATTATGTGAAACTATTGGTAAACCGTAAACATTTGTCAGAAGGCAATAGGATAAAGTCTTCCGGCTCCTCGGGCTGGTGCGAATATATCAATGTCCGTATGTGCCAAACCGATGGTTTGTGACACACCTTTACGCGTCTCTCGTTCGCTGCGCTCGCACGAAAGCTATAGCCGAACCTAAAACCAATCCATCTTCCGTTCATTATTCGATATGGTGGCGACATATTTCAAATTTGCGAACGTGTCGGATCGGTTGTGAGGTTGGACTAGATTTTTTCGAGCGAGCGGAGCGAGCGAGCAACGATCACAATTTCCAACCTGTACATACACCTTATATTGCCTTGCCTATATGTCGTGTTATTACCTAATTTTGTCTGCCATTTCGGACATCACATTGCACTGTACTATGAGGGAAACGGTACTAATTATGTGAAACTGTTGGTAAACCGTAAACATTTGTCAGAAGGCAACAGGATAAATACTTTCGGCTCCTCGGGCTGGTGCGAATATTTCAATGTCCGTATGTGACAAACCGTTGGTTTGTGACACACCTATACGCGTCACTCGCTCGCTGCGCTCGCTCGAAAACCATAGCCTAACCTAAAACCAATCCATCTTGCGTTCATTATTCGATATGATGGCGACATATTTCAAATTTGCGAACCTGTCGGATCGGTTGTGAGGTTGGACTAGATTTTTACGAGCGAGCGGAGCGAGCGAGCAACGATCACAATTTCCAAGCTATACATATACCATATATTGTCTTGCATATATTTCGTGCATGTACCTAATTTTGTCAGCCATTTCGGACATCACGTTGCACTGTACTATGAGGAAACGGTACTAATTATGTGAAACTGTTGGTAAACCGTAAACATTTGTCAGAAGGCAACAGGATAAATACTTTCGGCTCCTCGGGCTGGTGCGAATATTTCAATGTCCGTATGTGACAAAACCGTTGGTTTGTGACACACCTTTACGCGTCTCTCGCTCGCTGCGCTCGCACGAAAGCTATAGCCTAACCTAAAACCAATCCATCTTCCGTTCATTATTCGATATGGTGGCGACATATTTCAAATTTGCGAACGTGTCGGATCGGTTGTGAGGTTGGACTAGATTTATACGAGCGAGCGGAGCGAGCGAGCAACGATCACAATTTCCAACCTATACATACACCTTATATTGCCTTGCATATATGTCGTGTTATTACCTAATTTTGTTAGCCATTTCGGACATCACATTGCATTGTACTATGTGGAAATAGTACTATTTATGTGAAACTATTCATGTACTGTAAACATGTGTCGATAGGCAATAGGATAAATACTTCCGGCTCCTCGGGCTGGTGCGAATATTTCAATGTCCGTATGTGCCAAACCGTTGGTTTATGACACACCTATACGCGTCGCTCGCTCGCTGCGCTCGCTCGAAGACTATAGCCTAACCTAAAACCAATCCATCTTGCGTTCATTATTCGATATGGTGGCGACGTATTTCAAATTTGCGAACGTGTGGGATCGATTGTGAGGTTGGACTAGATTTTTACGAGCGAGCGGGAGCGAGCGAGCAACGGTCACAATTTCCAAGCTATACATATACCTTATATTGCCTTACATATATTTCGTGTTATTACCTAATTTTGTCAGCCGTTTCGGACATCACATTGCATTGTGCTATGTGGAAATAGTACTATTTATGTGAAACTATTCAAAAACTGTAAACATGTGTCGGTAGGCAATAGGATAAATACTTCCGGTTCCTCGGGCTGGTGCGAATATTTCAATGTCCGTATGTGCCAAACCGTTGGTTTATGACACACCTATACGCGTCACTCGCTCGCTGCGCTCGCACGAAAGCTATAGCCTAACCTAAAACCAATCCATCTTCCGTTCATTATTCGATATGGTGGCGACATATTTCAAATTTGCGAACGTGTGGGATCGGTTGTGAGGTTGGACTAGATTTTTACGAGCGAGCGGAGCGTGCGAGCAACGGTCACAATTTCCAAGCTATACATATACCTTATATTGCCTTCCATATATTTCGTGTTATTACCTAATTTTGTCAGCCATTTCGGACATCACATTGCACTGTACTATGAGGAAATAGTACTATTTATGTGAAACTATTGGTAAACCGTAAACATTTGTCAGAAGGCAATAGGATAAAGTCTTCCGGCTCCTCGGGCTGGTGCGAATATATCAATGTCCGTATGTGCCAAACCGATGGTTTGTGACACACCTTTACGCGTCTCTCGTTCGCTGCGCTTGCACGAAAGCTATAGCCTAACCTAAAACCAATCCATCTTCCGTTCATTATTCGATATGGTGGCGACATATTTCAAATTTGCGAACGTGTCGGATCGGTTGTGAGGTTGGACTAGATTTTTTCGAGCGAGCGGAGCGAGCGAGCAACGATCACAATTTCCAACCTATACATACACCTTGTATTGCCTTGCATATATGTCGTGTTATTACCTAATTTTGTCAGCCATTTCGGACATCACATTGCATTGTGCTATGTGGAAATAGTACTATTTATGTGAAACTATTCATAAACTGTAAACATGTGTCGGTAGGCAATAGGATAAATACTTCCGGCTCCTCGGGCTGGTGCGAATATTTCAATGTCCGTATGTGCCAAACCGTTGGTTTATGACACACCTATACGCGTCGCTCGCTCGCTGCGCTCGCTCGAAGACTATAGCCTAACCTAAAACCAATCCATCTTGCGTTCATTATTCGATATGATGGCGACATATTTCAAATTTGCGAACGTGTCGGATCGCTTGTGAGGTTGGACTAGATTTTTACGAGCGAGCGGAGCGAGCGAGCAACGGTCACCATTTCCAAGCTATACATATACCATATATTGTCTTGCATATATTTCGTGCTTGTACCTAATTTTGTCAGCCATTTCGGACATCACATTGCATTGTGCTATGAGGAAACGGTACTAATTATGTGAAACTATTGGTAAACCGTAAACATTTGTCAGAAGGCAATAGGATAAAGTCTTCCGGCTCCTCGGGCTGGTGCGAATATATCAATGTCCGTATGTGCCAAACCGATGGTTTGTGACACCACCTTTACGCGTCTCTCGTTCGCTGCACTCGCACGAAAGCTATAGCCGAACCTAAAACCAATCCACCTTCCGTTCATTATTCGATATGGTGGCGACATATTTCAAATTTGCGAACGTGTCGGATCGGTTGTGAGGTTGGACTAGATTTTTTCGAGCGAGCGGAGCGAGCGAGCAACGATCACAATTTCCAACCTATACATACACCTTATATTGCCTTGCATATATGTCGTGTTATTACCTAATTTTGTCAGCCATTTCGGACATCACATTGCATTGTACTATGTGGAAATAATACTATTTATGTGAAACTATTCATAAACTGTAAACATATGTCGGTAGGCAATAGGATAAATACTTCCGGTTCCTCGGGCTGGTGCGAATATTTCAATGTCCGTATGTGCCAAACCGATGGTTTGTGACACACCTTTACGCGTCTCTCGTTCGCTGCGCTTGCACGAAAGCTAGAGCCTAACCTAAAACCAATCCATCTTCCGTTCATTATTCGATATGGTGGCGACATATTTCAAATTTGCGAACGTGTGGGATCGGTTGTGAGGTTGGGCTAGATTTTTACGAGCGAGCGGAGCGAGCGAGCAACGGTCACAATTTCCAAGCCATACATATACCTTATATTGCCTTCCATATATTTCGTGTTGTTACCTAATTTTGTCAGCCATTTCGGACATCACATTTCACTGTACTATGAGGAAATAGTACTATTTATGTGAAACTATTCATAAACTGTAAACATGTGTCGGTAGGCAATAGGATAAATACTTCCGGCTCCTCGGGCTGGTGCGAATATTTCAATGTCCGTATGCGCCAAACCGTTGGTTTATGACACACCTTTACGCGTCTCTCGCTCGCGGCGCTCGCTCGAAAACAATAGCCTAACCTAAAACCAATCCATCTTGCGTTCATTATTCGATATGATGGCGACATATTTCAAATTTGCGAACGTGTCGGATCGGTTGTGAGGTTGGACTAGATTTTTACGCGCGAGCGGAGCGAGCGAGCAACGGTCACAATTTCCAAGCTATACATATACCATATATTGTCTTGCATATATTTCGTGCATGTACCTAATTTTGTCAGCCATTTCGGACATCACGTTGCACTGTAATATGAGGAAACGGTACTAATTATGTGAAACTATTGGTAAACCGTAAACATTTGTCAGAAGGCAATAGGATAAAGACTTCCAGCTCCTCGGGCGAATATTTCAATGTCCGTATGTGCCAAACCGTTGCTTTGTGACACACCTTTACGCGTCTCTCGTTCGCTGCGCTCGCACGAAAGCTATAGCCTAACCTAAAACCAATCCATCTTCCGTTCATTATTCGATATGGTTGCGACATATTTCAAATTTGCGAACGTGTCGGATCGGTTGTGAGGTGGGACTAGATTTTTTCGAGCGAGCGGAGCGAGCGAGCAACGATCACAATTTCCAACCTATACATACACCTTATATTGCCTTGCCTATATGTCGTGTTATTACCTAATTTTGTCTGCCATTTCGGACATCACATTGCACTGTACTATGAGGAAACGGTACTAATTATGTGAAACCATTGGTAAACCGTAAACATTTGTCAGAAGGCAATAGGATAAATACTTTCGGCCCCTCGGGCTGGTGCGAATATTTCAATGTCCGTATGTGACAAACCGTTGGTTTGTGACACACCTATACGCGTCACTCGCTCGCTGCGCTCGCTCGAAAACTATAGCCTAACCTAAAACCAATCCATCTTGCGTTCATTATTCCATATGATGGCGACATATTTCAAATTTGCGAACGTGTCGGATCGGTTGTGAGGTTGGACTAGATTTTTACGAGCGAGCGGAGCGAGCGAGCAACGATCACAATTTCCAAGCTATACATATACCATATATTGTCTTGCATATATTTCGTGCATGTACCTAATTTTGTCAGCCATTTCGGACATCACATTGCATTGTACTATGTGGAAATAGTACTATTTATGTGAAACTATTCATAAACTGTAAACATTTGTCAGAAGGCAATAGGATAAAGTCTTCCGGCTCCTCGGGCTGGTGCGAATATATCAATGTCCGTATGTGCCAAACCGATGGTTTGTGACACACCTTTACGCGTCTCTCGTTCGCTGCGCTTGCACGAAAGCTATAGCCTAACCTAAAACCAATCCATCTTTCGTTCATTATTCGATATGGTGGCGACATATTTCAAATTTGCGAACGTGTCGGATCGGTTGTGAGGTTGGACTAGATTTTTTCGAGCGAGCGGAGCGAGCGAGCAACGATCACAATTTCCAACCTATACATACACCTTATATTGCCTTGCATATATGTCGTGTTATTACCTAATTTTGTCAGCCATTTCGGACATCACATTGCATTGTACTATGTGGAAATAGTACTATTTATGTGAAACTATTCATAAACTGTAAACATGTGTCGGTAGGCAATAGGATAAATACTTCCGGTTCCTCGGGCTGGTGCGAATATTTCAATGTCCGTATGTGCCAAACCGATGGTTTGTGACACACCTTTACGCGTCTCTCGTTCGCGGCGCTTGCACGAAAGCTAGAGCCTAACCTAAAACCAATCCATCTTCCGTTCATTATTCGATATGGTGGCGACATATTTCAAATTTGCGAACGTGTGGGATCGGTTGTGAGGTTGGACTAGATTTTTACGAGCGAGCGGAGCGAGCGAGCAACGGTCACAATTTCCAAGCTATACATATACCTTATATTGCCTTCCATATATTTCGTGTTGTTACCTAATTTTGTCAGCCATTTCGGACATCACATTGCACTGTACTATGAGGAAATAGTACTATTTATGTGAAACTATTCATAAACTGTAAACATGTGTCGGTAGGCAGTAGGATAAATACTTCCGGCTCCTCGGGCTGGTGCGAATATTTCAATGTCCGTATGTGCCAAACCGTTGGTTTATGACACACCTTTACGCGTCTCTCGCTCGCGGCGCTCGCTCGAAAACAATAGCCTAACCTAAAACCAATCCATCTTGCGTTCATTATTCGATATGATGGCGACATATTTCAAATTTGCGAACGTGTCGGATCGGTTGTGAGGTTGGACTAGATTTTTACGAGCGAGCGGAGCGAGCGAGCAACGGTCACAATTTCCAAGCTATACATATACCATATATTGTCTTGCATATATTTCGTGCTTGTACCTAATTTTGTCAGCCATTTCGGACATCACGTTGCACTGTACTATGAGGAAACGGTACTAATTATGTGAAAACTATTGGTAAACCGTAAACATTTGTCAGAAGGCAATAGGATAAAGTCTTCCGGCTCCTCGGGCTGGTGCGAATATATCAATGTCCGTATGTGCCAAACCGATGGTTTGTGACACACCTTTACGCGTCTCTCGTTCGCTGCGCTCGCACGAAAGCTATAGCCGAACCTAAAACCAATCCATCTTCCGTTCATTATTCGATATGGTGGCGACATATTTCAAATTTGCGAATGTGTCGGATCGGTTGTGAGGTTGGACTAGATTTTTTCGAGCGAGCGGAGCGAGCGAGCAACGATCACAATTTCCAACCTATACATACACCTTATATTGCCTTGCATATATTTCGTGCTTGTACCTAATTTTGTCAGCCATTTCGGACATCACGTTGCACTGTACTATGAGGAAACGGTACTAATTATGTGAAACTATTCATAAACTGTAAACATGTGTCGGTAGGCAATAGGATAAATACTTCCGATTCCCCGGGCTGGTGCGAATATTTCAATGTCCGTATGTGCCAAACCGATGGTTTGTGACACACCTTTACGCGTCTCTCGTTCGCTGCGCTTGCACGAAAGCTATAGCCTAACCTAAAACCAATCCATCTTCCGTTCATTATTCGATATGGTGGCGACATATTTCAAATTTGCGAACGTGTGGGATCGGTTGTGAGGTTGGACTAGATTTTTACGAGCGAGCGGAGCGAGCGAGCACCGGTCACAATTTCCAAGCTATACATATACCTTATATTGCCTTCCATATATTTCGTGTTATTACCTAATTTTGTCAGCCATTTCGAACATCACATTGCACTGTACTATGAGGAAATAGTACTATTTATGTGAAACTATTCATAAACTGTAAACATGTGTCGGTAGGCAATAGGATAAATACTTCCGGTTCCTTGGGCTGGTGCGAATATTTCAATGTCCGTATGTGCCAAACCGATGGTTTGTGACACACCTTTACGCGTCTCTCGTTCGCTGCGCTCGCACGAAAGCTATAGCCTAACCTAAAACCAATCCATCTTCCGTTCATTATTCGATATGGTGGCGACATGTTTCGAATCTGCGAACGTGTGGGATCGGTTGTGAGGTTGGACCAGATTTTTTCGAGCGAGCAACGATCACAATTTCCAACCTATACATACACCTTATATTGCCTTCCATATATTTCGTGTTATTAACTAATTTTGTCAGCCATTTCGGACATCACATTGCACTGTACTATGAGGAAATAGTACTATTTATGTGAAACTATTCATAAACTGTAAACATGTGTCGGTAGGCAATAGGATAAATACTTCCGGCTCCTCGGGCTGGTGCGAATATTTCAATGTCCGTATGTGCCAAACCGTTGGTTTATGACACACCTTTACGCGTCTCTCGCTCGCGGCGCTCGCTCGAAAACTATAGCCTAACCTAAAACCAATCCATCTTGCGTTCATTATTCGATATGATGGCGACATATTTCAAATTTGCGAACGTGTGGGATCGGTTGTGAGGTTGGACTAGATTTTTACGAGCGAGAGGAGCGAGCGAGCAACGGTCACAATTTCCAAGCTATACATATACCATATATTGTCTTGCATATATTTCGTGCATGTACCTAATTTTGTCAGCCATTTCGGACATCACGTTGCACTGTAATATGAGGAAACGGTACTAATTATGTGAAACTATTGGTAAACCGTAAACATTTGTCAGAAGGCAATAGGATAAAGACTTCCGGCTCCTCGGGCGAATATTTCAATGTCCGTCTGTGCCAAACCGTTGGTTTGTGACACACCTTTACGCGTCTCTCGTTCGCTGCGCTCGCACGAAAGCTATAGCCTAACCTAAAACCAGTCCATCTTCCGTTCATTATTCGATATGGTGGCGACATATTTCAAATTTGCGAACGTGTCGGATCGGTTGTGAAGTTGGACTAGATTTTTTCGAGCGAGCGGAGCGAGCGAGCAACGATCACAATTTCCAACCTATACATACACCTTATATTGCCTTGCCTATATGTCGTGTTATTACCTAATTTTGTCTGCCATTTCGGACATCACATTGCACTGTACTATGAGGATACGGTACTAATTATGTGAAACTGTTGGTAAACCGTAAACATTTGTCAGAAGGCAATAGGATAAAGACTTTCGGCTCCTCGGGCCGGTGCGAATATTTCAATGTCCGTATGTGACAAACCGTTGGTTTGTGACACACCTTTACGCGTCTCTCGCTCGCTGCGCTCGCAGGAAAGCTATAGCCTAACCTAAAACCAATCCATCTTGCGTTCATTATTCGATATGATGGCGACATATTTCAAATTTGCGAACGTGTGGGATCGGTTGTGAGGTTGGACTAGATTTTTACAAGCGAGAGGAGCGAGCGAGCAACGGTCACAATTTCCAAGCTATACATATACCATATATTGTCTTGCATATATTTCGTGCTTGTACCTAATTTTGTCAGCCATTTCGGACATCACGTTGCACTGTACTATGAGGAAACGGTACTTATTATGTGAAACTATTGGTAAACCGTAAACATTTGTCAGAAGGCAATAGGATAAAGACTTCCGGCTCCTCGGGCTGGTGCGAATATTTCAATGTCCGTATGTGCCAAACCGTTGGTTTGTGACACACCTTTACGCGTCTCTCGTTCGCTGCGCTCGCACGAAAGCTATGGCCTAACCTAAAACCAATCCATCTTCCGTTCATTATTCGATATGGTGGCGACATATTTCGAATTTGCGAACGTGTGGGATCGGTTGTGAGGTTGGACTAGATTTTTACGAGCGAGCGGAGCGAGCGAGCAACGGTCACAATTTCCAAGCTATACATATACCTTATATTGCCTTCCATATATTTCGTGTTATTACCTAATTTTGTCAGCCATTTCGGACATCACATTGCACTGTACTATGAGGAAATAGTACTATTTATGTGAAACTATTCATAAACTGTAAACATTTGTCAGTAGTCAATAGGATAAAGACATCCGGCTCCTCGGGCTGGTGCGAATATTTCAATGTCCGTATGAGCCAAACCGTTGGTTTATGACACACCTATACGCGTCCCACGCTCGCTGCGCTCGCTCGAAAACTATAGCCTAACCTAAAACCAATCCATCTTGCATTCATTATTCGATATGATGGCGACATATTTCAAATTTGCGAACGTGTCGGATCGGTTGTGAGGTTGGACTAGATTTTTTCGAGCAAGCGGAGCGAGCGAGCAACGATCACAATTTCCAACCTATACATACACCTTATATTGCCTTGCATATATGTCGTCTTATTACCTAATTTTGTCTGCCATTTCGGACATCACGTTGCACTGTACTATGAGGAAACGGTACTAATTATGTGAAACTATTGGTAAACCGTAAACATTTGTCAGAAGGCAATAGGATAAAGACTTCCGGCTCCTCGGGCTGGTGCGAATATATCAATGTCCGTATGTGCCAAACCGATGGTTTGTGACACACCTTTACGCGTCTCTCGTTCGCTGCGCTCGCACGAAAGCTATAGCCTAACCTAAAACCAATCCATCTTCCGTTCATTATTCGATATGGTGGCGACATGTTTCGAATTTGCGAACGTGTGGGATCGGTTGTGATGTTGGACCAGATTTTTACGAGCGAGCGGAGCGAGCGTGCAACGGTCAAAATTTCCAAGCTATACATATACCTTATATTGCCTTGCTTATATTTCGTGCTAGTACCTAATTTTGTCAGCCATTTCGGACATCACATTGCACTGTACTATGTGGAAATAGTACTATATATCTGAAACTATTCATAAACTGTAAACATGTATCGGTAGGCAATAGGATAAATACTTCCGGCTCCTCGGGCTGGTGCGAATATTTTAATGTCCGTATGTGCCAAACCGTTGGTTTATGACACACCTATACGCGTCACTCGCTCGCTGCGCTCGCTCGAAAACTATAGCCTAACCTAAAACCAATCCATCTTGCGTTCATTATTCGATATGATGGCGACATATTTTAAATTTGCGAACGTGTCGGATCGGTTGTGGGGTTGGACTAGATTTTTACGAGCGAGCGGAGCGAGCGAGCAACGGTCACAATTTCCAAGCTATACATACACCTTATATTGTCTTGCATATATTTCGTGCTTGTACCTAATTTTGTCAGCCATTTCGGACATCACGTTGCACTGTACTATGAGGAAACGGTACTAATTATGTGAAAATATTGGTAAACCGTAAACATTTGTCAGAAGGCAATAGGATAAAGACATCCGGCTCCTCGGGCTGGTGCGAATATTTCAATGTCCGTATGTGCCAAACCGTTGGTTTGTGACACACCTTTACGCGTCTCTCGTTCGCTGCGCTCGCACGAAAGCTATGGCCTAACCTAAAACCAATCCATCTTCCGTTCATTATTCGATATGGTGGCGACATATTTCGAATTTGCGAACGTGTGGGATCGGTTGTGAGGTTGGACTAGATTTTTACGAGCGAGCGGAGCGAGCGAGCAACGGTCACAATTTCCAAGCTATACATATACCTTATATTGCCTTCCATATATTTCGTGTTATTACCTAATTTTGTCTGCCATTTCGGACATCACGTTGCACTGTACTATGAGGAAACGGTACTAATTATGTGAAACTATTGGTAAACCGTAAACATTTGTCAGAAGGCAATAGGATAAAGACTTCCGGCTCCTCGGGCTGGTGCGAATATATCAATGTCCGTATGTGCCAAACCGATGGTTTGTGACACACCTTTACGCGTCTCTCGTTCGCTGCGCTCGCACGAAAGCTATAGCCTAACCTAAAACCAATCCATCTTCCGTTCATTATTCGATATGGTGGCGACATGTTTCGAATTTGCGAACGTGTGGGATCGGTTGTGAGGTTGGACCAGATTTTTACGAGCGAGCGGAGCGAGCGTGCAACGGTCAAAATTTCCAAACTATACATATACCTTATATTGCCTTGCTTATATTTCGTGCTAGTACCTAATTTTGTCAGCCATTTCGGACATCACATTGCACTGTACTATGTGGAAATAGTACTATATATGTGAAACTATTCATAAACTGTAAACATGTATCGGTAGGCAATAGGATAAATACTTCCGGCTCCTCGGGCTGGTGCGAATATTTCAATGTCCGTATGTGCCAAACCGTTGGTTTATGACACACCTATACGCGTCACTCGCTCGCTGCGCTCGCTCGAAAACTATAGCCTAACCTAAAACCAATCCATCTTGCGTTCATTATTCGATATGATGGCGACATATTTCAAATTTGCGAACGTGTCGGATCGGTTGTGGGGTTGGACTAGATTTTTACGAGCGAGCGGAGCGAGCGAGCAACGGTCACAATTTCCAAGCTATACACACACCTTATATTGTCTTGCATATATTTCGTGCTTGTACCTAATTTTGTCAGCCATTTCGGACATCACGTTGAACTGTACTATGAGGAAACAGTACCAATAATGGGAAAATATTGGTAAACCGTAAACATTTGTCAGAAGGCAATAGGATAAAGACTTCCGGCTCCTCGGGCTGGTGCGAATATTTCAATGTCCGTATGTGCCAAACCGTTGGTTTATGACACACCTATACGCGTCACTCGCTCGCTGCGCTCGCTCGAAAACTATAGCCTAACCTAAAACCAATCCATCTTGCGTTCATTATTCGATATGATGGCGACATATTTCAAATTTGCGGACGTGTCGGATCGGTTGTGAGGTTGGACTAGATTTTTTCTAGCAAGCGGAGCGAGCGAGCAACGATCACAATTTCCAACCTATACATATACCATATATTGTCTTGCATATATTTCGTGCTTGTACCTAATTTTGTCAGCCATTTCGGACATCACGCTGCACTGTACTATGAGGAAACGGTACTAATTATGTGAAACTATTGGTAAACCGTAAACATTTGTCAGGAGGCAATAGGATAAAGACTTCCGGCTCCTCGGGCTGGTGCGAATATATCAATGTCCGTATGTGCCAAACCGATGGTTTGTGACACACCTTTACGCGTCTCTCGTTCGCTGCGCTCGCACGAAAGCTATAGCCTAACCTAAAACCAATCCATCTTCCGTTCATTATTCGATATGGTGACGACATGTTTCGAATTTGCGAACGTGTGGGATCGGTTGTGAGGTTGGACCAGATTTTTACGAGCGAGCGGAGCGAGCGTGCAACGGTCAAAATTGCCAAGCTATACATATACCTTATATTGCCTTGCATATATTTCGTGCTAGTACCTAATTTTGTCAGCCATTTCGGACATCACATTGCACTGTACTATGTGGAAATAGTACTATATATGTGAAACTATTCATAAACTGTAAACATGTATCGGTAGGCAATAGGATAAATACTTCCGGCTCCTCGGGCTGGTGCGAATATTTCAATGTCCGTATGTGCCAAACCGTTGGTTTATGACACACCTATACGCGTCACTCGCTCGCTGCGCTCGCTCGAAAACTATAGCCTAACCTAAAACCAATCCATCTTGCGTTCATTATTCGATATGGTGGCGACATATTTCGAATTTGCGAACGTGTGGGATCGGTTGTGAGGTTGGACTAGATTTTTACGAGCGAGCGGAGCGAGCGAGCAACGGTCACAATTTCCAAGCTATACATATACCTTATATTGCCTTCCATATATTTCGTGTTATTACCTAATTTTGTCAGCCATTGCGGACATCACGTTGCACTGTACTATGAGGAAATAGTACTATTTATGTGAAACTATTCATAAACTGTAAACATTTGTCAGTAGTCAATAGGATAAAGACATCCGGCTCCTCGGGCTGGTGCGAATATTTCAATGTCCGTATGAGCCAAACCGATGGTTTGTGACACACCTTTACGCGTCTCTCGTTCGCTGCGCTTGCACGAAAGCTATAGCCTAACCTAAAACCAATCCATCTTCCGTTCATTATTCGATATGGTGGCGACATATTTCAAATTTGCGAACGTGTGGGATCGGTTGTGAGGTTGGACTAGATTTTTACGAGCGAGCGGAGCGAGCGAGCACCGGTCACAATTTCCAAGCTATACATATACCTTATATTGCCTTCCATATATTTCGTGTTATTACCTAATTTTGTCAGCCATTTCGAACATCACATTGCACTGTACTATGAGGAAATAGTACTATTTATGTGAAACTATTCATAAACTGTAAACATGTGTCGGTAGGCAATAGGATAAATACTTCCGGTTCCTTGGGCTGGTGCGAATATTTCAATGTCCGTATGTGCCAAACCGATGGTTTGTGACACACCTTTACGCGTCTCTCGTTCGCTGCGCTCGCACGAAAGCTATAGCCTAACCTAAAACCAATCCATCTTCCGTTCATTATTCGATATGATGGCGACATATTTCAAATTTGCGAACGTGTCGGATCGGTTGTGAGGTTGGACCAGATTTTTTCGAGCGAGCAACGATCACAATTTCCAACCTATACATACACCTTATATTGCCTTCCATATATTTCGTGTTATTACCTAATTTTGTCAGCCATTTCGGACATCACATTGCACTGTACTATGAGGAAATAGTACTATTTATGTGAAACTATTCATAAACTGTAAACATTTGTCAGTAGTCAATAGGATAAAGACATCCGGCACCTCGGGCTGGTGCGAATATTTCAATGTCCGTATGTGCCAAACCGTTGGTTTATGACACACCTATACGCGTCACTCGCTCGCTGCGCTCGCTCGAAAACTATAGCCTAACCTAAAACCAATCCATCTTGCGTTCATTATTCGATATGATGGCGACATATTTCAAATTTGCGAACGTGTCGGATCGGTTGTGAGGTTGGACTAGATTTTTTCTAGCAAGCGGAGCGAGCGAGCAACGATCACAATTTCCAACCTATACATATACCATATATTGTCTTGCATATATTTCGTGCTTGTACCTAATTTTGTCAGCCATTTCGGACATCACGCTGCACTGTACTATGAGGAAACGGTACTAATTATGTGAAACTATTGGTAAACCGTAACCATTTGTCAAGAGGCAATAGGATAAAGACTTCCGGCTCCTCGGGCTGGTGCGAATATATCAATGTCCGTATGTGCCAAACCGATGGTTTGTGACACACCTTTACGCGTCTCTCGTTCGCTGCGCTCGCACGAAAGCTATAGCCTAACCTAAAACCAATCCATCTTCCGTTCATTATTCGATATGGTGGCGACATGTTTCGAATTTGCGAACGTGTGGGATCGGTTGTGAGGTTGGACCAGATTTTTACGAGCGAGCGGAGCGAGCGTGCAACGGTCAAAATTGCCAAGCTATACATATACCTTATATTGCCTTGCATATATTTCGTGCTAGTACCTAATTTTGTCAGCCATTTCGGACATCACATTGCACTGTACTATATGGAAATAGTACTATATATGTGAAACTATTCATAAACTGTAAACATGTATCGGTAGGCAATAGGATAAATACTTCCGGCTCCTCGGGCTGGTGCGAATATTTCAATGTCCGTATGTGCCAAACCGTTGGTTTATGACACACCTATACGCGTCACTCGCTCGCTGCGCTCGCTCGAAAACTATAGCCTAACCTAAAACCAATCCATCTTGCGTTCATTATTCGATATGGTGGCGACATATTTCGAATTTGCGAACGTGTGGGATCGGTTGTGAGGTTGGACTAGATTTTTACGAGCGAGCGGAGCGAGCGAGCAACGGTCACAATTTCCAAGCTATACATATACCTTATATTGCCTTCCATATATTTCGTGTTATTACCTAATTTTGTCAGCCATTTCGGACATCACATTGCACTGTACTATGAGGAAATAGTACTATTTATGTGAAACTATTCATAAACTGTAAACATTTGTCAGTAGTCAATAGGATAAAGACATCCGGCTCCTCGGGCTGGTGCGAATATTTCAATGTCCGTATGAGCCAAACCGATGGTTTGTGACACACCTTTACGCGTCTCTCGTTCGCTGCGCTTGCACGAAAGCTATAGCCTAACCTAAAACCAATCCATCTTCCGTTCATTATTCGATATGGTGGCGACATATTTCAAATTTGCGAACGTGTGGGATCGGATGTGAGGTTGGACTAGATTTTTACGAGCGAGCGGAGCGAGCGAGCACCGGTCACAATTTCCAACCTATACATACACCTTATATTGCCTTCCATATATTTCGTGTTATTACCAAATTTTGTCAGCCATTTCGGACATCACATTGCACTGTACTATGAGGAAATAGTACTATTTATGTGAAACTATTCATAAACTGTAAACATGTGTCGGTAGGCAATAGGATAAATACTTCCGGCTCCTCGGGCTGGTGCGAATATTTCAATGTCCGTATGTGCCAAACCGTTGGTTTATGACACACCTTTACGCGTCTCTCGCTCGCGGCGCTCGCTCGAAAACTATAGCCTAACCTAAAACCAATCCATCTTGCGTTCATTATTCGATATGATGGCGACATATTTCAAATTTGCGAACGTGTGGGATCGGTTGTGAGGTTGGACTAGATTTTTACGAGCGAGAGGAGCGAGCGAGCAACGGTCACAATTTCCAAGCTATACATATACCATATATTGTCTTGCATATATTTCGTGCATGTACCTAATTTTGTCAGCCATTTCGGACATCACGTTGCACTGTAATATGAGGAAACGGTACTAATTATGTGAAACTATTGGTAAACCGTAAACATTTGTCAGAAGGCAATAGGATAAAGACTTCCGGCTCCTCGGGCGAATATTTCAATGTCCGTATGTGCCAAACCGTTGGTTTGTGACACACCTTTACGCGTCTCTCGTTCGCTGCGCTCGCACGAAAGCTATAGCCTAACCTAAAACCAATCCATCTTCCGTTCATTATTCGATATGGTGGCGACATGTTTCGAATTTGCGAACGTGTGGGATCGGTTGTGAGGTTGGACCAGATTTTTACGAGCGAGCGGAGCGAGCGTGCAACGGTCAAAATTGCCAAGCTATACATATACCTTATATTGCCTTGCATATATTTCGTGCTAGTACCTAATTTTGTCAGCCATTTCGGACATCACATTGCACTGTACTATATGGAAATAGTACTATATATGTGAAACTATTCATAAACTGTAAACATGTATCGGTAGGCAATAGGATAAATACTTCCGGCTCCTCGGGCTGGTGCGAATATTTCAATGTCCGTATGTGCCAAACCGTTGGTTTATGACACACCTATACGCGTCACTCGCTCGCTGCGCTCGCTCGAAAACTATAGCCTAACCTAAAACCAATCCATCTTGCGTTCATTATTCGATATGGTGGCGACATATTTCGAATTTGCGAACGTGTGGGATCGGTTGTGAGGTTGGACTAGATTTTTACGAGCGAGCGGAGCGAGCGAGCAACGGTCACAATTTCCAAGCTATACATATACCTTATATTGCCTTCCATATATTTCGTGTTATTACCTAATTTTGTCAGCCATTTCGGACATCACATTGCACTGTACTATGAGGAAATAGTACTATTTATGTGAAACTATTCATAAACTGTAAACATGTGTTGGTAGGCAATAGGATAAAGACATCCGGCTCCTCGGGCTGGTGCGAATATTTCAATGTCCGTATGAGCCAAACCGATGGTTTGTGACACACCTTTACGCGTCTCTCGTTCGCTGCGCTTGCACGAAAGCTATATCCTAACCTAAAACCAATCCATCTTCCGTTCATTATTCGATATGGTGGCGACATATTTCAAATTTGCGAACGTGTGGGATCGGATGTGAGGTTGGACTAGATTTTTACGAGCGAGCGGAGCGAGCGAGCACCGGTCACAATTTCCAACCTATACATACACCTTATATTGCCTTCCATATATTTCGTGTTATTACCAAATTTTGTCAGCCATTTCGGACATCACATTGCACTGTACTATGCGGAAATAGTACTATTTATGTGAAACTATTCATAAACTGTAAACATGTGTCGGTAGGCAATAGGATAAATACTTCCGGCTCCTCGGGCTGGTGCGAATATTTCAATGTCCGTATGTGCCAAACCGTTGGTTTATGACACACCTTTACGCGTCTCTCGCTCGCGGCGCTCGCTCGAAAACTATAGCCTAACCTAAAACCAATCCATCTTGCGTTCATTATTCGATATGATGGCGACATATTTCAAATTTGCGAACGTGTGGGATCGGTTGTGAGGTTGGACTAGATTTTTACGAGCGAGAGGAGCGAGCGAGCAACGGTCACAATTTCCAAGCTATACATATACCATATATTGTCTTGCATATATTTCGTGCATGTACCTAATTTTGTCAGCCATTTCGGACATCACGTTGCACTGTAATATGAGGAAACGGTACTAATTATGTGAAACTATTGGTAAACCGTAAACATTTGTCAGAAGGCAATAGGATAAAGACTTCCGGCTCCTCGGGCGAATATTTCAATGTCCGTATGTGCCAAACCGTTGGTTTGTGACACACCTTTACGCGTCTCTCGTTCGCTGCGCTCGCACGAAAGCTATAGCCTTACCTAAAACCAATCCATCTTCCGTTCATTATTCGATATGGTGGCGACATATTTCAAATTTGCGAACGTGTGGGATCGGTTGTGAGGTTGGACTAGATTTTTTCGAGCGAGCGGAGCGAGCGAGCAACGATCACAATTTCCAACCTATACATACACCTTATATTGCCTTGCATATATGCCGTGTTATTACCTAATTTTGTCAGCCATTTCGGACATCACATTGCACTGTACTATGAGGAAATAGTACTATTTATGTGAAACTATTCATAAACTGTAAACATGTGTCGGTAGGCAATAGGATAAATACTTCCGGTTCCTTGGGCTGGTGCGAATATTTCAATGTCCGTATGTGCCAAACCGATGGTTTGTGACACACCTTTACGCGTCTCTCGTTCGCTGCGCTCGCACGAAAGCTATAGCCTAACCTAAAACCAATCCATCTTCCGTTCATTATTCGATATGGTGGCGACATGTTTCGAATTTGCGAACGTGTGGGATCGGTTGTGAGGTTGGACCAGATTTTTTCGAGCGAGCAACGATCACAATTTCCAACCTATACATACACCTTATATTGCCTTCCATATATTTCGTGTTATTACCTAATTTTGTCAGCTATTTCGGACATCACATTGCACTGTACTATGAGGAAATAGTACTATTTATGTGAAACTATTCATAAACTGTAAACATGTGTCGGTAGGCAATAGGATAAATACTTCCGGCTCCTCGGGCTGGTGCGAATATTTCAATGTCCGTATGTGCCAAACCGTTGGTTTATGACACACCTTTACGCGTCTCTCGCTCGCGGCGCTCGCTCGAAAACTATAGCCTAACCTAAAACCAATCCATCTTGCGTTCATTATTCGATATGATGGCGACATATTTCGAATTTGCGAACGTGTGGGATCGGTTGTGAGGTTGGACTAGATTTTTACGAGCGAGCGGAGCGAGCGAGCAACGGTCACAATTTCCAAGCTATACATATACCTTATATTGCCTTCCATATATTTCGTGTTATTACCTAATTTTGTCAGCCATTTCGGACATCACATTGCACTGTACTATGAGGAAATAGTACTATTTATGTGAAACTATTCATAAACTGTAAACATTTGTCAGTAGTCAATAGGATAAAGACATCCGGCTCCTCGGGCTGGTGCGAATATTTCAATGTCCGTATGAGCCAAACCGTTGGTTTATGACACACCTATACGCGTCCCACGCTCGCTGCGCTCGCTCGAAAACTATAGCCTAACCTAAAACCAATCCATCTTGCGTTCATTATTCGATATGATGGCGACATATTTCAAATTTGCGAACGTGTCGGATCGGTTGTGAGGTTGGACTAGATTTTTTCGAGCAAGCGGAGCGAGCGAGCAACGATCACAATTTCCAACCTATACATACACCTTATATTGCCTTGCATATATGTCGTCTTATTACCTAATTTGGTCTGCCATTTCGGACATCACGTTGCACTGTACTATAAGGAAACGGTACTAATTATGTGAAACTATTGGTAAACCGTAAACATTTGTCAGAAGGCAATAGGATAAAGACTTCCGGCTCCTCGGGCTGGTGCGAATATATCAATGTCCGTATGTGCCAAACCGATGGTTTGTGACACACCTTTACGCGTCTCTCGTTCGCTGCGCTCGCACGAAAGCTATAGCCTAACCTAAAACCAATCCATCTTCCGTTCATTATTCGATATGGTGGCGACATGTTTCGAATTTGCAAACGTGTGGGATCGGTTGTGAGGTTGGACCAGATTTTTACGAGCGAGCGGAGCGAGCGTGCAACGGTCAAAATTTCCAAGCTATACATATACCTTATATTGCCTTGCTTATATTTCGTGCTAGTACCTAATTTTGTCAGCCATTTCGGACATCACATTGCACTGTACTATGTGGAAATAGTACTATATATGTGAAACTATTCATAAACTGTAAACATGTATCGGTAGGCAATAGGATAAATACTTCCGGCTCCTCGGGCTGGTGCGAATATTTCAATGTCCGTATGTGCCAAACCGTTGGTTTATGACACACCTATACGCGTCACTCGCTCGCTGCGCTCGCTCGAAAACTATAGCCTAACCTAAAACCAATCCATCTTGCGTTCATTATTCGATATGATGGCGACATATTTCAAATTTGCGAACGTGTCGGATCGGTTGTGGGGTTGGACTAGATTTTTACGAGCGAGCGGAGCGAGCGAGCAACGGTCACAATTTCCAAGCTATACATACACCTTATATTGTCTTGCATATATTTCGTGCTTGTACCTAATTTTGTCAGCCATTTCGGACATCACGTTGCACTGTACTATGAGGAAACAGTACTAATAATGTGAAAATATTGGTAAACCGTAAACATTTGTCAGAAGGCAATAGGATAAAGACTTCCGGCTCCTCGGGCTGGTGCGAATATATCAATGTCCGTATGTGCCAAACCGATGGTTTGTGACACACCTTTACGCGTCTCTAGTTCGCTGCGCTCGCACGAAAGCTATAGCCTAACCTAAAACCAATCCATCTTCCGTTCATTATTCGATATGGTGGCGACATGTTTCGAATTTGCGAACGTGTGGGATCGGTTGTGAGGTTGGACCAGATTTTTACGAGCGAGCGGAGCGAGCGTGCAACGGTCACAATTTCCAAGCTATACATATACCTTATATTGCCTTCCATATATTTCGTGTTATTACCTAATTTTGTCAGCCATTTCGGACATCACATTGCACTGTACTATGAGGAAATAGTACTATTTATGTGAAACTATTCATAAACTGTAAACATTTGTCAGTAGTCAATAGGATAAAGACATCCGGCACCTCGGGCTGGTGCGAATATTTCAATGTCCGTATGTGCCAAACCGTTGGTTTATGACACACCTATACGCGTCACTCGCTCGCTGCGCTCGCTCGAAAACTATAGCCTAACCTAAAACCAATCCATCTTGCGTTCATTATTCGATATGATGGCGACATATTTCAAATTTGCGGACGTGTCGGATCGGTTGTGAGGTTGGACTAGATTTTTTCTAGCAAGCGGAGCGAGCGAGCAACGATCACAATTTCCAACCTATACATATACCATATATTGTCTTGCATATATTTCGTGCTTGTACCTAATTTTGTCAGCCATTTCGGACATCACGCTGCACTGTACTATGAGGAAACGGTACTAATTATGTGAAACTATCGGTAAACCGTAAACATTTGTCAGGAGGCAATAGGATAAAGACTTCCGGCTCCTCGGGCTGGTGCGAATATATCAATGTCCGTATGTGCCAAACCGATGGTTTGTGACACACCTTTACGCGTCTCTCGTTCGCTGCGCTCGCACGAAAGCTATAGCCTAACCTAAAACCAATCCATCTTCCGTTCATTATTCGATATGGTGGCGACATGTTTCGAATTTGCGAACGTGTGGGATCGGTTGTGAGGTTGGACCAGATTTTTACGAGCGAGCGGAGCGAGCGTGCAACGGTCAAAATTGCCAAGCTATACATATACCTTATATTGCCTTGCATATATTTCGTGCTAGTACCTAATTTTGTCAGCCATTTCGGACATCACATTGCACTGTACTATGTGGAAATAGTACTATATATGTGAAACTATTCATAAACTGTAAACATGTATCGGTAGGCAATAGGATAAATACTTCCGGCTCCTCGGGCTGGTGCGAATATTTCAATGTCCGTATGTGCCAAACCGTTGGTTTATGACACACCTATACGCGTCACTCGCTCGCTGCGCTCGCTCGAAAACTATAGCCTAACCTAAAACCAATCCATCTTGCGTTCATTATTCGATATGGTGGCGACATATTTCGAATTTGCGAACGTGTGGGATCGGTTGTGAGGTTGGACTAGATTTTTACGAGCGAGCGGAGAGAGCGAGCAACGGTCACAATTTCCAAGCTATACATATACCTTATATTGCCTTCCATATATTTCGTGTTATTACCTAATTTTGTCAGCCATTGCGGATATCACGTTGCACTGTACTATGAGGAAATAGTACTATTTATGTGAAACTATTCATAAACTGTAAACATTTGTCAGTAGTCAATAGGATAAAGACATCCGGCTCCTCGGGCTGGTGCGAATATTTCAATGTCCGTATGAGCCAAACCGATGGTTTGTGACACACCTTTACGCGTCTCTCGTTCGCTGCGCTTGCACGAAAGCTATAGCCTAACCTAAAACCAATCCATCTTCCGTTCATTATTCGATATGGTGGCGACATATTTCAAATTTGCGAACGTGTGGGATCGGTTGTGAGGTTGGACTAGATTTTTACGAGCGAGCGGAGCGAGCGAGCACCGGTCACAATTTCCAAGCTATACATATACCTTATATTGCCTTCCATATATTTCGTGTTATTACCTAATTTTGTCAGCCATTTCGAACATCACATTGCACTGTACTATGAGGAAATAGTACTATTTATGTGAAACTATTCATAAACTGTAAACATGTGTCGGTAGGCAATAGGATAAATACTTCCGGTTCCTTGGGCTGGTGCGAATATTTCAATGTCCGTATGTGCCAAACCGATGGTTTGTGACACACCTTTACGCGTCTCTCGTTCGCTGCGCTCGCACGAAAGCTATAGCCTAACCTAAAACCAATCCATCTTCCGTTCATTATTCGATATGGTGGCGACATGTTTCGAATTTGCGAACGTGTGGGATCGGTTGTGAGGTTGGACCAGATTTTTTCGAGCGAGCAACGATCACAATTTCCAACCTATACATACACCTTATATTGCCTTCCATATATTTCGTGTTATTACCTAATTTTGTCAGCCATTTCGGACATCACATTGCACTGTACTATGAGGAAATAGTACTATT
This sequence comes from Bombus affinis, assembly GCF_024516045.1. Taxonomy (NCBI): domain Eukaryota; kingdom Metazoa; phylum Arthropoda; class Insecta; order Hymenoptera; family Apidae; genus Bombus; species Bombus affinis. The sequence goes on from NW_026108832.1 coordinate 378,342, forward strand.
TATGTGAAACTATTCATAAACTGTAAACATTTGTCAGTAGTCAATAGGATAAAGACATCCGGCACCTCGGGCTGGTGCGAATATTTCAATGTCCGTATGTGCCAAACCGTTGGTTTATGACACACCTATACGCGTCACTCGCTCGCTGCGCTCGCTCGAAAACTATAGCCTAACCTAAAACCAATCCATCTTGCGTTCATTATTCGATATGATGGCGACATATTTCAAATTTGCGAACGTGTCGGATCGGTTGTGAGGTTGGACTAGATTTTTTCTTGCAAGCGGAGCGAGCGAGCAACGATCACAATTTCCAACCTGTACATATACCATATATTGTCTTGCATATATTTCGTGCTTGTACCTAATTTTGTCAGCCATTTCGGACATCACGCTGCACTGTACTATGAGGAAACGGTACTAATTATGTGAAACTATTGGTAAACCGTAACCATTTGTCAGGAGGCAATAGGATAAAGACTTCCGGCTCCTCGGGCTGGTGCGAATATATCAATGTCCGTATGTGCCAAACCGATGGTTTGTGACACACCTTTACGCGTCTCTCGTTCGCTGCGCTCGCACGAAAGCTATAGCCTAACCTAAAACCAATCCATCTTCCGTTCATTATTCGATATGGTGGCGACATGTTTCGAATTTGCGAACGTGTGGGATCGGTTGTGAGGTTGGACCAGATTTTTACGAGCGAGCGGAGCGAGCGTGCAACGGTCAAAATTGCCAAGCTATACATATACCTTATATTGCCTTGCATATATTTCGTGCTAGTACCTAATTTTGTCAGCCATTTCGGACATCACATTGCACTGTACTATATGGAAATAGTACTATATATGTGAAACTATTCATAAACTGTAAACATGTATCGGTAGGCAATAGGATAAATACTTCCGGCTCCTCGGGCTGGTGCGAATATTTCAATGTCCGTATGTGCCAAACCGTTGGTTTATGACACACCTATACGCGTCACTCGCTCGCTGCGCTCGCTCGAAAAATTTAGCCTAACCTAAAACCAATCCATCTTGCGTTCATTATTCGATATGGTGGCGACATATTTCGAATTTGCGAACGTGTGGGATCGGTTGTGAGGTTGGACTAGATTTTTACGAGCGAGCGGAGCGAGCGAGCAACGGTCACAATTTCCAAGCTATACATATACCTTATATTGCCTTCCATATATTTCGTGTTATTACCTAATTTTGTCAGCCATTTCGGACATCACATTGCACTGTACTATGAGGAAATAGTACTATTTATGTGAAACTATTCATAAACTGTAAACATTTGTCAGTAGTCAATAGGATAAAGACATCCGGCTCCTCGGGCTGGTGCGAATATTTCAATGTCCGTATGAGCCAAACCGATGGTTTGTGACACACCTTTACGCGTCTCTCGTTCGCTGCGCTTGCACGAAAGCTATAGCCTAACCTAAAACCAATCCATCTTCCGTTCATTATTCGATATGGTGGCGACATATTTCAAATTTGCGAACGTGTGGGATCGGTTGTGAGGTTGGACTAGATTTTTACGAGCGAGCGGAGCGAGCGAGCACCGGTCACAATTTCCAAGCTATACATATACCTTATATTGCCTTCCATATATTTCGTGTTATTACCTAATTTTGTCAGCCATTTCGAACATCACATTGCACTGTACTATGAGGAAATAGTACTATTTATGTGAAACTATTCATAAACTGTAAACATGTGTCGGTAGGCAATAGGATAAATACTTCCGGTTCCTTGGGCTGGTGCGAATATTTCAATGTCCGTATGTGCCAAACCGATGGTTTGTGACACACCTTTACGCGTCTCTCGTTCGCTGCGCTCGCACGAAAGCTATAGCCTAACCTAAAACCAATCCATCTTCCGTTCATTATTCGATATGGTGGCGACATGTTTCGAATTTGCGAACGTGTGGGATCGGTTGTGAGGTTGGACCAGATTTTTTCGAGCGAGCAACGATCACAATTTCCAACCTATACATACACCTTATATTGCCTTCCATATATTTCGTGTTATTACCTAATTTTGTCAGCCATTTCGGACATCACATTGCACTGTACTATGAGGAAATAGTACTATTTATGTGAAACTATTCATAAACTGTAAACATGTGTCGGTAGGCAATAGGATAAATACTTCCGGCTCCTCGGGCTGGTGCGAATATTTCAATGTCCGTATGTGCCAAACCGTTGGTTTATGACACACCTTTACGCGTCTCTCGCTCGCGGCGCTCGCTCGAAAACTATAGCCTAACCTAAAACCAATCCATCTTGCGTTCATTATTCGATATGATGGCGACATATTTCAAATTTGCGAACGTGTGGGATCGGTTATGAGGTTGGACTAGATTTTTACGAGCGAGAGGAGCGAGCGAGCAACGGTCACAATTTCCAAGCTATACATATACCATATATTGTCTTGCATATATTTCGTGCATGTACCTAATTTTGTCAGCCATTTCGGACATCACGTTGCACTGTAATATGAGGAAACGGTACTAATTATGTGAAACTATTGGTAAACCGTAAACATTTGTCAGAAGGCAATAGGATAAAGACTTCCGGCTCCTCGGGCGAATATTTCAATGTCGTATGTGCCAAACCGTTGGTTTGTGACACACCTTTACGCGTCTCTCGTTCGCTGCGCTCGCACGAAAGCTATAGCCTAACCTAAAACCAATCCATCTTCCGTTCATTATTCGATATGGTGGCGACATATTTCAAATTTGCGAACGTGTCGGATCGGTTGTGAGGTTGGACTAGATTTTTTCGAGCGAGCGGAGCGAGCGAGCAACGATCACAATTTCCAACCTATACATACACCTTATATTGCCTTGCCTATATGTCGTGTTATTACCTAATTTTGTCTGCCATTTCGGACATCACATTGCACTGTACTATGAGGAAACGGTACTAATTATGTGAAACTGTTGGTAAACCGTAAACATTTGTCAGAAGGCAATAGGATAAAGACTTTCGGCTCCTCGGGCCGGTGCGAATATTTCAATGTCCGTATGTGACAAACCGTTGGTTTGTGACACACCTTTACGCGTCTCTCGCTCGCTGCGCTCGCAGGAAAGCTATAGCCTAACCTAAAACCAATCCATCTTGCGTTCATTATTCGATATGATGGCGACATATTTCAAATTTGCGAACGTGTGGGATCGGTTGTGAGGTTGGACTAGATTTTTACAAGCGAGAGGAGCGAGCGAGCAACGGTCACAATTTCCAAGCTATACATATAACATATATTGTCTTGCATATATTTCGTGCTTGTACCTAATTTTGTCAGCCATTTCGGACATCACGTTGCACTGTACTATGAGGAAACGGTACTAATTATGTGAAACTATTGGTAAACCGTAAACATTTGTCAGAAGGCAATAGGATAAAGACTTCCGGCTCCTCGGGCTGGTGCGAATATTTCAATGTCCGTATGTGCCAAACCGTTGGTTTGTGACACACCTTTACGCGTCTCTCGTTCGCTGCGCTCGCACGAAAGCTATGGCCTAACCTAAAACCAATCCATCTTCCGTTCATTATTCGATATGGTGGCGACATATTTCGAATTTGCGAACGTGTGGGATCGGTTGTGAGGTTGGACTAGATTTTTACGAGCGAGCGGAGCGAGCGAGCAACGGTCACAATTTCCAAGCTATACATATACCTTATATTGCCTTCCATATATTTCGTGTTATTACCTAATTTTGTCAGCCATTTCGGACATCACATTGCACTGTACTATGAGGAAATAGTACTATTTATGTGAAACTATTCATAAACTGTAAACATTTGTCAGTAGTCAATAGGATAAAGACATCCGGCTCCTCGGGCTGGTGCGAATATTTCAATGTCCGTATGAGCCAAACCGTTGGTTTATGACACACCTATACGCGTCCCACGCTCGCTGCGCTCGCTCGAAAACTATAGCCTAACCTAAGACCAATCCATCTTGCGTTCATTATTCGATATGATGGCGACATATTTCAAATTTGCGAACGTGTCGGATCGGTTGTGAGGTTGGACTAGATTTTTTCGAGCAAGCGGAGCGAGCGAGCAACGATCACAATTTCCAACCTATACATACACCTTATATTGCCTTGCATATATGTCGTCTTATTACCTAATTTTGTCTGCCATTTCGGACATCACGTTGCACTGTACTATAAGGAAACGGTACTAATTATGTGAAACTATTGGTAAACCGTAAACATTTGTCAGAAGGCAATAGGATAAAGACTTCCGGCTCCTCGGGCTGGTGCGAATATATCAATGTCCGTATGTGCCAAACCGATGGTTTGTGACACACCTTTACGCGTCTCTCGTTCGCTGCGCTCGCACGAAAGCTATAGCCTAACCTAAAACCAATCCATCTTCCGTTCATTATTCGATATGGTGGCGACATGTTTCGAATTTGCGAACGTGTGGGATCGGTTGTGAGGTTGGACCAGATTTTTACGAGCGAGCGGAGCGAGCGTGCAACGGTCAAAATTTCCAAGCTATACATATACCTTATATTGCCTTGCTTATATTTCGTGCTAGTACCTAATTTTGTCAGCCATTTCGGACATCACATTGCACTGTACTATGTGGAAATAGTACTATATATGTGAAACTATTCATAAACTGTAAACATGTATCGGTAGGCAATAGGATAAATACTTCCGGCTCCTCGGGCTGGTGCGAATATTTCAATGTCCGTATGTGCCAAACCGTTGGTTTATGACACACCTATACGCGTCACTCGCTCGCTGCGCTCGCTCGAAAACTATAGCCTAACCTAAAACCAATCCATCTTGCGTTCATTATTCGATATGATGGCGACATATTTCAAATTTGCGAACGTGTCGGATCGGTTGTGGGGTTGGACTAGATTTTTACGAGCGAGCGGAGCGAGCGAGCAACGGTCACAATTTCCAAGCTATACATACACCTTATATTGTCTTGCATATATTTCGTGCTTGTACCTAATTTTGTCAGCCATTTCGGACATCACGTTGCACTGTACTATGAGGAAACAGTACTATTTATGTGAAACTATTCATAAACTGTAAACATGTGTCGGTAGGCAATAGGATAAATACTTCCGGTTCCTTGGGCTGGTGCGAATATTTCAATGTCCGTATGTGCCAAACCGATGGTTTGTGACACACCTTTACGCGTCTCTCGTTCGCTGCGCTCGCACGAAAGCTATAGCCTAACCTAAAACCAATCCATCTTCCGTTCATTATTCGATATGGTGGCGACATGTTTCGAATTTGCGAACGTGTGGGATCGGTTGTGAGGTTGGACCAGATTTTTTCGAGCGAGCAACGATCACAATTTCCAACCTATACATACACCTTATATTGCCTTCCATATATTTCGTGTTATTACCTAATTTTGTCAGCCATTTCGGACATCACATTGCACTGTACTATGAGGAAATAGTACTATTTATGTGAAACTATTCATAAACTGTAAACATGTGTCGGTAGGCAATAGGATAAATACTTCCGGCTCCTCGGGCTGGTGCGAATATTTCAATGTCCGTATGTGCCAAACCGTTGGTTTATGACACACCTTTACGCGTCTCTCGCTCGCGGCGCTCGCTCGAAAACTATAGCCTAACCTAAAACCAATCCATCTTGCGTTCATTATTCGATATGATGGCGACATATTTCAAATTTGCGAACGTGTGGGATCGGTTATGAGGTTGGACTAGATTTTTACGAGCGAGAGGAGCGAGCGAGCAACGGTCACAATTTCCAAGCTATACATATACCATATATTGTCTTGCATATATTTCGTGCATGTACCTAATTTTGTCAGCCATTTCGGACATCACGTTGCACTGTAATATGAGGAAACGGTACTAATTATGTGAAACTATTGGTAAACCGTAAACATTTGTCAGAAGGCAATAGGATAAAGACTTCCGGCTCCTCGGGCGAATATTTCAATGTCCGTATGTGCCAAACCGTTGGTTTGTGACACACCTTTACGCGTCTCTCGTTCGCTGCGCTCGCACGAAAGCTATAGCCTAACCTAAAACCAATCCATCTTCCGTTCATTATTCGATATGGTGGCGACATATTTCAAATTTGCGAACGTGTCGGATCGGTTGTGAGGTTGGACTAGATTTTTTCGAGCGAGCGGAGCGAGCGAGCAACGATCACAATTTCCAACCTATACATACACCTTATATTGCCTTGCCTATATGTCGTGTTATTACCTAATTTTGTCTGCCATTTCGGACATCACATTGCACTGTACTATGAGGAAACGGTACTAATTATGTGAAACTGTTGGTAAACCGTAAACATTTGTCAGAAGGCAATAGGATAAAGACTTTCGGCTCCTCGGGCCGGTGCGAATATTTCAATGTCCGTATGTGACAAACCGTTGGTTTGTGACACACCTTTACGCGTCTCTCGCTCGCTGCGCTCGCAGGAAAGCTATAGCCTAACCTAAAACCAATCCATCTTGCGTTCATTATTCGATATGATGGCGACATATTTCAAATTTGCGAACGTGTGGGATCGGTTGTGAGGTTGGACTAGATTTTTACAAGCGAGAGGAGCGAGCGAGCAACGGTCACAATTTCCAAGCTATACATATAACATATATTGTCTTGCATATATTTCGTGCTTGTACCTAATTTTGTCAGCCATTTCGGACATCACGTTGCACTGTACTATGAGGAAACGGTACTAATTATGTGAAACTATTGGTAAACCGTAAACATTTGTCAGAAGGCAATAGGATAAAGACTTCCGGCTCCTCGGGCTGGTGCGAATATTTCAATGTCCGTATGTGCCAAACCGTTGGTTTGTGACACACCTTTACGCGTCTCTCGTTCGCTGCGCTCGCACGAAAGCTATGGCCTAACCTAAAACCAATCCATCTTCCGTTCATTATTCGATATGGTGGCGACATATTTCGAATTTGCGAACGTGTGGGATCGGTTGTGAGGTTGGACTAGATTTTTACGAGCGAGCGGAGCGAGCGAGCAACGGTCACAATTTCCAAGCTATACATATACCTTATATTGCCTTCCATATATTTCGTGTTATTACCTAATTTTGTCAGCCATTTCGGACATCACATTGCACTGTACTATGAGGAAATAGTACTATTTATGTGAAACTATTCATAAACTGTAAACATTTGTCAGTAGTCAATAGGATAAAGACATCCGGCTCCTCGGGCTGGTGCGAATATTTCAATGTCCGTATGAGCCAAACCGTTGGTTTATGACACACCTATACGCGTCCCACGCTCGCTGCGCTCGCTCGAAAACTATAGCCTAACCTAAAACCAATCCATCTTGCGTTCATTATTCGATATGATGGCGACATATTTCAAATTTGCGAACGTGTCGGATCGGTTGTGAGGTTGGACTAGATTTTTTCGAGCAAGCGGAGCGAGCGAGCAACGATCACAATTTCCAACCTATACATACACCTTATATTGCCTTGCATATATGTCGTCTTATTACCTAATTTTGTCTGCCATTTCGGACATCACGTTGCACTGTACTATAAGGAAACGGTACTAATTATGTGAAACTATTGGTAAACCGTAAACATTTGTCAGAAGGCAATAGGATAAAGACTTCCGGCTCCTCGGGCTGGTGCGAATATATCAATGTCCGTATGTGCCAAACCGATGGTTTGTGACACACCTTTACGCGTCTCTCGTTCGCTGCGCTCGCACGAAAGCTATAGCCTAACCTAAAACCAATCCATCTTCCGTTCATTATTCGATATGGTGGCGACATGTTTCGAATTTGCGAACGTGTGGGATCGGTTGTGAGGTTGGACCAGATTTTTACGAGCGAGCGGAGCGAGCGTGCAACGGTCAAAATTTCCAAGCTATACATATACCTTATATTGCCTTGCTTATATTTCGTGCTAGTACCTAATTTTGTCAGCCATTTCGGACATCACATTGCACTGTACTATGTGGAAATAGTACTATATATGTGAAACTATTCATAAACTGTAAACATGTATCGGTAGGCAATAGGATAAATACTTCCGGCTCCTCGGGCTGGTGCGAATATTTCAATGTCCGTATGTGCCAAACCGTTGGTTTATGACACACCTATACGCGTCACTCGCTCGCTGCGCTCGCTCGAAAACTATAGCCTAACCTAAAACCAATCCATCTTGCGTTCATTATTCGATATGATGGCGACATATTTCAAATTTGCGAACGTGTCGGATCGGTTGTGGGGTTGGACTAGATTTTTACGAGCGAGCGGAGCGAGCGAGCAACGGTCACAATTTCCAAGCTATACATACACCTTATATTGTCTTGCATATATTTCGTGCTTGTACCTAATTTTGTCAGCCATTTCGGACATCACGTTGCACTGTACTATGAGGAAACAGTACTAATAATGTGAAAATATTGGTAAACCGTAAACATTTGTCAGAAGGCAATAGGATAAAGACATCCGGCACCTCGGGCTGGTGCGAATATTTCAATGTCCGTATGTGCCAAACCGTTGGTTTATGACACACCTATACGCGTCACTCGCTCGCTGCGCTCGCTCGAAAACTATAGCCTAACCTAAAACCAATCCATCTTGCGTTCATTATTCGATATGATGGCGACATATTTCAAATTTGCGGACGTGTCGGATCGGTTGTGAGGTTGGACTAGATTTTTTCTAGCAAGCGGAGCGAGCGAGCAACGATCACAATTTCCAACCTATACATATACCATATATTGTCTTGCATATATTTCGTGCTTGTACCTAATTTTGTCAGCCATTTCGGACATCACGCTGCACTGTACTATGAGGAAACGGTACTAATTATGTGAAACTATCGGTAAACCGTAAACATTTGTCAGGAGGCAATAGGATAAAGACTTCCGGCTCCTCGGGCTGGTGCGAATATATCAATGTCCGTATGTGCCAAACCGATGGTTTGTGACACACCTTTACGCGTCTCTCGTTCGCTGCGCTCGCACGAAAGCTATAGCCTAACCTAAAACCAATCCATCTTCCGTTCATTATTCGATATGGTGGCGACATGTTTCGAATTTGCGAACGTGTGGGATCGGTTGTGAGGTTGGACCAGATTTTTACGAGCGAGCGGAGCGAGCGTGCAACGGTCAAAATTGCCAAGCTATACATATACCTTATATTGCCTTGCATATATTTCGTGCTAGTACCTAATTTTGTCAGCCATTTCGGACATCACATTGCACTGTACTATGTGGAAATAGTACTATATATGTGAAACTATTCATAAACTGTAAACATGTATCGGTAGGCAATAGGATAAATACTTCCGGCTCCTCGGGCTGGTGCGAATATTTCAATGTCCGTATGTGCCAAACCGTTGGTTTATGACACACCTATACGCGTCACTCGCTCGCTGCGCTCGCTCGAAAACTATAGCCTAACCTAAAACCAATCCATCTTGCGTTCATTATTCGATATGGTGGCGACATATTTCGAATTTGCGAACGTGTGGGATCGGTTGTGAGGTTGGACTAGATTTTTACGAGCGAGCGGAGAGAGCGAGCAACGGTCACAATTTCCAAGCTATACATATACCTTATATTGCCTTCCATATATTTCGTGTTATTACCTAATTTTGTCAGCCATTGCGGATATCACGTTGCACTGTACTATGAGGAAATAGTACTATTTATGTGAAACTATTCATAAACTGTAAACATTTGTCAGTAGTCAATAGGATAAAGACATCCGGCTCCTCGGGCTGGTGCGAATATTTCAATGTCCGTATGTGCCAAACCGATGGTTTGTGACACACCTTTACGCGTCTCTCGTTCGCTGCGCTCGCACGAAAGCTATAGCCTAACCTAAAACCAATCCATCTTCCGTTCATTATTCGATATGGTGGCGACATGTTTCGAATTTGCGAACGTGTGGGATCGGTTGTGAGGTTGGACCAGATTTTTTCGAGCGAGCAACGATCACAATTTCCAACCTATACATACACCTTATATTGCCTTCCATATATTTCGTGTTATTACCTAATTTTGTCAGCCATTTCGGACATCACATTGCACTGTACTATGAGGAAATAGTACTATTTATGTGAAACTATTCATAAACTGTAAACATTTGTCAGTAGTCAATAGGATAAAGACATCCGGCACCTCGGGCTGGTGCGAATATTTCAATGTCCGTATGTGCCAAACCGTTGGTTTATGACACACCTATACGCGTCACTCGCTCGCTGCGCTCGCTCGAAAACTATAGCCTAACCTAAAACCAATCCATCTTGCGTTCATTATTCGATATGATGGCGACATATTTCAAATTTGCGAACGTGTCGGATCGGTTGTGAGGTTGGACTAGATTTTTTCTAGCAAGCGGAGCGAGCGAGCAACGATCACAATTTCCAACCTGTACATATACCATATATTGTCTTGCATATATTTCGTGCTTGTACCTAATTTTGTCAGCCATTTCGGACATCACGCTGCACTGTACTATGAGGAAACGGTACTAATTATGTGAAACTATTGGTAAACCGTAACCATTTGTCAGGAGGCAATAGGATAAAGACTTCCGGCTCCTCGGGCTGGTGCGAATATATCAATGTCCGTATGTGCCAAACCGATGGTTTGTGACACACCTTTACGCGTCTCTCGTTCGCTGCGCTCGCACGAAAGCTATAGCCTAACCTAAAACCAATCCATCTTCCGTTCATTATTCGATATGGTGGCGACATGTTTCGAATTTGCGAACGTGTGGGATCGGTTGTGAGGTTGGACCAGATTTTTACGAGCGAGCGGAGCGAGCGTGCAACGGTCAAAATTGCCAAGCTATACATATACCTTATATTGCCTTGCATATATTTCGTGCTAGTACCTAATTTTGTCAGCCATTTCGGACATCACATTGCACTGTACTATATGGAAATAGTACTATATATGTGAAACTATTCATAAACTGTAAACATGTATCGGTAGGCAATAGGATAAATACTTCCGGCTCCTCGGGCTGGTGCGAATATTTCAATGTCCGTATGTGCCAAACCGTTGGTTTATGACACACCTATACGCGTCACTCGCTCGCTGCGCTCGCTCGAAAAATTTAGCCTAACCTAAAACCAATCCATCTTGCGTTCATTATTCGATATGGTGGCGACATATTTCGAATTTGCGAACGTGTGGGATCGGTTGTGAGGTTGGACTAGATTTTTACGAGCGAGCGGAGCGAGCGAGCAACGGTCACAATTTCCAAGCTATACATATACCTTATATTGCCTTCCATATATTTCGTGTTATTACCTAATTTTGTCAGCCATTTCGGACATCACATTGCACTGTACTATGAGGAAATAGTACTATTTATGTGAAACTATTCATAAACTGTAAACATTTGTCAGTAGTCAATAGGATAAAGACATCCGGCTCCTCGGGCTGGTGCGAATATTTCAATGTCCGTATGAGCCAAACCGATGGTTTGTGACACACCTTTACGCGTCTCTCGTTCGCTGCGCTTGCACGAAAGCTATAGCCTAACCTAAAACCAATCCATCTTCCGTTCATTATTCGATATGGTGGCGACATATTTCAAATTTGCGAACGTGTGGGATCGGTTGTGAGGTTGGACTAGATTTTTACGAGCGAGCGGAGCGAGCGAGCACCGGTCACAATTTCCAAGCTATACATATACCTTATATTGCCTTCCATATATTTCGTGTTATTACCTAATTTTGTCAGCCATTTCGAACATCACATTGCACTGTACTATGAGGAAATAGTACTATTTATGTGAAACTATTCATAAACTGTAAACATGTGTCGGTAGGCAATAGGATAAATACTTCCGGTTCCTTGGGCTGGTGCGAATATTTCAATGTCCGTATGTGCCAAACCGATGGTTTGTGACACACCTTTACGCGTCTCTCGTTCGCTGCGCTCGCACGAAAGCTATAGCCTAACCTAAAACCAATCCATCTTCCGTTCATTATTCGATATGGTGGCGACATGTTTCGAATTTGCGAACGTGTGGGATCGGTTGTGAGGTTGGACCAGATTTTTTCGAGCGAGCAACGATCACAATTTCCAACCTATACATACACCTTATATTGCCTTCCATATATTTCGTGTTATTACCTAATTTTGTCAGCCATTTCGGACATCACATTGCACTGTACTATGAGGAAATAGTACTATTTATGTGAAACTATTCATAAACTGTAAACATGTGTCGGTAGGCAATAGGATAAATACTTCCGGCTCCTCGGGCTGGTGCGAATATTTCAATGTCCGTATGTGCCAAACCGTTGGTTTATGACACACCTTTACGCGTCTCTCGCTCGCGGCGCTCGCTCGAAAACTATAGCCTAACCTAAAACCAATCCATCTTGCGTTCATTATTCGATATGATGGCGACATATTTCAAATTTGCGAACGTGTGGGATCGGTTGTGAGGTTGGACTAGATTTTTACGAGCGAGAGGAGCGAGCGAGCAACGGTCACAATTTCCAAGCTATACATATACCATATATTGTCTTGCGTATATTTCGTGCATGTACCTAATTTTGTCAGCCATTTCGGACATCACGTTGCACTGTAATATGAGGAAACGGTACTAATTATGTGAAACTATTGGTAAACCGTAAACATTTGTCAGAAGGCAATAGGATAAAGACTTCCGGCTCCTCGGGCGAATATTTCAATGTCCGTATGTGCCAAACCGTTGGTTTGTGACACACCTTTACGCGTCTCTCGTTCGCTGCGCTCGCACGAAAGCTATAGCCTAACCTAAAACCAATCCATCTTCCGTTCATTATTCGATATGGTGGCGACATATTTCAAATTTGCGAACGTGTCGGATCGGTTGTGAGGTTGGACTAGATTTTTTCGAGCGAGCGGAGCGAGCGAGCAACGATCACAATTTCCAACCTATACATACACCTTATATTGCCTTGCCTATATGTCGTGTTATTACCTAATTTTGTCTGCCATTTCGGACATCACATTGCACTGTACTATGAGGAAACGGTACTAATTATGTGAAACTGTTGGTAAACCGTAAACATTTGTCAGAAGGCAATAGGATAAAGACTTTCGGCTCCTCGGGCCGGTGCGAATATTTCAATGTCCGTATGTGACAATCCGTTGGTTTGTGACACACCTTTACGCGTCTCTCGCTCGCTGCGCTCGCAGGAAAGCTATAGCCTAACCTAAAACCAATCCATCTTGCGTTCATTATTCGATATGATGGCGACATATTTCAAATTTGCGAACGTGTGGGATCGGTTGTGAGGTTGGACTAGATTTTTACAAGCGAGAGGAGCGAGCGAGCAACGGTCACAATTTCCAAGCTATACATATACCATATATTGTCTTGCATATATTTCGTGCTTGTACCTAATTTTGTCAGCCATTTCGGACATCACGTTGCACTGTACTATGAGGAAACGGTACTAATTATGTGAAACTATTGGTAAACCGTAAACATTTGTCAGAAGGCAATAGGATAAAGACTTCCGGCTCCTCGGGCTGGTGCGAATATTTCAATGTCCGTATGTGCCAAACCGTTGGTTTGTGACACACCTTTACGCGTCTCTCGTTCGCTGCGCTCGCACGAAAGCTATGGCCTAACCTAAAACCAATCCATCTTCCGTTCATTATTCGATATGGTGGCGACATATTTCGAATTTGCGAACGTGTGGGATCGGTTGTGAGGTTGGACTAGATTTTTACGAGCGAGCGGAGCGAGCGAGCAACGGTCACAATTTCCAAGCTATACATATACCTTATATTGCCTTCCATATATTTCGTGTTATTACCTAATTTTGTCAGCCATTTCGGACATCACATTGCACTGTACTATGAGGAAATAGTACTATTTATGTGAAACTATTCATAAACTGTAAACATTTGTCAGTAGTCAATAGGATAAAGACATCCGGCTCCTCGGGCTGGTGCGAATATTTCAATGTCCGTATGAGCCAAACCGTTGGTTTATGACACACCTATACGCGTCCCACGCTCGCTGCGCTCGCTCGAAAACTATAGCCTAACCTAAAACCAATCCATCTTGCGTTCATTATTCGATATGATGGCGACATATTTCAAATTTGCGAACGTGTCGGATCGGTTGTGAGGTTGGACTAGATTTTTTCGAGCAAGCGGAGCGAGCGAGCAACGATCACAATTTCCAACCTATACATACACCTTATATTGCCTTGCATATATGTCGTCTTATTACCTAATTTTGTCTGCCATTTCGGACATCACGTTGCACTGTACTATAAGGAAACGGTACTAATTATGTGAAACTATTGGTAAACCGTAAACATTTGTCAGAAGGCAATAGGATAAAGACTTCCGGCTCCTCGGGCTGGTGCGAATATATCAATGTCCGTATGTGCCAAACCGATGGTTTGTGACACACCTTTACGCGTCTCTCGTTCGCTGCGCTCGCACGAAAGCTATAGCCTAACCTAAAACCAATCCATCTTCCGTTCATTATTCGATATGGTGGCGACATGTTTCGAATTTGCGAACGTGTGGGATCGGTTGTGAGGTTGGACCAGATTTTTACGAGCGAGCGGAGCGAGCGTGCAACGGTCAAAATTTCCAAGCTATACATATACCTTATATTGCCTTGCTTATATTTCGTGCTAGTACCTAATTTTGTCAGCCATTTCGGACATCACATTGCACTGTACTATGTGGAAATAGTACTATATATGTGAAACTATTCATAAACTGTAAACATGTATCGGTAGGCAATAGGATAAATACTTCCGGCTCCTCGGGCTGGTGCGAATATTTCAATGTCCGTATGTGCCAAACCGTTGGTTTATGACACACCTATACGCGTCACTCGCTCGCTGCGCTCGCTCGAAAACTATAGCCTAACCTAAAACCAATCCATCTTGCGTTCATTATTCGATATGATGGCGACATATTTCAAATTTGCGAACGTGTCGGATCGGTTGTGGGGTTGGACTAGATTTTTACGAGCGAGCGGAGCGAGCGAGCAACGGTCACAATTTCCAAGCTATACATACACCTTATATTGTCTTGCATATATTTCGTGCTTGTACCTAATTTTGTCAGCCATTTCGGACATCACGTTGCACTGTACTATGAGGAAACAGTACTAATAATGTGAAAATATTGGTAAACCGTAAACATTTGTCAGAAGGCAATAGGATAAAGACATCCGGCACCTCGGGCTGGTGCGAATATTTCAATGTCCGTATGTGCCAAACCGTTGGTTTATGACACACCTATACGCGTCACTCGCTCGCTGCGCTCGCTCGAAAACTATAGCCTAACCTAAAACCAATCCATCTTGCGTTCATTATTCGATATGATGGCGACATATTTCATATTTGCGGACGTGTCGGATCGGTTGTGAGGTTGGACTAGATTTTTTCTAGCAAGCGGAGCGAGCGAGCAACGATCACAATTTCCAACCTATACATATACCATATATTGTCTTGCATATATTTCGTGCTTGTACCTAATTTTGTCAGCCATTTCGGACATCACGCTGCACTGTACTATGAGGAAACGGTACTAATTATGTGAAACTATCGGTAAACCGTAAACATTTGTCAGGAGGCAATAGGATAAAGACTTCCGGCTCCTCGGGCTGGTGCGAATATATCAATGTCCGTATGTGCCAAACCGATGGTTTGTGACACACCTTTACGCGTCTCTCGTTCGCTGCGCTCGCACGAAAGCTATAGCCTAACCTAAAACCAATCCATCTTCCGTTCATTATTCGATATGGTGGCGACATGTTTCGAATTTGCGAACGTGTGGGATCGGTTGTGAGGTTGGACCAGATTTTTACGAGCGAGCGGAGCGAGCGTGCAACGGTCAAAATTGCCAAGCTATACATATACCTTATATTGCCTTGCATATATTTCGTGCTAGTACCTAATTTTGTCAGCCATTTCGGACATCACATTGCACTGTACTATGTGGAAATAGTACTATATATGTGAAACTATTCATAAACTGTAAACATGTATCGGTAGGCAATAGGATAAATACTTCCGGCTCCTCGGGCTGGTGCGAATATTTCAATGTCCGTATGTGCCAAACCGTTGGTTTATGACACACCTATACGCGTCACTCGCTCGCTGCGCTCGCTCGAAAACTATAGCCTAACCTAAAACCAATCCATCTTGCGTTCATTATTCGATATGGTGGCGACATATTTCGAATTTGCGAACGTGTGGGATCGGTTGTGAGGTTGGACTAGATTTTTACGAGCGAGCGGAGAGAGCGAGCAACGGTCACAATTTCCAAGCTATACATATACCTTATATTGCCTTCCATATATTTCGTGTTATTACCTAATTTTGTCAGCCATTGCGGATATCACGTTGCACTGTACTATGAGGAAATAGTACTATTTATGTGAAACTATTCATAAACTGTAAACATTTGTCAGTAGTCAATAGGATAAAGACATCCGGCTCCTCGGGCTGGTGCGAATATTTCAATGTCCGTATGTGCCAAACCGATGGTTTGTGACACACCTTTACGCGTCTCTCGTTCGCTGCGCTCGCACGAAAGCTATAGCCTAACCTAAAACCAATCCATCTTCCGTTCATTATTCGATATGGTGGCGACATGTTTCGAATTTGCGAACGTGTGGGATCGGTTGTGAGGTTGGACCAGATTTTTTCGAGCGAGCAACGATCACAATTTCCAACCTATACATACACCTTATATTGCCTTCCATATATTTCGTGTTATTACCTAATTTTGTCAGCCATTTCGGACATCACATTGCACTGTACTATGAGGAAATAGTACTATTTATGTGAAACTATTCATAAACTGTAAACATTTGTCAGTAGTCAATAGGATAAAGACATCCGGCACCTCGGGCTGGTGCGAATATTTCAATGTCCGTATGTGCCAAACCGTTGGTTTATGACACACCTATACGCGTCACTCGCTCGCTGCGCTCGCTCGAAAACTATAGCCTAACCTAAAACCAATCCATCTTGCGTTCATTATTCGATATGATGGCGACATATTTCAAATTTGCGAACGTGTCGGATCGGTTGTGAGGTTGGACTAGATTTTTTCTAGCAAGCGGAGCGAGCGAGCAACGATCACAATTTCCAACCTGTACATATACCATATATTGTCTTGCATATATTTCGTGCTTGTACCTAATTTTGTCAGCCATTTCGGACATCACGCTGCACTGTACTATGAGGAAACGGTACTAATTATGTGAAACTATTGGTAAACCGTAACCATTTGTCAGGAGGCAATAGGATAAAGACTTCCGGCTCCTCGGGCTGGTGCGAATATATCAATGTCCGTATGTGCCAAACCGATGGTTTGTGACACACCTTTACGCGTCTCTCGTTCGCTGCGCTCGCACGAAAGCTATAGCCTAACCTAAAACCAATCCATCTTCCGTTCATTATTCGATATGGTGGCGACATGTTTCGAATTTGCGAACGTGTGGGATCGGTTGTGAGGTTGGACCAGATTTTTACGAGCGAGCGGAGCGAGCGTGCAACGGTCAAAATTGCCAAGCTATACATATACCTTATATTGCCTTGCATATATTTCGTGCTAGTACCTAATTTTGTCAGCCATTTCGGACATCACATTGCACTGTACTATATGGAAATAGTACTATATATGTGAAACTATTTATAAACTGTAAACATGTATCGGTAGGCAATAGGATAAATACTTCCGGCTCCTCGGGCTGGTGCGAATATTTCAATGTCCGTATGTGCCAAACCGTTGGTTTATGACACACCTATACGCGTCACTCGCTCGCTGCGCTCGCTCGAAAAATTTAGCCTAACCTAAAACCAATCCATCTTGCGTTCATTATTCGATATGGTGGCGACATATTTCGAATTTGCGAACGTGTGGGATCGGTTGTGAGGTTGGACTAGATTTTTACGAGCGAGCGGAGCGAGCGAGCAACGGTCACAATTTCCAAGCTATACATATACCTTATATTGCCTTCCATATATTTCGTGTTATTACCTAATTTTGTCAGCCATTTCGGACATCACATTGCACTGTACTATGAGGAAATAGTACTATTTATGTGAAACTATTCATAAACTGTAAACATTTGTCAGTAGTCAATAGGATAAAGACATCCGGCTCCTCGGGCTGGTGCGAATATTTCAATGTCCGTATGAGCCAAACCGATGGTTTGTGACACACCTTTACGCGTCTCTCGTTCGCTGCGCTTGCACGAAAGCTATAGCCTAACCTAAAACCAATCCATCTTCCGTTCATTATTCGATATGGTGGCGACATATTTCAAATTTGCGAACGTGTGGGATCGGTTGTGAGGTTGGACTAGATTTTTACGAGCGAGCGGAGCGAGCGAGCACCGGTCACAATTTCCAAGCTATACATATACCTTATATTGCCTTCCATATATTTCGTGTTATTACCTAATTTTGTCAGCCATTTCGAACATCACATTGCACTGTACTATGAGGAAATAGTACTATTTATGTGAAACTATTCATAAACTGTAAACATGTGTCGGTAGGCAATAGGATAAATACTTCCGGTTCCTTGGGCTGGTGCGAATATTTCAATGTCCGTATGTGCCAAACCGATGGTTTGTGACACACCTTTACGCGTCTCTCGTTCGCTGCGCTCGCACGAAAGCTATAGCCTAACCTAAAACCAATCCATCTTCCGTTCATTATTCGATATGGTGGCGACATGTTTCGAATTTGCGAACGTGTGGGATCGGTTGTGAGGTTGGACCAGATTTTTTCGAGCGAGCAACGATCACAATTTCCAACCTATACATACACCTTATATTGCCTTCCATATATTTCGTGTTATTACCTAATTTTGTCAGCCATTTCGGACATCACATTGCACTGTACTATGAGGAAATAGACTATTTATGTGAAACTATTCATAAACTGTAAACATGTGTCGGTAGGCAATAGGATAAATACTTCCGGCTCCTCGGGCTGGTGCGAATATTTCAATGTCCGTATGTGCCAAACCGTTGGTTTATGACACACCTTTACGCGTCTCTCGCTCGCGGCGCTCGCTCGAAAACTATAGCCTAACCTAAAACCAATCCATCTTGCGTTCATTATTCGATATGATGGCGACATATTTCAAATTTGCGAACGTGTGGGATCGGTTGTGAGGTTGGACTAGATTTTTACGAGCGAGAGGAGCGAGCGAGCAACGGTCACAATTTCCAAGCTATACATATACCATATATTGTCTTGCGTATATTTCGTGCATGTACCTAATTTTGTCAGCCATTTCGGACATCACGTTGCACTGTAATATGAGGAAACGGTACTAATTATGTGAAACTATTGGTAAACCGTAAACATTTGTCAGAAGGCAATAGGATAAAGACTTCCGGCTCCTCGGGGCGAATATTTCAATGTCCGTATGTGCCAAACCGTTGGTTTGTGACACACCTTTACGCGTCTCTCGTTCGCTGCGCTCGCACGAAAGCTATAGCCTAACCTAAAACCAATCCATCTTCCGTTCATTATTCGATATGGTGGCGACATATTTCAAATTTGCGAACGTGTCGGATCGGTTGTGAGGTTGGACTAGATTTTTTCGAGCGAGCGGAGCGAGCGAGCAACGATCACAATTTCCAACCTATACATACACCTTATATTGCCTTGCCTATATGTCGTGTTATTACCTAATTTTGTCTGCCATTTCGGACATCACATTGCACTGTACTATGAGGAAACGGTACTAATTATGTGAAACTGTTGGTAAACCGTAAACATTTGTCAGAAGGCAATAGGATAAAGACTTTCGGCTCCTCGGGCCGGTGCGAATATTTCAATGTCCGTATGTGACAAACTGTTGGTTTGTGACACACCTTTACGCGTCTCTCGCTCGCTGCGCTCGCAGGAAAGCTATAGCCTAACCTAAAACCAATCCATCTTGCGTTCATTATTCGATATGATGGCGACATATTTCAAATTTGCGAACGTGTGGGATCGGTTGTGAGGTTGGACTAGATTTTTACAAGCGAGAGGAGCGAGCGAGCAACGGTCACAATTTCCAAGCTATACATATACCATATATTGTCTTGCATATATTTCGTGCTTGTACCTAATTTTGTCAGCCATTTCGGACATCACGTTGCACTGTACTATGAGGAAACGGTACTAATTATGTGAAACTATTGGTAAACCGTAAACATTTGTCAGAAGGCAATAGGATAAAGACTTCCGGCTCCTCGGGCTGGTGCGAATATTTCAATGTCCGTATGTGCCAAACCGTTGGTTTGTGACACACCTTTACGCGTCTCTCGTTCGCTGCGCTCGCACGAAAGCTATGGCCTAACCTAAAACCAATCCATCTTCCGTTCATTATTCGATATGGTGGCGACATATTTCGAATTTGCGAACGTGTGGGATCGGTTGTGAGGTTGGACTAGATTTTTACGAGCGAGCGGAGCGAGCGAGCAACGGTCACAATTTCCAAGCTATACATATACCTTATATTGCCTTCCATATATTTCGTGTTATTACCTAATTTTGTCAGCCATTTCGGACATCACATTGCACTGTACTATGAGGAAATAGTACTATTTATGTGAAACTATTCATAAACTGTAAACATTTGTCAGTAGTCAATAGGATAAAGACATCCGGCTCCTCGGGCTGGTGCGAATATTTCAATGTCCGTATGAGCCAAACCGTTGGTTTATGACACACCTATACGCGTCCCACGCTCGCTGCGCTCGCTCGAAAACTATAGCCTAACCTAAAACCAATCCATCTTGCGTTCATTATTCGATATGATGGCGACATATTTCAAATTTGCGAACGTGTCGGATCGGTTGTGAGGTTGGACTAGATTTTTTCGAGCAAGCGGAGCGAGCGAGCAACGATCACAATTTCCAACCTATACATACACCTTATATTGCCTTGCATATATGTCGTCTTATTACCTAATTTTGTCTGCCATTTCGGACATCACGTTGCACTGTACTATGAGGAAACGGTACTAATTATGTGAAACTATTGGTAAACCGTAAACATTTGTCAGAAGGCAATAGGATAAAGGCTTCCGGCTCCTCGGGCTGGTGCGAATATATCAATGTCCGTATGTGCCAAACCGATGGTTTGTGACACACCTTTACGCGTCTCTCGTTCGCTGCGCTCGCACGCAAGCTATAGCCTAACCTAAAACCAATCCATCTTCCGTTCATTATTCGATATGGTGGCGACATGTTTCGAATTTGCGAACGTGTGGGATCGGTTGTGAGGTTGGACCAGATTTTTACGAGCGAGCGGAGCGAGCGTGCAACGGTCAAAATTTCCAAGCTATACATATACCTTATATTGCCTTGCTTATATTTCGTGCTAGTACCTAATTTTGTCAGCCATTTCGGACATCACATTGCACTGTACTATGTGGAAATAGTGCTATATATGTGAAACTATTCATAAACTGTAAACATGTATCGGTAGGCAATAGGATAAATACTTCCGGCTCCTCGGGCTGGTGCGAATATTTCAATGTCCGTATGTGCCAAACCGTTGGTTTATGACACACCTATACGCGTCACTCGCTCGCTGCGCTCGCTCGAAAACTATAGCCTAACCTAAAACCAATCCATCTTGCGTTCATTATTCGATATGATGGCGACATATTTCAAATTTGCGAACGTGTCGGATCGGTTGTGGGGTTGGACTAGATTTTTACGAGCGAGCGGAGCGAGCGAGCAACGGTCACAATTTCCAAGCTATACATACACCTTATATTGTCTTGCATATATTTCGTGCTTGTACCTAATTTTGTCAGCCATTTCGGACATCACGTTGCACTGTACTATGAGGAAACGGTACTAATTATGTGAAAATATTGGTAAACCGTAAACATTTGTCAGAAGGCAATAGGATAAAGACATCCGGCTCCTCGGGCTGGTGCGAATATTTCAATGTCCGTATGTGCCAAACCGTTGGTTTGTGACACACCTTTACGCGTCTCTCGTTCGCTGCGCTCGCACGAAAGCTATGGCCTAACCTAAAACCAATCCATCTTCCGTTCATTATTCGATATGGTGGCGACATATTTCGAATTTGCGAACGTGTGGGATCGGTTGTGAGGTTGGACTAGATTTTTACGAGCGAGCGGAGCGAGCGAGCAACGGTCACAATTTCCAAGCTATACATATACCTTATATTGCCTTCCATATATTTCGTGTTATTACCTAATTTTGTCAGCCATTTCGGACATCACATTGCACAGTACTATGAGGAAATAGTACTATTTATGTGAAACTATTCATAAACTGTAAACATTTGTCAGTAGTCAATAGGATAAAGACATCCGGCTCCTCGGGCTGGTGCGAATATTTCAATGTCCGTATGAGCCAAACCGTTGGTTTATGACACACCTATACGCGTCACTCGCTCCCTGCGCTCGCTCGAAAACTATAGCCTAACCTAAAACCAATCCATCTTGCGTTCATTATTCGATATGATGGCGACATATTTCAAATTTGCGTACGTGTCGGATCGGTTGTGAGGTTGGACTAGATTTTTTCTAGCAAGCGGAGCGAGCGAGCAACGATCACAATTTCCAACCTATACATATACCATATATTGTCTTGCATATATTTCGTGCTTGTACCTAATTTTGTCAGCCATTTCGGACATCACGTTGCACTGTACTATGAGGAAACGGTACTAATTATGTGAAAATATTGGTAAACCGTAAACATTTGTCAGGAGGCAATAGGATAAAGACTTCCGGCTCCTCGGGCTGGTGCGAATATATCAATGTCCGTATGTGCCAAACCGATGGTTTGTGACACACCTTTACGCGTCTCTCGTTCGCTGCGCTCGCACGAAAGCTATATCCTAACCTAAAACCAATCCATCTTCCGATCATTATTCGATATGGTGGCGACATGTTTCGAATTTGCGAACGTGTGGGATCGGTTGTGAGGTTGGACCAGATTTTTACGAGCGAGCGGAGCGAGCGTGCAACGGTCAAAATTGCCAAGCTATACATATACCTTATATTGCCTTGCATATATTTCGTGCTAGTACCTAATTTTGTCAGCCATTTCGGACATCACATTGCACTGTACTATGTGGAAATAGTACTATATATGTGAAACTATTCATAAACTGTAAACATGTATCGGTAGGCAATAGGATAAATACTTCCGGCTCCTCGGGCTGGTGCGAATATTTCAATGTCCGTATGTGCCAAACCGTTGGTTTATGACACACCTATACGCGTCACTCGCTCGCTGCGCTCGCTCCAAAACTATAGCCTAACCTAAAACCAATCCATCTTGCGTTCATTATTCGATATGGTGGCGACATATTTCGAATTTGCGAACGTGTGGGATCGGTTGTGAGGTTGGACTAGATTTTTACGAGCGAGCGGAGCGAGCGAGCAACGGTCACAATTTCCAAGCTATACATATACCTTATATTGCCTTCCATATATTTCGTGTTATTACCTAATTTTGTCAGCCATTTCGGACATCACATTGCACTGTACTATGAGGAAATAGTACTATTTATGTGAAACTATTCATAAACTGTAAACATTTGTCAGTAGTCAATAGGATAAAGACATCCGGCTCCTCGGGCTGGTGCGAATATTTCAATGTCCGTATGAGCCAAACCGATGGTTTGTGACACACCTTTACGCGTCTCTCGTTCGCTGCGCTTGCACGAAAGCTATAGCCTAACCTAAAACCAATCCATCTTCCGTTCATTATTCGATATGGTGGCGACATATTTCAAATTTGCGAACGTGTGGGATCGGTTGTGAGGTTGGACTAGATTTTTACGAGCGAGCGGAGCGAGCGAGCACCGGTCACAATTTCCAAGCTATACATATACCTTATATTGCCTTCCATATATTTCGTGTTATTACCTAATTTTGTCAGCCATTTCGAACATCACATTGCACTGTACTATGAGGAAATAGTACTATTTATGTGAAACTATTCATAAACTGTAAACATGTGTCGGTAGGCAATAGGATAAATACTTCCGGTTCCTTGGGCTGGTGCGAATATTTCAATGTCCGTATGTGCGAAACCGATGGTTTGTGACACACCTTTACGCGTCTCTCGTTCGCTGCGCTCGCACGAAAGCTATAGCCTAACCTAAAACCAATCCATCTTCCGTTCATTATTCGATATGGTGGCGACATGTTTCGAATTTGCGAACGTGTGGGATCGGTTGTGAGGTTGGACCAGATTTTTTCGAGCGAGCAACGATCACAATTTCCAACCTATACATACACCTTATATTGCCTTCCATATATTTCGTGTTATTACCTAATTTTGTCAGCCATTTCGGACATCACATTGCACTGTACTATGAGGAAATAGTACTATTTATGTGAAACTATTCATAAACTGTAAACATGTGTCGGTAGGCAATAGGATAAATACTTCCGGCTCCTCGGGCTGGTGCGAATATTTCAATGTCCGTATGTGCCAAACCGTTGGTTTATGACACACCTTTACGCGTCTCTCGCTCGCGGCGCTCGCTCGAAAACTATAGCCTAACCTAAAACCAATCCATCTTGCGTTCATTATTCGATATGATGGCGACATATTTCAAATTTGCGAACGTGTGGGATCGGTTGTGAGGTTGGACTAGATTTTTACGAGCGAGAGGAGCGAGCGAGCAACGGTCACAATTTCCAAGCTATACATATACCATATATTGTCTTGCGTATATTTCGTGCATGTACCTAATTTTGTCAGCCATTTCGGACATCACGTTGCACTGTAATATGAGGAAACGGTACTAATTATGTGAAACTATTGGTAAACCGTAAACATTTGTCAGAAGGCAATAGGATAAAGACTTCCGGCTCCTCGGGCGAATATTTCAATGTCCGTATGTGCCAAACCGTTGGTTTGTGACACACCTTTACGCGTCTCTCGTTCGCTGCGCTCGCACGAAAGCTATAGCCTAACCTAAAACCAATCCATCTTCCGTTCATTATTCGATATGGTGGCGACATATTTCAAATTTG
This sequence comes from Bombus affinis, assembly GCF_024516045.1. NCBI lineage: Eukaryota > Metazoa > Arthropoda > Insecta > Hymenoptera > Apidae > Bombus > Bombus affinis. The sequence goes on from NW_026108832.1 coordinate 403,351, forward strand.
CGAACGTGTCGGATCGGTTGTGAGGTTGGACTAGATTTTTTCGAGCGAGCGGAGCGAGCGACAACGATCACAATTTCCAACCTATACATACACCTTATATTGCCTTGCCTATATGTCGTGTTATTACCTAATTTTGTCTGCCATTTCGGACATCGCATTGCACTGTACTATGAGGAAACGGTACTAATTATGTGAAACTGTTGGTAAACCGTAAACATTTGTCAGAAGGCAATAGGATAAAGACTTTCGGCTCCTCGGGCCGGTGCGAATATTTCAATGTCCGTATGTGACAAACCGTTGGTTTGTGACACACCTTTACGCGTCTCTCGCTCGCTGCGCTCGCAGGAAAGCTATAGCCTAACCTAAAACCAATCCATCTTGCGTTCATTATTCGATATGATGGCGACATATTTCAAATTTGCGAACGTGTGGGATCGGTTGTGAGGTTGGACTAGATTTTTACAAGCGAGAGGAGCGAGCGAGCAACGGTCACAATTTCCAAGCTATACATATACCATATATTGTCTTGCATATATTTCGTGCTTGTACCTAATTTTGTCAGCCATTTCGGACATCACGTTGCACTGTACTATGAGGAAACGGTACTAATTATGTGAAACTATTGGTAAACCGTAAACATTTGTCAGAAGGCAATAGGATAAAGACTTCCGGCTCCTCGGGCTGGTGCGAATATTTCAATGTCCGTATGTGCCAAACCGTTGGTTTGTGACACACCTTTACGCGTCTCTCGTTCGCTGCGCTCGCACGAAAGCTATGGCCTAACCTAAAACCAATCCATCTTCCGTTCATTATTCGATATGGTGGCGACATATTTCGAATTTGCGAACGTGTGGGATCGGTTGTGAGGTTGGACTAGATTTTTACGAGCGAGCGGAGCGAGCGAGCAACGGTCACAATTTCCAAGCTATACATATACCTTATATTGCCTTCCATATATTTCGTGTTATTACCTAATTTTGTCAGCCATTTCGGACATCACATTGCACTGTACTATGAGGAAATAGTACTATTTATGTGAAACTATTCATAAACTGTAAACATGTGTCGGTAGGCAATAGGATAAATACTTCCGGTTCCTTGGGCTGGTGCGAATATTTCAATGTCCGTATGTGCCAAACCGATGGTTTGTGACACACCTTTACGCGTCTCTCGTTCGCTGCGCTCGCACGAAAGCTATAGCCTAACCTAAAACCAATCCATCTTCCGTTCATTATTCGATATGGTGGCGACATGTTTCGAATTTGCGAACGTGTGGGATCGGTTGTGAGGTTGGACCAGATTTTTTCGAGCGAGCAACGATCACAATTTCCAACCTATACATACACCTTATATTGCCTTCCATATATTTCGTGTTATTACCTAATTTTGTCAGCTATTTCGGACATCACATTGCACTGTACTATGAGGAAATAGTACTATTTATGTGAAACTATTCATAAACTGTAAACATTTGTCAGTAGTCAATAGGATAAAGACATCCGGCTCCTCGGGCTGGTGCGAATATTTCAATGTCCGTATGAGCCAAACCGTTGGTTTATGACACACCTATACGCGTCCCAGGCTCGCTGCGCTCGCTCGAAAACTATAGCCTAACCTAAAACCAATCCATCTTGCGTTCATTATTCGATATGATGGCGACATATTTCAAATTTGCGAACGTGTCGGATCGGTTGTGAGGTTGGACTAGATTTTTTCGAGCAAGCGGAGCGAGCGAGCAACGATCACAATTTCCAACCTATACATACACCTTATATTGCCTTGCATATATGTCGTCTTATTACCTAATTTTGTCTGCCATTTCGGACATCACGTTGCACTGTACTATGAGGAAACGGTACTAATTATGTGAAACTATTGGTAAACCGTAAACATTTGTCAGAAGGCAATAGGATAAAGGCTTCCGGCTCCTCGGGCTGGTGCGAATATATCAATGTCCGTATGTGCCAAACCGATGGTTTGTGACACACCTTTACGCGTCTCTCGTTCGCTGCGCTCGCACGCAAGCTATAGCCTAACCTAAAACCAATCCATCTTCCGTTCATTATTCGATATGGTGGCGACATGTTTCGAATTTGCGAACGTGTGGGATCGGTTGTGAGGTTGGACCAGATTTTTACGAGCGAGCGGAGCGAGCGTGCAACGGTCAAAATTTCCAAGCTATACATATACCTTATATTGCCTTGCTTATATTTCGTGCTAGTACCTAATTTTGTCAGCCATTTCGGACATCACATTGCACTGTACTATGTGGAAATAGTACTATATATGTGAAACTATTCATAAACTGTAAACATGTATCGGTAGGCAATAGGATAAATACTTCCGGCTCCTCGGGCTGGTGCGAATATTTCAATGTCCGTATGTGCCAAACCGTTGGTTTATGACACACCTATACGCGTCTCTCGTTCGCTGCGCTCGCACGAAAGCTATAGCCTAACCTAAAACCAATCCATCTTCCGTTCATTATTCGATATGGTGGTGACATGTTTCGAATTTGCGAACGTGTGGGATCGGTTGTGAGGTTGGACCAGATTTTTACGAGCGAGCGGAGCGAGCGTGCAACGGTCAAAATTGCCAAGCTATACATATACCTTATATTGCCTTGCATATATTTCGTGCTAGTACCTAATTTTGTCAGCCATTTCGGACATCACATTGCACTGTACTATGTGGAAATAGTACTATATATGTGAAACTATTCATAAACTGTAAACATGTATCGGTAGGCAATAGGATAAATACTTCCGGCTCCTCGGGCTGGTGCGAATATTTCAATGTCCGTATGTGCCAAACCGTTGGTTTATGACACACCTATACGCGTCACTCGCTCGCTGCGCTCGCTCGAAAACTATAGCCTAACCTAAAACCAATCCATCTTGCGTTCATTATTCGATATGGTGGCGACATATTTCGAATTTGCGAACGTGTGGGATCGGTTGTGAGGTTGGACTAGATTTTTACGAGCGAGCGGAGAGAGCGAGCAACGGTCACAATTTCCAAGCTATACATATACCTTATATTGCCTTCCATATATTTCGTGTTATTACCTAATTTTGTCAGCCATTGCGGATATCACGTTGCACTGTACTATGAGGAAATAGTACTATTTATGTGAAACTATTCATAAACTGTAAACATTTGTCAGTAGTCAATAGGATAAAGACATCCGGCTCCTCGGGCTGGTGCGAATATTTCAATGTCCGTATGTGCCAAACCGATGGTTTGTGACACACCTTTACGCGTCTCTCGTTCGCTGCGCTCGCACGAAAGCTATAGCCTAACCTAAAACCAATCCATCTTCCGTTCATTATTCGATATGGTGGCGACATGTTTCGAATTTGCGAACGTGTGGGATCGGTTGTGAGGTTGGACCAGATTTTTTCGAGCGAGCAACGATCACAATTTCCAACCTATACATACACCTTATATTGCCTTCCATATATTTCGTGTTATTACCTAATTTTGTCAGCCATTTCGGACATCACATTGCACTGTACTATGAGGAAATAGTACTATTTATGTGAAACTATTCATAAACTGTAAACATTTGTCAGTAGTCAATAGGATAAAGACATCCGGCACCTCGGGCTGGTGCGAATATTTCAATGTCCGTATGTGCCAAACCGTTGGTTTATGACACACCTATACGCGTCACTCGCTCGCTGCGCTCGCTCGAAAACTATAGCCTAACCTAAAACCAATCCATCTTGCGTTCATTATTCGATATGATGGCGACATATTTCAAATTTGCGAACGTGTCGGATCGGTTGTGAGGTTGGACTAGATTTTTTCTAGCAAGCGGAGCGAGCGAGCAACGATCACAATTTCCAACCTGTACATATACCATATATTGTCTTGCATATATTTCGTGCTTGTACCTAATTTTGTCAGCCATTTCGGACATCACGCTGCACTGTACTATGAGGAAACGGTACTAATTATGTGAAACTATTGGTAAACCGTAACCATTTGTCAGGAGGCAATAGGATAAAGACTTCCGGCTCCTCGGGCTGGTGCGAATATATCAATGTCCGTATGTGCCAAACCGATGGTTTGTGACACACCTTTACGCGTCTCTCGTTCGCTGCGCTCGCACGAAAGCTATAGCCTAACCTAAAACCAATCCATCTTCCGTTCATTATTCGATATGGTGGCGACATGTTTCGAATTTGCGAACGTGTGGGATCGGTTGTGAGGTTGGACCAGATTTTTACGAGCGAGCGGAGCGAGCGTGCAACGGTCAAAATTGCCAAGCTATACATATACCTTATATTGCCTTGCATATATTTCGTGCTAGTACCTAATTTTGTCAGCCATTTCGGACATCACATTGCACTGTACTATATGGAAATAGTACTATATATGTGAAACTATTCATAAACTGTAAACATGTATCGGTAGGCAATAGGATAAATACTTCCGGCTCCTCGGGCTGGTGCGAATATTTCAATGTCCGTATGTGCCAAACCGTTGGTTTATGACACACCTATACGCGTCACTCGCTCGCTGCGCTCGCTCGAAAAATTTAGCCTAACCTAAAACCAATCCATCTTGCGTTCATTATTCGATATGGTGGCGACATATTTCGAATTTGCGAACGTGTGGGATCGGTTGTGAGGTTGGACTAGATTTTTACGAACGAGCGGAGCGAGCGAGCAACGGTCACAATTTCCAAGCTATACATATACCTTATATTGCCTTCCATATATTTCGTGTTATTACCTAATTTTGTCAGCCATTTCGGACATCACATTGCACTGTACTATGAGGAAATAGTACTATTTATGTGAAACTATTCATAAACTGTAAACATTTGTCAGTAGTCAATAGGATAAAGACATCCGGCTCCTCGGGCTGGTGCGAATATTTCAATGTCCGTATGAGCCAAACCGATGGTTTGTGACACACCTTTACGCGTCTCTCGTTCGCTGCGCTTGCACGAAAGCTATAGCCTAACCTAAAACCAATCCATCTTCCGTTCATTATTCGATATGGTGGCGACATATTTCAAATTTGCGAACGTGTGGGATCGGTTGTGAGGTTGGACTAGATTTTTACGAGCGAGCGGAGCGAGCGAGCACCGGTCACAATTTCCAAGCTATACATATACCTTATATTGCCTTCCATATATTTCGTGTTATTACCTAATTTTGTCAGCCATTTCGAACATCACATTGCACTGTACTATGAGGAAATAGTACTATTTATGTGAAACTATTCATAAACTGTAAACATGTGTCGGTAGGCAATAGGATAAATACTTCCGGTTCCTTGGGCTGGTGCGAATATTTCAATGTCCGTATGTGCCAAACCGATGGTTTGTGACACACCTTTACGCGTCTCTCGTTCGCTGCGCTCGCACGAAAGCTATAGCCTAACCTAAAACCAATCCATCTTCCGTTCATTATTCGATATGGTGGCGACATGTTTCGAATTTGCGAACGTGTGGGATCGGTTGTGAGGTTGGACCAGATTTTTTCGAGCGAGCAACGATCACAATTTCCAACCTATACATACACCTTATATTGCCTTCCATATATTTCGTGTTATTACCTAATTTTGTCAGCCATTTCGGACATCACATTGCACTGTACTATGAGGAAATAGTACTATTTATGTGAAACTATTCATAAACTGTAAACATGTGTCGGTAGGCAATAGGATAAATACTTCCGGCTCCTCGGGCTGGTGCGAATATTTCAATGTCCGTATGTGCCAAACCGTTGGTTTATGACACACCTTTACGCGTCTCTCGCTCGCGGCGCTCGCTCGAAAACTATAGCCTAACCTAAAACCAATCCATCTTGCGTTCATTATTCGATATGATGGCGACATATTTCAAATTTGCGAACGTGTGGGATCGGTTGTGAGGTTGGACTAGATTTTTACGAGCGAGAGGAGCGAGCGAGCAACGGTCACAATTTCCAAGCTATACATATACCATATATTGTCTTGCGTATATTTCGTGCATGTACCTAATTTTGTCAGCCATTTCGGACATCACGTTGCACTGTAATATGAGGAAACGGTACTAATTATGTGAAACTATTGGTAAACCGTAAACATTTGTCAGAAGGCAATAGGATAAAGACTTCCGGCTCCTCGGGCGAATATTTCAATGTCCGTATGTGCCAAACCGTTGGTTTGTGACACACCTTTACGCGTCTCTCGTTCGCTGCGCTCGCACGAAAGCTATAGCCTAACCTAAAACCAATCCATCTTCCGTTCATTATTCGATATGGTGGCGACATATTTCAAATTTGCGAACGTGTCGGATCGGTTGTGAGGTTGGACTAGATTTTTTCGAGCGAGCGGAGCGAGCGAGCAACGATCACAATTTCCAACCTATACATACACCTTATATTGCCTTGCCTATATGTCGTGTTATTACCTAATTTTGTCTGCCATTTCGGACATCACATTGCACTGTACTATGAGGAAACGGTACTAATTATGTGAAACTGTTGGTAAACCGTAAACATTTGTCAGAAGGCAATAGGATAAAGACTTTCGGCTCCTCGGGCCGGTGCGAATATTTCAATGTCCGTATGTGACAAACTGTTGGTTTGTGACACACCTTTACGCGTCTCACGCTCGCTGCGCTCGCAGGAAAGCTATAGCCTAACCTAAAACCAATCCATCTTGCGTTCATTATTCGATATGATGGCGACATATTTCAAATTTGCGAACGTGTGGGATCGGTTGTGAGGTTGGACTAGATTTTTACAAGCGAGAGGAGCGAGCGAGCAACGGTCACAATTTCCAAGCTATACATATACCATATATTGTCTTGCATATATTTCGTGCTTGTACCTAATTTTGTCAGCCATTTCGGACATCACGTTGCACTGTACTATGAGGAAACGGTACTAATTATGTGAAACTATTGGTAAACCGTAAACATTTGTCAGAAGGCAATAGGATAAAGACTTCCGGCTCCTCGGGCTGGTGCGAATATTTCAATGTCCGTATGTGCCAAACCGTTGGTTTGTGACACACCTTTACGCGTCTCTCGTTCGCTGCGCTCGCACGAAAGCTATGGCCTAACCTAAAACCAATCCATCTTCCGTTCATTATTCGATATGGTGGCGACATATTTCGAATTTGCGAACGTGTGGGATCGGTTGTGAGGTTGGACTAGATTTTTACGAGCGAGCGGAGCGAGCGAGCAACGGTCACAATTTCCAAGCTATACATATACCTTATATTGCCTTCCATATATTTCGTGTTATTACCTAATTTTGTCAGCCATTTCGGACATCACATTGCACTGTACTATGAGGAAATAGTACTATTTATGTGAAACTATTCATAAACTGTAAACATTTGTCAGTAGTCAATAGGATAAAGACATCCGGCTCCTCGGGCTGGTGCGAATATTTCAATGTCCGTATGAGCCAAACCGTTGGTTTATGACACACCTATACGCGTCCCACGCTCGCTGCGCTCGCTCGAAAACTATAGCCTAACCTAAAACCAATCCATCTTGCGTTCATTATTCGATATGATGGCGACATATTTCAAATTTGCGAACGTGTCGGATCGGTTGTGAGGTTGGACTAGATTTTTTCGAGCAAGCGGAGCGAGCGAGCAACGATCACAATTTCCAACCTATACATACACCTTATATTGCCTTGCATATATGTCGTCTTATTACCTAATTTTGTCTGCCATTTCGGACATCACGTTGCACTGTACTATGAGGAAACGGTACTAATTATGTGAAACTATTGGTAAACCGTAAACATTTGTCAGAAGGCAATAGGATAAAGGCTTCCGGCTCCTCGGGCTGGTGCGAATATATCAATGTCCGTATGTGCCAAACCGATGGTTTGTGACACACCTTTACGCGTCTCTCGTTCGCTGCGCTCGCACGCAAGCTATAGCCTAACCTAAAACCAATCCATCTTCCGTTCATTATTCGATATGGTGGCGACATGTTTCGAATTTGCGAACGTGTGGGATCGGTTGTGAGGTTGGACCAGATTTTTACGAGCGAGCGGAGCGAGCGTGCAACGGTCAAAATTTCCAAGCTATACATATACCTTATATTGCCTTGCTTATATTTCGTGCTAGTACCTAATTTTGTCAGCCATTTCGGACATCACATTGCACTGTACTATGTGGAAATAGTACTATATATGTGAAACTATTCATAAACTGTAAACATGTATCGGTAGGCAATAGGATAAATACTTCCGGCTCCTCGGGCTGGTGCGAATATTTCAATGTCCGTATGTGCCAAACCGTTGGTTTATGACACACCTATACGCGTCACTCGCTCGCTGCGCTCGCTCGAAAACTATAGCCTAACCTAAAACCAATCCATCTTGCGTTCATTATTCGATATGATGGCGACATATTTCAAATTTGCGAACGTGTCGGATCGGTTGTGGGGTTGGACTAGATTTTTACGAGCGAGCGGAGCGAGCGAGCAACGGTCACAATTTCCAAGCTATACATACACCTTATATTGTCTTGCATATATTTCGTGCTTGTACCTAATTTTGTCAGCCATTTCGGACATCACGTTGCACTGTACTATGAGGAAACGGTACTAATTATGTGAAAATATTGGTAAACCGTAAACATTTGTCAGAAGGCAATAGGATAAAGACATCCGGCTCCTCGGGCTGGTGCGAATATTTCAATGTCCGTATGTGCCAAACCGTTGGTTTGTGACACACCTTTACGCGTCTCTCGTTCGCTGCGCTCGCACGAAAGCTATGGCCTAACCTAAAACCAATCCATCTTCCGTTCATTATTCGATATGGTGGCGACATATTTCGAATTTGCGAACGTGTGGGATCGGTTGTGAGGTTGGACTAGATTTTTACGAGCGAGCGGAGCGAGCGAGCAACGGTCACAATTTCCAAGCTATACATATACCTTATATTGCCTTCCATATATTTCGTGTTATTACCTAATTTTGTCAGCCATTTCGGACATCACATTGCACAGTACTATGAGGAAATAGTACTATTTATGTGAAACTATTCATAAACTGTAAACATTTGTCAGTAGTCAATAGGATAAAGACATCCGGCTCCTCGGGCTGGTGCGAATATTTCAATGTCCGTATGAGCCAAACCGTTGGTTTATGACACACCTATACGCGTCACTCGCTCCCTGCGCTCGCTCGAAAACTATAGCCTAACCTAAAACCAATCCATCTTGCGTTCATTATTCGATATGATGGCGACATATTTCAAATTTGCGTACGTGTCGGATCGGTTGTGAGGTTGGACTAGATTTTTTCTAGCAAGCGGAGCGAGCGAGCAACGATCACAATTTCCAACCTATACATATACCATATATTGTCTTGCATATATTTCGTGCTTGTACCTAATTTTGTCAGCCATTTCGGACATCACGTTGCACTGTACTATGAGGAAACGGTACTAATTATGTGAAAATATTGGTAAACCGTAAACATTTGTCAGGAGGCAATAGGATAAAGACTTCCGGCTCCTCGGGCTGGTGCGAATATATCAATGTCCGTATGTGCCAAACCGATGGTTTGTGACACACCTTTACGCGTCTCTCGTTCGCTGCGCTCGCACGAAAGCTATATCCTAACCTAAAACCAATCCATCTTCCGATCATTATTCGATATGGTGGCGACATGTTTCGAATTTGCGAACGTGTGGGATCGGTTGTGAGGTTGGACCAGATTTTTACGAGCGAGCGGAGCGAGCGTGCAACGGTCAAAATTGCCAAGCTATACATATACCTTATATTGCCTTGCATATATTTCGTGCTAGTACCTAATTTTGTCAGCCATTTCGGACATCACATTGCACTGTACTATGTGGAAATAGTACTATATATGTGAAACTATTCATAAACTGTAAACATGTATCGGTAGGCAATAGGATAAATACTTCCGGCTCCTCGGGCTGGTGCGAATATTTCAATGTCCGTATGTGCCAAACCGTTGGTTTATGACACACCTATACGCGTCACTCGCTCGCTGCGCTCGCTCCAAAACTATAGCCTAACCTAAAACCAATCCATCTTGCGTTCATTATTCGATATGGTGGCGACATATTTCGAATTTGCGAACGTGTGGGATCGGTTGTGAGGTTGGACTAGATTTTTACGAGCGAGCGGAGCGAGCGAGCAACGGTCACAATTTCCAAGCTATACATATACCTTATATTGCCTTCCATATATTTCGTGTTATTACCTAATTTTGTCAGCCATTTCGGACATCACATTGCACTGTACTATGAGGAAATAGTACTATTTATGTGAAACTATTCATAAACTGTAAACATTTGTCAGTAGTCAATAGGATAAAGACATCCGGCTCCTCGGGCTGGTGCGAATATTTCAATGTCCGTATGAGCCAAACCGATGGTTTGTGACACACCTTTACGCGTCTCTCGTTCGCTGCGCTTGCACGAAAGCTATAGCCTAACCTAAAACCAATCCATCTTCCGTTCATTATTCGATATGGTGGCGACATATTTCAAATTTGCGAACGTGTGGGATCGGTTGTGAGGTTGGACTAGATTTTTACGAGCGAGCGGAGCGAGCGAGCACCGGTCACAATTTCCAAGCTATACATATACCTTATATTGCCTTCCATATATTTCGTGTTATTACCTAATTTTGTCAGCCATTTCGAACATCACATTGCACTGTACTATGAGGAAATAGTACTATTTATGTGAAACTATTCATAAACTGTAAACATGTGTCGGTAGGCAATAGGATAAATACTTCCGGTTCCTTGGGCTGGTGCGAATATTTCAATGTCCGTATGTGCGAAACCGATGGTTTGTGACACACCTTTACGCGTCTCTCGTTCGCTGCGCTCGCACGAAAGCTATAGCCTAACCTAAAACCAATCCATCTTCCGTTCATTATTCGATATGGTGGCGACATGTTTCGAATTTGCGAACGTGTGGGATCGGTTGTGAGGTTGGACCAGATTTTTTCGAGCGAGCAACGATCACAATTTCCAACCTATACATACACCTTATATTGCCTTCCATATATTTCGTGTTATTACCTAATTTTGTCAGCCATTTCGGACATCACATTGCACTGTACTATGAGGAAATAGTACTATTTATGTGAAACTATTCATAAACTGTAAACATGTGTCGGTAGGCAATAGGATAAATACTTCCGGCTCCTCGGGCTGGTGCGAATATTTCAATGTCCGTATGTGCCAAACCGTTGGTTTATGACACACCTTTACGCGTCTCTCGCTCGCGGCGCTCGCTCGAAAACTATAGCCTAACCTAAAACCAATCCATCTTGCGTTCATTATTCGATATGATGGCGACATATTTCAAATTTGCGAACGTGTGGGATCGGTTGTGAGGTTGGACTAGATTTTTACGAGCGAGAGGAGCGAGCGAGCAACGGTCACAATTTCCAAGCTATACATATACCATATATTGTCTTGCGTATATTTCGTGCATGTACCTAATTTTGTCAGCCATTTCGGACATCACGTTGCACTGTAATATGAGGAAACGGTACTAATTATGTGAAACTATTGGTAAACCGTAAACATTTGTCAGAAGGCAATAGGATAAAGACTTCCGGCTCCTCGGGCGAATATTTCAATGTCCGTATGTGCCAAACCGTTGGTTTGTGACACACCTTTACGCGTCTCTCGTTCGCTGCGCTCGCACGAAAGCTATAGCCTAACCTAAAACCAATCCATCTTCCGTTCATTATTCGATATGGTGGCGACATATTTCAAATTTGCGAACGTGTCGGATCGGTTGTGAGGTTGGACTAGATTTTTTCGAGCGAGCGGAGCGAGCGAGCAACGATCACAATTTCCAACCTATACATACACCTTATATTGCCTTGCCTATATGTCGTGTTATTACCTAATTTTGTCTGCCATTTCGGACATCGCATTGCACTGTACTATGAGGAAACGGTACTAATTATGTGAAACTGTTGGTAAACCGTAAACATTTGTCAGAAGGCAATAGGATAAAGACTTTCGGCTCCTCGGGCCGGTGCGAATATTTCAATGTCCGTATGTGACAAACCGTTGGTTTGTGACACACCTTTACGCGTCTCTCGCTCGCTGCGCTCGCAGGAAAGCTATAGCCTAACCTAAAACCAATCCATCTTGCGTTCATTATTCGATATGATGGCGACATATTTCAAATTTGCGAACGTGTGGGATCGGTTGTGAGGTTGGACTAGATTTTTACAAGCGAGAGGAGCGAGCGAGCAACGGTCACAATTTCCAAGCTATACATATACCATATATTGTCTTGCATATATTTCGTGCTTGTACCTAATTTTGTCAGCCATTTCGGACATCACGTTGCACTGTACTATGAGGAAACGGTACTAATTATGTGAAACTATTGGTAAACCGTAAACATTTGTCAGAAGGCAATAGGATAAAGACTTCCGGCTCCTCGGGCTGGTGCGAATATTTCAATGTCCGTATGTGCCAAACCGTTGGTTTGTGACACACCTTTACGCGTCTCTCGTTCGCTGCGCTCGCACGAAAGCTATGGCCTAACCTAAAACCAATCCATCTTCCGTTCATTATTCGATATGGTGGCGACATATTTCGAATTTGCGAACGTGTGGGATCGGTTGTGAGGTTGGACTAGATTTTTACGAGCGAGCGGAGCGAGCGAGCAACGGTCACAATTTCCAAGCTATACATATACCTTATATTGCCTTCCATATATTTCGTGTTATTACCTAATTTTGTCAGCCATTTCGGACATCACATTGCACTGTACTATGAGGAAATAGTACTATTTATGTGAAACTATTCATAAACTGTAAACATGTGTCGGTAGGCAATAGGATAAATACTTCCGGTTCCTTGGGCTGGTGCGAATATTTCAATGTCCGTATGTGCCAAACCGATGGTTTGTGACACACCTTTACGCGTCTCTCGTTCGCTGCGCTCGCACGAAAGCTATAGCCTAACCTAAAACCAATCCATCTTCCGTTCATTATTCGATATGGTGGCGACATGTTTCGAATTTGCGAACGTGTGGGATCGGTTGTGAGGTTGGACCAGATTTTTTCGAGCGAGCAACGATCACAATTTCCAACCTATACATACACCTTATATTGCCTTCCATATATTTCGTGTTATTACCTAATTTTGTCAGCTATTTCGGACATCACATTGCACTGTACTATGAGGAAATAGTACTATTTATGTGAAACTATTCATAAACTGTAAACATTTGTCAGTAGTCAATAGGATAAAGACATCCGGCTCCTCGGGCTGGTGCGAATATTTCAATGTCCGTATGAGCCAAACCGTTGGTTTATGACACACCTATACGCGTCCCAGGCTCGCTGCGCTCGCTCGAAAACTATAGCCTAACCTAAAACCAATCCATCTTGCGTTCATTATTCGATATGATGGCGACATATTTCAAATTTGCGAACGTGTCGGATCGGTTGTGAGGTTGGACTAGATTTTTTCGAGCAAGCGGAGCGAGCGAGCAACGATCACAATTTCCAACCTATACATACACCTTATATTGCCTTGCATATATGTCGTCTTATTACCTAATTTTGTCTGCCATTTCGGACATCACGTTGCACTGTACTATGAGGAAACGGTACTAATTATGTGAAACTATTGGTAAACCGTAAACATTTGTCAGAAGGCAATAGGATAAAGGCTTCCGGCTCCTCGGGCTGGTGCGAATATATCAATGTCCGTATGTGCCAAACCGATGGTTTGTGACACACCTTTACGCGTCTCTCGTTCGCTGCGCTCGCACGCAAGCTATAGCCTAACCTAAAACCAATCCATCTTCCGTTCATTATTCGATATGGTGGCGACATGTTTCGAATTTGCGAACGTGTGGGATCGGTTGTGAGGTTGGACCAGATTTTTACGAGCGAGCGGAGCGAGCGTGCAACGGTCAAAATTTCCAAGCTATACATATACCTTATATTGCCTTGCTTATATTTCGTGCTAGTACCTAATTTTGTCAGCCATTTCGGACATCACATTGCACTGTACTATGTGGAAATAGTACTATATATGTGAAACTATTCATAAACTGTAAACATGTATCGGTAGGCAATAGGATAAATACTTCCGGCTCCTCGGGCTGGTGCGAATATTTCAATGTCCGTATGTGCCAAACCGTTGGTTTATGACACACCTATACGCGTCACTCGCTCGCTGCGCTCGCTCGAAAACTATAGCCTAACCTAAAACCAATCCATCTTGCGTTCATTATTCGATATGATGGCGACATATTTCAAATTTGCGAACGTGTCGGATCGGTTGTGGGGTTGGACTAGATTTTTACGAGCGAGCGGAGCGAGCGAGCAACGGTCACAATTTCCAAGCTATACATACACCTTATATTGTCTTGCATATATTTCGTGCTTGTACCTAATTTTGTCAGCCATTTCGGACATCACGTTGCACTGTACTATGAGGAAACGGTACTAATTATGTGAAAATATTGGTAAACCGTAAACATTTGTCAGAAGGCAATAGGATAAAGACATCCGGCTCCTCGGGCTGGTGCGAATATTTCAATGTCCGTATGTGCCAAACCGTTGGTTTGTGATACACCTTTACGCGTCTCTCGTTCGCTGCGCTCGCACGAAAGCTATGGCCTAACCTAAAACCAATCCATCTTCCGTTCATTATTCGATATGGTGGCGACATATTTCGAATTTGCGAACGTGTGGGATCGGTTGTGAGGTTGGACTAGATTTTTACGAGCGAGCGGAGCGAGCGAGCAACGGTCACAATTTCCAAGCTATACATATACCTTATATTGCCTTCCATATATTTCGTGTTATTACCTAATTTTGTCAGCCATTTCGGACATCACATTGCACAGTACTATGAGGAAATAGTACTATTTATGTGAAACTATTCATAAACTGTAAACATTTGTCAGTAGTCAATAGGATAAAGACATCCGGCTCCTCGGGCTGGTGCGAATATTTCAATGTCCGTATGAGCCAAACCGTTGGTTTATGACACACCTATACGCGTCACTCGCTCCCTGCGCTCGCTCGAAAACTATAGCCTAACCTAAAACCAATCCATCTTGCGTTCATTATTCGATATGATGGCGACATATTTCAAATTTGCGGACGTGTCGGATCGGTTGTGAGGTTGGACTAGATTTTTTCTAGCAAGCGGAGCGAGCGAGCAACGATCACAATTTCCAACCTATACATATACCATATATTGTCTTGCATATATTTCGTGCTTGTACCTAATTTTGTCAGCCATTTCGGACATCACGTTGCACTGTACTATGAGGAAACGGTACTAATTATGTGAAAATATTGGTAAACCGTAAACATTTGTCAGGAGGCAATAGGATAAAGACTTCCGGCTCCTCGGGCTGGTGCGAATATATCAATGTCCGTATGTGCCAAACCGATGGTTTGTGACACACCTTTACGCGTCTCTCGTTCGCTGCGCTCGCACGAAAGCTATATCCTAACCTAAAACCAATCCATCTTCCGTTCATTATTCGATATGGTGGCGACATGTTTCGAATTTGCGAACGTGTGGGATCGGTTGTGAGGTTGGACCAGATTTTTACGAGCGAGCGGAGCGAGCGTGCAACGGTCAAAATTGCCAAGCTATACATATACCTTATATTGCCTTGCATATATTTCGTGCTAGTACCTAATTTTGTCAGCCATTTCGGACATCACATTGCACTGTACTATGTGGAAATAGTACTATATATGTGAAACTATTCATAAACTGTAAACATGTATCGGTAGGCAATAGGATAAATACTTCCGGCTCCTCGGGCTGGTGCGAATATTTCAATGTCCGTATGTGCCAAACCGTTGGTTTATGACACACCTATACGCGTCACTCGCTCGCTGCGCTCGCTCCAAAACTATAGCCTAACCTAAAACCAATCCATCTTGCGTTCATTATTCGATATGGTGGCGACATATTTCGAATTTGCGAACGTGTGGGATCGGTTGTGAGGTTGGACTAGATTTTTACGAGCGAGCGGAGCGAGCGAGCAACGGTCACAATTTCCAAGCTATACATATACCTTATATTGCCTTCCATATATTTCGTGTTATTACCTAATTTTGTCAGCCATTTCGGACATCACATTGCACTGTACTATGAGGAAATAGTACTATTTATGTGAAACTATTCATAAACTGTAAACATTTGTCAGTAGTCAATAGGATAAAGACATCCGGCTCCTCGGGCTGGTGCGAATATTTCAATGTCCGTATGAGCCAAACCGATGGTTTGTGACACACCTTTACGCGTCTCTCGTTCGCTGCGCTTGCACGAAAGCTATAGCCTAACCTAAAACCAATCCATCTTCCGTTCATTATTCGATATGGTGGCGACATATTTCAAATTTGCGAACGTGTGGGATCGGTTGTGAGGTTGGACTAGATTTTTACGAGCGAGCGGAGCGAGCGAGCACCGGTCACAATTTCCAAGCTATACATATACCTTATATTGCCTTCCATATATTTCGTGTTATTACCTAATTTTGTCAGCCATTTCGAACATCACATTGCACTGTACTATGAGGAAATAGTACTATTTATGTGAAACTATTCATAAACTGTAAACATGTGTCGGTAGGCAATAGGATAAATACTTCCGGTTCCTTGGGCTGGTGCGAATATTTCAATGTCCGTATGTGCCAAACCGATGGTTTGTGACACACCTTTACGCGTCTCTCGTTCGCTGCGCTCGCACGAAAGCTATAGCCTAACCTAAAACCAATCCATCTTCCGTTCATTATTCGATATGGTGGCGACATGTTTCGAATTTGCGAACGTGTGGGATCGGTTGTGAGGTTGGACCAGATTTTTTCGAGCGAGCAACGATCACAATTTCCAACCTATACATACACCTTATATTGCCTTCCATATATTTCGTGTTATTACCTAATTTTGTCAGCCATTTCGGACATCACATTGCACTGTACTATGAGGAAATAGTACTATTTATGTGAAACTATTCATAAACTGTAAACATGTGTCGGTAGGCAATAGGATAAATACTTCCGGCTCCTCGGGCTGGTGCGAATATTTCAATGTCCGTATGTGCCAAACCGTTGGTTTATGACACACCTTTACGCGTCTCTCGCTCGCGGCGCTCGCTCGAAAACTATAGCCTAACCTAAAACCAATCCATCTTGCGTTCATTATTCGATATGATGGCGACATATTTCAAATTTGCGAACGTGTGGGATCGGTTGTGAGGTTGGACTAGATTTTTACGAGCGAGAGGAGCGAGCGAGCAACGGTCACAATTTCCAAGCTATACATATACCATATATTGTCTTGCGTATATTTCGTGCATGTACCTAATTTTGTCAGCCATTTCGGACATCACGTTGCACTGTAATATGATGAAACGGTACTAATTATGTGAAACTATTGGTAAACCGTAAACATTTGTCAGAAGGCAATAGGATAAAGACTTCCGGCTCCTCGGGCGAATATTTCAATGTCCGTATGTGCCAAACCGTTGGTTTGTGACACACCTTTACGCGTCTCTCGTTCGCTGCGCTCGCACGAAAGCTATAGCCTAACCTAAAACCAATCCATCTTCCGTTCATTATTCGATATGGTGGCGACATATTTCAAATTTGCGAACGTGTCGGATCGGTTGTGAGGTTGGACTAGATTTTTTCGAGCGAGCGGAGCGAGCGAGCAACGATCACAATTTCCAACCTATACATACACCTTATATTGCCTTGCCTATATGTCGTGTTATTACCTAATTTTGTCTGCCATTTCGGACATCACATTGCACTGTACTATGAGGAAACGGTACTAATTATGTGAAACTGTTGGTAAACCGTAAACATTTGTCAGAAGGCAATAGGATAAAGACTTTCGGCTCCTCGGGCCGGTGCGAATATTTCAATGTCCGTATGTGACAAACCGTTGGTTTGTGACACACCTTTACGCGTCTCTCGCTCGCTGCGCTCGCAGGAAAGCTATAGCCTAACCTAAAACCAATCCATCTTGCGTTCATTATTCGATATGATGGCGACATATTTCAAATTTGCGAACGTGTGGGATCGGTTGTGAGGTTGGACTAGATTTTTACAAGCGAGAGGAGCGAGCGAGCAACGGTCACAATTTCCAAGCTATACATATACCATATATTGTCTTGCATATATTTCGTGCTTGTACCTAATTTTGTCAGCCATTTCGGACATCACGTTGCACTGTACTATGAGGAAACGGTACTAATTATGTGAAACTATTGGTAAACCGTAAACATTTGTCAGAAGGCAATAGGATAAAGACTTCCGGCTCCTCGGGCTGGTGCGAATATTTCAATGTCCGTATGTGCCAAACCGTTGGTTTGTGACACACCTTTACGCGTCTCTCGTTCGCTGCGCTCGCACGAAAGCTATGGCCTAACCTAAAACCAATCCATCTTCCTTTCATTATTCGATATGGTGGCGACATATTTCGAATTTGCGAACGTGTGGGATCGGTTGTGAGGTTGGACTAGATTTTTACGAGCGAGCGGAGCGAGCGAGCAACGGTCACAATTTCCAAGCTATACATATACCTTATATTGCCTTCCATATATTTCGTGTTATTACCTAATTTTGTCAGCCATTTCGGACATCACATTGCACTGTACTATGAGGAAATAGTACTATTTATGTGAAACTATTCATAAACTGTAAACATGTGTCGGTAGGCAATAGGATAAATACTTCCGGTTCCTTGGGCTGGTGCGAATATTTCAATGTCCGTATGTGCCAAACCGATGGTTTGTGACACACCTTTACGCGTCTCTCGTTCGCTGCGCTCGCACGAAAGCTATAGCCTAACCTAAAACCAATCCATCTTCCGTTCATTATTCGATATGGTGGCGACATGTTTCGAATTTGCGAACGTGTGGGATCGGTTGTGAGGTTGGACCAGATTTTTTCGAGGGAGCAACGATCACAATTTCCAACCTATACATACACCTTATATTGCCTTCCATATATTTCGTGTTATTACCTAATTTTGTCAGCTATTTCGGACATCACATTGCACTGTACTATGAGGAAATAGTACTATTTATGTGAAACTATTCATAAACTGTAAACATGTGTCGGTAGGCAATAGGATAAATACTTCTGGCTCCTCGGGCTGGTGCGAATATTTCAATGTCCGTATGTGCCAAACCGTTGGTTTATGACACACCTTTACGCGTCTCTCGCTCGCGGCGCTCGCTCGAAAACTATAGCCTAACCTAAAACCAATCCATCTTGCGTTCATTATTCGATATGATGGCGACATATTTCAAATTTGCGAACGTGTGGGATCGGTTGTGAGGTTGGACTAGATTTTTACGAGCGAGAGGAGCGAGCGAGCAACGGTCACAATTTCCAAGCTATACATATACCCTATATTGTCTTGCATATATTTCGTGCATGTACCTAATTTTGTCAGCCATTTCGGACATCACGTTGCACTGTAATATGAGGAAACGGTACTAATTATGTGAAACTATTGGTAAACCGTAAACATTTGTCAGAAGGCAATAGGATAAAGACTTCCGGCTCCTCGGGCGAATATTTCAATGTCCGTATGTGCCAAACCGATGGTTTGTGACACACCTTTACGCGTCTCTCGTTCGCTGCGCTCGCACGAAAGCTATAGCCTAACCTAAAACCAATCCATCTTCCGTTCATTATTCGATATGGTGGCGACATGTTTCGAATTTGCGAACGTGTGGGATCGGTTGTGAGGTTGGACCAGATTTTTACGAGCGAGCGGAGCGAGCGTGCAACGGTCAAAATTTCCAAGCTATACATATACCTTATATTGCCTTGCTTATATTTCGTGCTAGTACCTAATTTTGTCAGCCATTTCGGACATCACATTGCACTGTACTATGTGGAAATAGTACTATATATGTGAAACTATTCATAAACTGTAAACATGTATCGGTAGGCAATAGGATAAATACTTCCGGCTCCTCGGGCTGGTGCGAATATTTCAATGTCCGTATGTGCCAAACCGTTGGTTTATGACACACCTATACGCGTCACTCGCTCGCTGCGCTCGCTCGAAAACTATAGCCTAACCTAAAACCAATCCATCTTGCGTTCATTATTCGATATGGTGGCGACATGTTTCGAATTTGCGAACGTGTGGGATCGGTTGTGAGGTTGGACCAGATTTTTTCGAGCGAGCGGAGCGAGCGAGCAACGATCACAATTTCCAACCTATACATACACCTTATATTGTCTTGCATATATTTCGTGCTTGTACCTAATTTTGTCAGCCATTTCGGACATCACGTTGCACAGTACTATGAGGAAACGGTACTAATTATGTGAAACTATTGGTAAACCGTAAACATTTGTCAGAAGGCAATAGGATAAAGACTTCCGGCTCCTCGGGCTGGTGCGAATATTTCAATGTCCGTATGTGCCAAACCGTTGGTTTGTGACACACCTTTACGCGTCTCTCGTTCGCTGCGCTCGCACGAAAGCTATGGCCTAACCTAAAACCAATCCATCTTCCGTTCATTATTCGATATGGTGGCGACATATTTCGAATTTGCGAACGTGTGGGATCGGTTGTGAGGTTGGACTAGATTTTTACGAGCGAGCGGAGCGAGCGAGCAACGGTCACAATTTCCAAGCTATACATATACCTTATATTGCCTTCCATATATTTCGTGTTATTACCTAATTTTGTCAGCCATTTCGGACATCACATTGCACTGTACTATGAGGAAATAGTACTATTTATGTGAAACTATTCATAAACTGTAAACATTTGTCAGTAGTCAATAGGATAAAGACATCCGGCACCTCGGGCTGGTGCGAATATTTCAATGTCCGTATGTGCCAAACCGTTGGTTTATGACACACCTATACGCGTCACTCGCTCGCTGCGCTCGCTCGAAAACTATAGCCTAACCTAAAACCAATCCATCTTGCGTTCATTATTCGATATGATGGCGACATATTTCAAATTTGCGAACGTGTCGGATCGGTTGTGAGGTTGGACTAGATTTTTTCTAGCAAGCGGAGCGAGCGAGCAACGATCACAATTTCCAACCTATACATATACCATATATTGTCTTGCATATATTTCGTGCTTGTACCTAATTTTGTCAGCCATTTCGGACATCACGTTGCACTGTACTATGAGGAAACGGTACTAATTATGTGAAACTATTGGTAAACCGTAAACATTTGTCAGAAGGCAATAGGATAAAGACTTCCGGCTCCTCGGGCTGGTGCGAATATTTCAATGTCCGTATGTGCCAAACCGTTGGTTTGTGACACACCTTTACGCGTCTCTCGTTCGCTGCGCTCGCACGAAAGCTATGGCCTAACCTAAAACCAATCCATCTTCCGTTCATTATTCGATATGGTGGCGACATATTTCGAATTTGCGAACGTGTGGGATCGGTTGTGAGGTTGGACTAGATTTTTACGAGCGAGCGGAGCGAGCGAGCAACGGTCACAATTTCCAAGCTATACATATACCTTATATTGCCTTCCATATATTTCGTGTTATTACCTAATTTTGTCAGCCATTTCGGACATCACATTGCACTGTACTATGAGGAAATAGTACTATTTATGTGAAACTATTCATAAACTGTAAACATTTGTCAGTAGTCAATAGGATAAAGACATCCGGCACCTCGGGCTGGTGCGAATATTTCAATGTCCGTATGTGCCAAACCGTTGGTTTATGACACACCTATACGCGTCACTCGCTCGCTGCGCTCGCTCGAAAACTATAGCCTAACCTAAAACCAATCCATCTTGCGTTCATTATTCGATATGATGGCAACATATTTCAAATTTGCGAACGTGTCGGATCGGTTGTGAGGTTGGACTAGATTTTTTCTAGCAAGCGGAGCGAGCGAGCAACGATCACAATTTCCAACCTATACATATACCATATATTGTCTTGCATATATTTCGTGCTTGTACCTAATTTTGTCAGCCATTTCGGACATCACGCTGCACTGTACTATGAGGAAACGGTACTAATTATGTGAAACTATTGGTAAACCGTAAACATTTGTCAGGAGGCAATAGGATAAAGACTTCCGGCTCCTCGGGCTGGTGCGAATATATCAATGTCCGTATGTGCCAAACCGATGGTTTGTGACACACCTTTACGCGTCTCTCGTTCGCTGCGCTCGCACGAAAGCTATGGCCTAACCTAAAACCAATCCATCTTCCGTTCATTATTCGATATGGTGGCGACATATTTCGAATTTGCGAACGTGTGGGATCGGTTGTGAGGTTGGACTAGATTTTTACGAGCGAGCGGAGCGAGCGAGCAACGGTCACAATTTCCAAGCTATACATATACCTTATATTGCCTTCCATATATTTCGTGTTATTACCTAATTTTGTCAGCCATTTCGGACATCACATTGCACTGTACTATGAGGAAATAGTACTATTTATGTGAAACTATTCATAAACTGTAAACATTTGTCAGTAGTCAATAGGATAAAGACATCCGGCTCCTCGGGCTGGTGCGAATATTTCAATGTCCGTATGAGCCAAACCGTTGGTTTATGACACACCTATACGCGTCCCACGCTCGCTGCGCTCGCTCGAAAACTATAGCCTAACCTAAAACCAATCCATCTTGCGTTCATTATTCGATATGATGGCGACATATTTCAAATTTGCGAACGTGCCGGATCGGTTGTGAGGTTGGACTAGATTTTTACGAGCGAGCGGAGCGAGCGAGCAACGGTCAAAATTTCCAAGCTATACATATACCTTATATTGCCTTGCTTATATTTCGTGCTAGTACCTAATTTTGTCAGCCATTTCGGACATCACATTGCACTGTACTATGTGGAAATAGTACTATATATGTGAAACTATTCATAAACTGTAAACATGTATCGGTAGGCAATAGGATAAATACTTCCGGCTCCTCGGGCTGGTGCGAATATTTCAATGTCCGCATGTGCCAAACCGTTGGTTTATGACACACCTATACGCGTCACTCGCTCGCTGCGCTCGCTCGAAAACTATAGCCTAACCTAAAACCAATCCATCTTGCGTTCATTATTCGATATGATGGCGACATATTTCAAATTTGCGAACGTGTCGGATCGGTTGTGGGGTTGGACTAGATTTTTACGAGCGAGCGGAGCGAGCGAGCAACGGTCACAATTTCCAAGCTATACACACACCTTATATTGTCTTGCATATATTTCGTGCTTGTACCTAATTTTGTCAGCCATTTCGGACATCACGTTGCACTGTACTATGAGGAAACAGTACTAATAATGTGAAAATATTGGTAAACCGTAAACATTTGTCAGAAGGCAATAGGATAAAGACTTCCGGCTCCTCGGGCTGGTGCGAATATATCAATGTCCGTATGTGCCAAACCGATGGTTTGTGACACACCTTTACGCGTCTCTAGTTCGCTGCGCTCGCACGAAAGCTATGGCCTAACCTAAAACCAATCCATCTTCCGTTCATTATTCGATATGGTGGCGACATATTTCGAATTTGCGAACGTGTGGGATCGGTTGTGAGGTTGGACTAGATTTTTACGAGCGAGCGGAGCGAGCGAGCAACGGTCACAATTTCCAAGCTATACATATACCTTATATTGCCTTCCATATATTTCGTGTTATTACCTAATTTTGTCAGCCATTTCGGACATCACATTGCACTGTACTATGAGGAAATAGTACTATTTATGTGAAACTATTCATAAACTGTAAACATTTGTCAGTAGTCAATAGGATAAAGACATCCGGCTCCTCGGGCTGGTGCGAATATTTCAATGTCCGTATGAGCCAAACCGTTGGTTTATGACACACCTATACGCGTCCCACGCTCGCTGCGCTCGCTCGAAAACTATAGCCTAACCTAAAACCAATCCATCTTGCGTTCATTATTCGATATGATGGCGACATATTTCAAATTTGCGAACGTGTCGGATCGGTTGTGAGGTTGGACTAGATTTTTTCGAGCAAGCGGAGCGAGCGAGCGACGATCACAATTTCCAACCTATACATACACCTTATATTGCCTTGCATATATGTCGTGTTATTACCTAATTTTGTCTGCCATTTCGGACATCACGTTGCACTGTACTATGAGGAAACGGTACTAATTATGTGAAACTATTGGTAAACCGTAAACATTTGTCAGAAGGCAATAGGATAAAGACTTCCGGCTCCTCGGGCTGGTGCGAATATATCAATGTCCGTATGTGCCAAACCGATGGTTTGTGACACACCTTTACGCGTCTCTCCTTCGCTGCGCTCGCACGAAAGCTATAGCCTAACCTAAAACCACTCCATCTTCCGTTCATTATTCGATATGGTGGCGACATGTTTCGAATTTGCGAACGTGTGGGATCGGTTGTGAGGTTGGACCAGATTTTTACGAGCGAGCGGAGCGAGCGTGCAACGGTCAAAATTTCCAAGCTATACATATACCTTATATTGCCTTGCTTATATTTCGTGCTAGTACCTAATTTTGTCAGCCATTTCGGACATCACATTGCACTGTACTATGTGGAAATAGTACTATATATGTGAAACTATTCATAAACTGTAAACATGTATCGGTAGGCAATAGGATAAATACTTCCGGCTCCTCGGGCTGGTGCGAATATTTCAATGTCCGTATGTGCCAAACCGTTGGTTTATGACACACCTATACGCGTCACTCGCTCGCTGCGCTCGCTCGAAAACTATAGCCTAACCTAAAACCAATCCATCTTGCGTTCATTATTCGATATGATGGCGACATATTTCAAATTTGCGAACGTGTCGGATCGGTTGTGGGGTTGGACTAGATTTTTACGAGCGAGCGGAGCGAGCGAGCAACGGTCACAATTTCCAAGCTATACACACACCTTATATTGTCTTGCATATATTTCGTGCTTGTACCTAATTTTGTCAGCCATTTCGGACATCACGTTGCACTGTACTATGAGGAAACAGTACTAATAATGTGAAAATATTGGTAAACCGTAAACATTTGTCAGAAGGCAATAGGATAAAGACTTCCGGCTCCTCGGGCTGGTGCGAATATATCAATGTCCGTATGTGCCAAACCGATGGTTTGTGACACACCTTTACGCGTCTCTAGTTCGCTGCGCTCGCACGAAAGCTATAGCCTAACCTAAAACCAATCCATCTTCCGTTCATTATTCGATATGGTGGCGACATGTTTCGAATTTGCGAACGTGTGGGATCGGTTGTGAGGTTGGACTAGATTTTTACGAGCGAGCGGAGCGAGCGAGCAACGGTCACAATTTCCAAGCTATACATATACCTTATATTGCCTTCCATATATTTCGTGTTATTACCTAATTTTGTCAGCCATTTCGGACATCACATTGCACTGTACTATGAGGAAATAGTACTATTTATGTGAAACTATTCATAAACTGTAAACATTTGTCAGTAGTCAATAGGATAAAGACATCCGGCACCTCGGGCTGGTGCGAATATTTCAATGTCCGTATGTGCCAAACCGTTGGTTTATGACACACCTATACGCGTCACTCGCTCGCTGCGCTCGCTCGAAAACTATAGCCTAACCTAAAACCAATCCATCTTGCGTTCATTATTCGATATGATGGCGACATATTTCAAATTTGCGAACGTGTCGGATCGGTTGTGAGGTTGGACTAGATTTTTTCTAGCAAGCGGAGCGAGCGAGCAACGATCACAATTTCCAACCTATACATATACCATATATTGTCTTGCATATATTTCGTGCTTGTACCTAATTTTGTCAGCCATTTCGGACATCACGTTGCACTGTACTATGAGGAAACGGTACTAATTATGTGAAACTATTGGTAAACCGTAAACATTTGTCAGAAGGCAATAGGATATAGACTTCCGGCTCCTCGGGCTGGTGCGAATATTTCAATGTCCGTATGTGCCAAACCGTTGGTTTGTGACACACCTTTACGCGTCTCTCGTTCGCTGCGCTCGCACGAAAGCTATGGCCTAACCTAAAACCAATCCATCTTCCGTTCATTATTCGATATGGTGGCGACATATTTCGAATTTGCGAACGTGTGGGATCGGTTGTGAGGTTGGACTAGATTTTTACGAGCGAGCGGAGCGAGCGAGCAACGGTCACAATTTCCAAGCTATACATATACCTTATATTGCCTTCCATATATTTCGTGTTATTACCTAATTTTGTCAGCCATTTCGGACATCACATTGCACTGTACTATGAGGAAATAGTACTATTTATGTGAAACTATTCATAAACTGTAAACATTTGTCAGTAGTCAATAGGATAAAGACATCCGGCACCTCGGGCTGGTGCGAATATTTCAATGTCCGTATGTGCCAAACCGTTGGTTTATGACACACCTATACGCGTCACTCGCTCGCTGCGCTCGCTCGAAAACTATAGCCTAACCTAAAACCAATCCATCTTGCGTTCATTATTCGATATGATGGCAACATATTTCAAATTTGCGAACGTGTCGGATCGGTTGTGAGGTTGGACTAGATTTTTTCTAGCAAGCGGAGCGAGCGAGCAACGATCACAATTTCCAACCTATACATATACCATATATTGTCTTGCATATATTTCGTGCTTGTACCTAATTTTGTCAGCCATTTCGGACATCACGCTGCACTGTACTATGAGGAAACGGTACTAATTATGTGAAACTATTGGTAAACCGTAAACATTTGTCAGGAGGCAATAGGATAAAGACTTCCGGCTCCTCGGGCTGGTGCGAATATATCAATGTCCGTATGTGCCAAACCGATGGTTTGTGACACACCTTTACGCGTCTCTCGTTCGCTGCGCTCGCACGAAAGCTATGGCCTAACCTAAAACCAATCCATCTTCCGTTCATTATTCGATATGGTGGCGACATATTTCGAATTTGCGAACGTGTGGGATCGGTTGTGAGGTTGGACTAGATTTTTACGAGCGAGCGGAGCGAGCGAGCAACGGTCACAATTTCCAAGCTATACATATACCTTATATTGCCTTCCATATATTTCGTGTTATTACCTAATTTTGTCAGCCATTTCGGACATCACATTGCACTGTACTATGAGGAAATAGTACTATTTATGTGAAACTATTCATAAACTGTAAACATTTGTCAGTAGTCAATAGGATAAAGACATCCGGCTCCTCGGGCTGGTGCGAATATTTCAATGTCCGTATGAGCCAAACCGTTGGTTTATGACACACCTATACGCGTCCCACGCTCGCTGCGCTCGCTCGAAAACTATAGCCTAACCTAAAACCAATCCATCTTGCGTTCATTATTCGATATGATGGCGACATATTTCAAATTTGCGAACGTGTCGGATCGGTTGTGAGGTTGGACTAGATTTTTACGAGCGAGCGGAGCGAGCGAGCAACGGTCAAAATTTCCAAGCTATACATATACCTTATATTGCCTTGCTTATATTTCGTGCTAGTACCTAATTTTGTCAGCCATTTCGGACATCACATTGCACTGTACTATGTGGAAATAGTACTATATATGTGAAACTATTCATAAACTGTAAACATGTATCGGTAGGCAATAGGATAAATACTTCCGGCTCCTCGGGCTGGTGCGAATATTTCAATGTCCGCATGTGCCAAACCGTTGGTTTATGACACACCTATACGCGTCACTCGCTCGCTGCGCTCGCTCGAAAACTATAGCCTAACCTAAAACCAATCCATCTTGCGTTCATTATTCGATATGATGGCGACATATTTCAAATTTGCGAACGTGTCGGATCGGTTGTGGGGTTGGACTAGATTTTTACGAGCGAGCGGAGCGAGCGAGCAACGGTCACAATTTCCAAGCTATACACACACCTTATATTGTCTTGCATATATTTCGTGCTTGTACCTAATTTTGTCAGCCATTTCGGACATCACGTTGCACTGTACTATGAGGAAACAGTACTAATAATGTGAAAATATTGGTAAACCGTAAACATTTGTCAGAAGGCAATAGGATAAAGACTTCCGGCTCCTCGGGCTGGTGCGAATATATCAATGTCCGTATGTGCCAAACCGATGGTTTGTGACACACCTTTACGCGTCTCTAGTTCGCTGCGCTCGCACGAAAGCTATGGCCTAACCTAAAACCAATCCATCTTCCGTTCATTATTCGATATGGTGGCGACATATTTCGAATTTGCGAACGTGTGGGATCGGTTGTGAGGTTGGACTAGATTTTTACGAGCGAGCGGAGCGAGCGAGCAACGGTCACAATTTCCAAGCTATACATATACCTTATATTGCCTTCCATATATTTCGTGTTATTACCTAATTTTGTCAGCCATTTCGGACATCACATTGCACTGTACTATGAGGAAATAGTACTATTTATGTGAAACTATTCATAAACTGTAAACATTTGTCAGTAGTCAATAGGATAAAGACATCCGGCTCCTCGGGCTGGTGCGAATATTTCAATGTCCGTATGAGCCAAACCGTTGGTTTATGACACACCTATACGCGTCCCACGCTCGCTGCGCTCGCTCGAAAACTATAGCCTAACCTAAAACCAATCCATCTTGCGTTCATTATTCGATATGATGGCGACATATTTCAAATTTGCGAACGTGTCGGATCGGTTGTGAGGTTGGACTAGATTTTTTCGAGCAAGCGGAGCGAGCGAGCGACGATCACAATTTCCAACCTATACATACACCTTATATTGCCTTGCATATATGTCGTGTTATTACCTAATTTTGTCTGCCATTTCGGACATCACGTTGCACTGTACTATGAGGAAACGGTACTAATTATGTGAAACTATTGGTAAACCGTAAACATTTGTCAGAAGGCAATAGGATAAAGACTTCCGGCTCCTCGGGCTGGTGCGAATATATCAATGTCCGTATGTGCCAAACCGATGGTTTGTGACACACCTTTACGCGTCTCTCGTTCGCTGCGCTCGCACGAAAGCTATAGCCTAACCTAAAACCACTCCATCTTCCGTTCATTATTCGATATGGTGGCGACATGTTTCGAATTTGCGAACGTGTGGGATCGGTTGTGAGGTTGGACCAGATTTTTACGAGCGAGCGGAGCGAGCGTGCAACGGTCAAAATTTCCAAGCTATACATATACCTTATATTGCCTTGCTTATATTTCGTGCTAGTACCTAATTTTGTCAGCCATTTCGGACATCACATTGCACTGTACTATGTGGAAATAGTACTATATATGTGAAACTATTCATAAACTGTAAACATGTATCGGTAGGCAATAGGATAAATACTTCCGGCTCCTCGGGCTGGTGCGAATATTTCAATGTCCGTATGTGCCAAACCGTTGGTTTATGACACACCTATACGCGTCACTCGCTCGCTGCGCTCGCTCGAAAACTATAGCCTAACCTAAAACCAATCCATCTTGCGTTCATTATTCGATATGATGGCGACATATTTCAAATTTGCGAACGTGTCGGATCGGTTGTGGGGTTGGACTAGATTTTTACGAGCGAGCGGAGCGAGCGAGCAACGGTCACAATTTCCAAGCTATACACACACCTTATATTGTCTTGCATATATTTCGTGCTTGTACCTAATTTTGTCAGCCATTTCGGACATCACGTTGCACTGTACTATGAGGAAACAGTACTAATAATGTGAAAATATTGGTAAACCGTAAACATTTGTCAGAAGGCAATAGGATAAAGACTTCCGGCTCCTCGGGCTGGTGCGAATATATCAATGTCCGTATGTGCCAAACCGATGGTTTGTGACACACCTTTACGCGTCTCTAGTTCGCTGCGCTCGCACGAAAGCTATAGCCTAACCTAAAACCAATCCATCTTCCGTTCATTATTCGATATGGTGGCGACATGTTTCGAATTTGCGAACGTGTGGGATCGGTTGTGAGGTTGGACTAGATTTTTACGAGCGAGCGGAGCGAGCGAGCAACGGTCACAATTTCCAAGCTATACATATACCTTATATTGCCTTCCATATATTTCGTGTTATTACCTAATTTTGTCAGCCATTTCGGACATCACATTGCACTGTACTATGAGGAAATAGTACTATTTATGTGAAACTATTCATAAACTGTAAACATTTGTCAGTAGTCAATAGGATAAAGACATCCGGCACCTCGGGCTGGTGCGAATATTTCAATGTCCGTATGTGCCAAACCGTTGGTTTATGACACACCTATACGCGTCACTCGCTCGCTGCGCTCGCTCGAAAACTATAGCCTAACCTAAAACCAATCCATCTTGCGTTCATTATTCGATATGATGGCGACATATTTCAAATTTGCGAACGTGTCGGATCGGTTGTGAGGTTGGACTAGATTTTTTCTAGCAAGCGGAGCGAGCGAGCAACGATCACAATTTCCAACCTATACATATACCATATATTGTCTTGCATATATTTCGTGCTTGTACCTAATTTTGTCGGCCATTTCGGACATCACGCTGCACTGTACTATGAGGAAACGGTACTAATTATGTGAAACTATTGGTAAACCGTAAACATTTGTCAGAAGGCAATAGGATAAAGACTTCTGGCTCCTCGGGCTGGTGCGAATATATCAATGTCCGTATGTGCCAAACCGATGGTTTGTGACACACCTTTACGCGTCTCTCGTTCGCTGCGCTCGCACGAAAGCTATAGCCTAACCTAAAACCAATCCATCTTCCGTTCATTATTCGATATGGTGGCGACATGTTTCGAATTTGCGAACGTGTGGGATCGGTTGTGAGGTTGGACCAGATTTTTACGAGCGAGCGGAGCGAGCGTGCAACGGTCAAAATTTCCAAGCTATACATATACCTTATATTGCCTTGCTTATATTTCGTGCTAGTACCTAATTTTGTCAGCCATTTCGGACATCACATTGCACTGTACTATGTGGAAATAGTACTATATATGTGAAACTATTCATAAACTGTAAACATGTATCGGTAGGCAATAGGATAAATACTTCCGGCTCCCCGGGCTGGTGCGAATATTTCAATGTCCGTATGTGCCAATCCGTTGGTTTATGACACACCTATACGCGTCACTCGCTCGCTGCGCTCGCTCGAAAACTATAGCCTAACCTAAAACCAATCCATCTTGCGTTCATTATTCGATATGATGGCGATATATTTCAAATTTGCGAACGTGTCGGATCGGTTGTGTGGTTGGACTAGATTTTTACGAGCGAGCGGAGCGAGCGAGCAACGGTCACAATTTCCAAGCTACACATACACCTTATATTGTCTTGCATATATTTCGTGCTTGTACCTAATTTTGTCAGCCATTTCGGACATCACGTTGCACTGTACTATGAGGAAACGGTACTAATTATGTGAAAATATTGGTAAACCGTAAACATTTGTCAGAAGGCAATAGGATAAAGACATCCGGCTCCTCGGGCTGGTGCGAATATTTCAATGTCCGTATGTGCCAAACCGTTGGTTTGTGACACACCTTTACGCGTCTCTCGTTCGCTGCGCTCGCACGAAAGCTATGGCCTAACCTAAAACCAATCCATCTTCCGTTCATTATTCGATATGGTGGCGACATAGTTCGAATTTGCGAACGTGTGGGATCGGTTGTGAGGTTGGACTAGATTTTTACGAGCGAGCGGAGCGAGCGAGCAACGGTCACAATTTCCAAGCTATACATATACCTTATATTGCCTTCCATATATTTTGTGTTATTACCTAATTTTGTCAGCCATTTCGGACATCACATTGCACTGTACTATGAGGAAATAGTACTATTTATGTGAAACTATTCATAAACGGTAAACATTTGTCAGTAGTCAATAGGATAAAGACATCCGGCTCCTCGGGCTGGTGCGAATATT
Source organism: Bombus affinis (assembly GCF_024516045.1). Classification (NCBI taxonomy): domain Eukaryota; kingdom Metazoa; phylum Arthropoda; class Insecta; order Hymenoptera; family Apidae; genus Bombus; species Bombus affinis. Next base: position 435,159 of record NW_026108832.1, read on the forward strand.
TCAATGTCCGTATGAGCCAAACCGTTGGTTTATGACACACCTATACGCGTCCCACGCTCGCTGCGCTCGCTCGAAAACTATAGCCTAACCTAAAACCAATCCATCTTGCGTTCATTATTCGATATGATGGCGACATATTTCAAATTTGCGAACGTGTCGGATCGGTTGTGAGGTTGGACTAGATTTTTACGAGCGAGCGGAGCGAGCGAGCAACGGTCACAATTTCCAAGCTATACATATACCATATATTGTCTTGCATATATTTCGTGCTTGTACCTAATTGTGTCAGCCATTTCGGACATCACGTTGCACTGTACTATGAGGAAACGGTACTAATTATGTGAAACTATTGGTAAACCGTAAACATTTGTCAGAAGGCAATAGGATAAAGACTTCCTGCTCCTCGGGCTGGTGCGAATATTTCAATGTCCGTATGTGCCAAACCGTTGGTTTGTGACACACCTTTACGCGTCTCTCGTTCGCTGCGCTCGCACGAAAGCTATGGCCTAACCTAAAACCAATCCATCTTCCGTTCATTATTCGATATGGTGGCGACATATTTCGAATTTGCGAACGTGTGGGATCGGTTGTGAGGTTGGACTAGATTTTTACGAGCGAGCGGAGTGAGCGAGCAACGGTCACAATTTCCAAGCTATACATATACCTTATATTGCCTTCCATATATTTCGTGTTATTACCTAATTTTGTCAGCCATTTCGGACATCACATTGCACTGTACTATGAGGAAATAGTACTATTTATGTGAAACTATTCATAAACTGTAAACATTTGTCAGTAGTCAATAGGATAAAGACATCCGGCTCCTCGGGCTGGTGCGAATATTTCAATGTCCGTATGAGCCAAACCGTTGGTTTATGACACACCTATACGCGTCCCACGCTCGCTGCGCTCGCTCGAAAACTATAGCCTAACCTAAAACCAATCCATCTTGCGTTCATTATTCGATATGATGGCGACATATTTCAATTTGCGAACGTGTCGGATCGGTTGTAAGGTTGGACTAGATTTTTCGAGCGAGCGGAGCGAGCGAGCAACGATCACAATTTCCAACCTATACATACACCTTATATTGTCTTGCATATATTTCGTGCTTGTACCTAATTTTGTCAGCCATTTCGGACATCACGTTGCACTGTACTATGAGGAAAAGGTACTAATTATGTGAAACTATTGGTAAACCGTAAACATTTGTCAGAAGGCAATAGGATAAAGACTTCCGGCCCCTCTGGCTGGTGCTAATATTTCAATATCCGTATGTGCCAAACCGATGGTTTGTGACACACCTTTACGCGTCTCTCGTTCGCTGCGCTCGCACGAAAGCTATAGCCTAACCTAAAACCAATCCATCTTGCGTTCATTATTCGATATGATGGCGACATATTTCAAATTTGCGAACGTGTCGGATCGGTTGTGGGGTTGGACTAGATTTTTACGAGCGAGCGGAGCGAGCGAGCAACGGTCACAATTTCCAAGCTATACATATACCATATATTGTCTTGCATATATTTCGTGCTTGTACCTAATTTTGTCAGCCATTTCGGACATCACGTTGCACTGTACTATGAGGAAACGGTACTAATTATGTGAAACTATTCATAAACTGTAAACATTTGTCAGTAGTCAATAGGATAAAGACATCCGGCTCCTCGGGCTGGTGCGAATATTTCAATGTCCGTATGAGCCAAACCGTTGGTTTATGACACACCTATACGCGTCCCACGCTCGCTGCGCTCGCTCGAAGACTATAGCCTAACCTAAAACCAATCCATCTTGCGTTCATTATTCGATATGATGGCGACATATTTCAAATTTGCGAACGTGTCGGATCGGTTGTGAGGTTGGACTAGATTTTTTCGAGCAAGCGGAGCGAGCGAGCAACGATCACAATTTCCAACCTATACATACACCTTATATTGCCTTGCATATATGTCGTGTTATTACCTAATTTTGTCTGCCATTTCGGACATCACGTTGCACTGTACTATGAGGAAACGGTACTAATTATGTGAAACTATTGGTAAACCGTAAACATTTGTCAGAAGGCAATAGGATAAAGACTTCCGGCTCCTCGGGCTGGTGCGAATATATCAATGTCCGTATGTGCCAAACCGATGGTTTGTGACACACCTTTACGCGTCTCTCGTTCGCTGCGCTCGCACGAAAGCTATAGCCTAACCTAAAACCAATCCATCTTCCGTTCATTATTCGATATGGTGGCGACATGTTTCGAATTTGCGAACGTGTGGGATCGGTTGTGAGGTTGGACCAGATTTTTACGAGCGAGCGGAGCGAGCGTGCAACGGTCAAAATTTCCAAGCTATACATATACCTTATATTGCCTTGCTTATATTTCGTGCTAGTACCTAATTTTGTCAGCCATTTCGGACATCACATTGCACTGTACTATGTGGAAATAGTACTATATATGTGAAACTATTCATAAACTGTAAACATGTATCGGTAGGCAATAGGATAAATACTTCCGGCTCCTCGGGCTGTTGCGAATATTTCAATGTCCGTATGTGCCAACCGTTGGTTTATGACACACCTATACGCGTCCCACGCTCGCTGCGCTCGCTCGAAGACTATAGCCTAACCTAAAACAATCCATCTTGCGTTCATTATTCGATATGATGGCGACATATTTCAAATTTGCGAACGTGTCGGATCGGTTGTGAGGTTGGACTAGATTTTTTCGAGCAAGCGGAGCGAGCGAGCAACGATCACAATTTCCAACCTATACATACACCTTATATTGCCTTGCATATATGTCGTGTTATTACCTAATTTTGTCTGCCATTTCGGACATCACGTTGCACTGTACTATGAGGAAACGGTACTAATTATGTGAAACTATTGGTAAACCGTAAACATTTGTCAGAAGGCAATAGGATAAAGACTTCCGGCTCCTCGGGCTGGTGCGAATATATCAATGTCCGTATGTGCCAAACCGATGGTTTGTGACACACCTTTACGCGTCTCTCGTTCGCTGCGCTCGCACGAAAGCTATAGCCTAACCTAAAACCAATCCATCTTCCGTTCATTATTCGATATGGTGGCGACATGTTTCGAATTTGCGAACGTGTGGGATCGGTTGTGAGGTTGGACCAGATTTTTACGAGCGAGCGGAGCGAGCGTGCAACGGTCAAAATTTCCAAGCTATACATATACCTTATATTGCCTTGCTTATATTTCGTGCTAGTACCTAATTTTGTCAGCCATTTCGGACATCACATTGCACTGTACTATGTGGAAATAGTACTATATATGTGAAACTATTCATAAACTGTAAACATGTATCGGTAGGCAATAGGATAAATACTTCCGGCTCCTCGGGCTGTTGCGAATATTTCAATGTCCGTATGTGCCAAACCGTTGGTTTATGACACACCTATACGCGTCACTCGCTCGCTGCGCTCGCTCGAAAACTATAGCCTAACCTAAAACCAATCCATCTTGCGTTCATTATTCGATATGATGGCGACATATTTCAAATTTGCGAACGTGTCGGATCGGTTGTGGGGTTGGACTAGATTTTTACGAGCGAGCGGAGCGAGCGAGCAACGGTCACAATTTCCAAGCTATACATACACCTTATATTGTCTTGCATATATTTCGTGCTTGTACCTAATTTTGTCAGCCATTTCGGACATCACGTTGCACTGTACTATGAGGAAACGGTACTAATTATGTGAAAATATTGGTAAACCGTAAACATTTGTCAGAAGGCAGTAGGATAAAGACTTCCGGCTCCTCGGGCTGGTGCGAATATATCAATGTCCGTATGTGCCAAACCGATGGTTTGTGACACACCTTTACGCGTCTCTAGTTCGCTGCGCTCGCACGAAAGCTATAGCCTAACCTAAAACCAATCCATCTTCCGTTCATTATTCGATATGGTGGCGACATGTTTCGAATTTGCGAACATGTGGGATCGGTTGTGAGGTTGGACCAGATTTTTTCGAGCGAGCGGAGCGAGCGAGCAACGATCACAATTTCCAACCTATACATACACTTTATATTGTCTTGCATATATTTCGTGCTTGTACCTAATTTTGTCAGCCATTTCGGACATCACGTTGCACTGTACTATGAGGAAAAGGTACTAATTATGTGAAACTATTGGTAAACCGTAAACATTTGTCAGAAGGCAATAGGATAAAGACTTCCGGCCCCTCGGGCTGGTGCGAATATTTCAATATCCGTATGTGCCAAACCGATGGTTTCTGACACACCTTTACGCGTCTCTCGTTCGCTGCGCTCGCACGAAAGCTATAGCCTAACCTAAAACCAATCCATCTTGCGTTCATTATCCGATATGATGGCGACATATTTCAAATTTGCGAACGTGTCGGATCGGTTGTGGGGTTGGACTAGATTTTGACGTGCGAGCGGAGCGAGCGAGCAACGGTCATAATTCCAAGCTATACATATACCATATATTGTCTTGCATATATTTCGTGCTTGTACCTAATTTTGTCAGCCATTTCGGACATCACGTTGCACTGTACTATGAGGAAACGGTACTAATTATGTGAAACTATTGGTAAACCGTAAACATTTGTCAGAAGGCAATAGGATAAAGACATCCGGCTCCTCGGGCTGGTGCGAATATTTCAATGTCCGTATGAGCCAAACCGTTGGTTTATGACACACCTACACGCGTCCCACGCTCGCTGCGCTCGCTCGAAAACTATAGCCTAACCTAAAACCAATCCATCTTGCGTTCATTATTCGATATGATGGCGACATATTTCAAATTTGCGAACGTGTCGGATCGGTTGTGAGGTTGGACTAGATTTTTTCGAGCAAGCGGAGCGAGCGAGCAACGATCACAATTTCCAACCTATACATACACCTTATATTGCCTTGCATATATGTCGTGTTATTACCTAATTTTGTCTGCCATTTCGGACATCACGTTGCACTGTACTATGAGGAAACGGTACTAATTATGTGAAACTATTGGTAAACCGTAAACATTTGTCAGAAGGCAATAGGATAAAGACTTCCGGCTCCTCGGGCTGGTGCGAATATATCAATGTCCGTATGTGCCAAACCGATGGTTTGTGACACACCTTTACGCGTCTCTCGTTCGCTGCGCTCGCACGAAAGCTATAGCCTAACCTAAAACCAATCCATCTTCCGTTCATTATTCGATATGGTGGCGACATGTTTCGAATTTGCGAACGTGTGGGATCGGTTGTGAGGTTGGACCAGATTTTTACGAGCGAGCGGAGCGAGCGTGCAACGGTCACAATTTCCAAGCTATACATATACCTTATATTGCCTTGCTTATATTTCGTGCTAGTACCTAATTTTGTCAGCCATTTCAGACATCACATTGCACTGTACTATGTGGAAATAGTACTATTTATGTGAAACTATTCATAAACTGTAAACATGTATCGGTAGGCAATAGGATAAAATACTTCCGGCTCCTCGGGCTGGTGCGAATATTTCAATGTCCGTATGTGCCATACCGTTGGTTTCTGACACACCTTACGCGTCTCTCGCTCGACGCGCTCGCTCGAAAACTATAGCCTAACCTAAAACCAATCCATCTTGCGTTCATTATTCGATATGATGGCGACATATTTCAAATTTGCGAACGTGTCGGATCGGTTGTGGGGTTGGACTAGATTTTTACGAGCGAGCGGAGCGAGCGAGCAACGGTCACAATTTCCAAGCTATACATACACCTTATATTGTCTTGCATATATTTCGTGCTTGTACCTAATTTTGTCAGCCATTTCGGACATCACGTTGCACTGTACGATGAGGAAGCAGTACTAATTATGTGAAAATATTGGTAAACCGTAAACATTTGTCAGAAGGCAATAGGATAAAGACTTCCGGCTCCTCGGGCTGGTGCGAATATATCAATGTCCGTATGTGCCAAACCGATGGTTTGTGACACACCTTTACGCGTCTCTAGTTCGCTGCGCTCGCACGAAAGCTATAGCCTAACCTAAAACCAATCCATCTCCCGTTCATTATTCGATATGGTGGCGACATGTTTCGAATTTGCGAACGTGTGGGATCGGTTGTGAGGTTGGACCAGATTTTTTCGAGCGAGCGGAGCTAGCGAGCAACGATCACAATTTCCAACCTATACATACACCTTATATTGTCTTGCATATATTTCGTGCTTGTACCTAATTTTGTCAGCCATTTCGGACATCACGTTGCACTGTTACTATGAGGAAAAGGTACTAATTATGTGAAAACTATTGGTAAACCGTAAACATTTGTCAGAAGGCAATAGGATAAAGACTTCCGGCCCCTCGGGCTGGTGCGAATATTTCAATATCCGTATGTGCCAAACCGATGGTTTGTGACACACCTTTACGCGTCTCTCGTTCGCTGCGCTCGCACGAAAGCTATAGCCTAACCTAAAACCAATCCATCTTGCGTTCATTATTCGATATGATGGCGACATATTTCAAATTTGCGAACGTGTCGGATCGGTTGTGGGGTTGGACTAGATTTTTACGAGCGAGCGGAGCGAGCGAGCAACGGTCACAATTTCCAAGCTATACATATACCATATATTGTCTTGCATATATTTCGTGCTTGTACCTAATTTTGTCAGCCATTTCGGACATCACGTTGCACTGTACTATGAGGGAACGGTACTAATTATGTGAAACTATTCATAAACTGTAAACATTTGTCAGTAGTCAATAGGATAAAGACATCCGGCTCCTCGGGCTGGTGCGAATATTTCAATGTCCGTATGAGCCAAACCGTTGGTTTATGACACACCTATACGCGTCCCACGCTCGGTGCGCTCGCTCGAAGACTATAGCCTAACCTAAAACCAATCCATCTTGCGTTCATTATTCGATATGATGGCGACATATTTCAAATTTGCGAACGTGTCGGATCGGTTGTGAGGTTGGGCTAGATTTTTTCGAGCAAGCGAAGCGAGCGAGCAACGATCACAATTTCCAACCTATACATACACCTTATATTGCCTTGCATATATGTCGTGTTATTACCTAATTTTGTCTGCCATTTCGGACATCACGTTGCACTGTACTATGAGGAAACGGTACTAATTATGTGAAACTATTGGTAAACCGTAAACATTTGTCAGAAGGCAATAGGATAAAGACTTCCGGCCCCTCGGGCTGGTGCGAATATTTCAATATCCGTATGTGCCAAACCGATGGTTTCTGACACACCTTTACGCGTCTCTCGTTCGCTGCGCTCGCACGAAAGCTATAGCCTAACCTAAAACCAATCCATCTTGCGTTCATTATCCGATATGATGGCGACATATTTCAAATTTGCGAACGTGTCGGATCGGTTGTGGGGTTGGACTAGATATTTACGTGCGAGCGGAGCGAGCGAGCAACGGTCACAATTTCCAAGCTATACATATACCATATATTGTCTTGCATATATTTCGTGCTTGTACCTAATTTTGTCAGCCATTTCGGACATCACGTTGCACTGTACTATGAGGAAACGGTACTAATTATGTGAAACTATTGGTAAACCGTAAACATTTGTCAGAAGGCAATAGGATAAAAACTTCCGGCTCCTCGGGCTGGTGCGAATATTTCAATGTCCGTATGTGCCAAACCGTTGGTTTGTGACACACCTTTACGCGTCTCTCGTTCGCTGCGCTCGCACGAAAGCTATGGCCTAACCTAAAACCAATCCATCTTCCGTTCATTATTCGATATGGTGGCGACATATTTCGAATTTGCGAACGTGTGGGATCGGTTGTGAGGTTGGACTAGATTTTTACGAGCGAGCGGAGCGAGGGAGCAACGGTCACAATTTCCAAGCTATACATATACCTTATATTGCCTTCCATATATTTCGTGTTATTACCAAATTTTGTCAGCCATTTCGGACATCACATTGCACTGTACTATGAGGAAATAGTACTATCTATGTGAAACTATTCATAAACTGTAAACATTTGTCAGTAGTCAATAGGATAAAGACATCCGGCTCCTCGGGCTGGTGCGAATATTTCAATGTCCGTATGAGCCAAACCGTTGGTTTATGACACACCTATACGCGTCCCACGCTCGCTGCGCTCGCTCGAAAACTATAGCCTAACCTAAAACCAATCCATCTTGCGTTCATTATTCGATATGATGGCGACATATTTCAAATTTGCGAACGTGTCGGATCGGTTGTGAGGTTGGACTAGATTTTTTCGAGCAAGCGGAGCGAGCGAGCAACGATCACAATTTCCAACCTATACATACACCTTATATTGCCTTGCATATATGTCGTGTTATTACCTAATTTTGTCTGCCATTTCGGACATCACGTTGCACTGTACTATGAGGAAACGGTACTAATTATGTGAAACTATTGGTAAACCGTAAACATTTGTCAGAAGGCAATAGGATAAAGACTTCCGGCTCCTCGGGCTGGTGCGAATATATCAATGTCCGTATGTGCCAAACCGATGGTTTGTGACACACCTTTACGCGTCTCTCGTTCGCTGCGCTCGCACGAAAGCTATAGCCTAACCTAAAACCAATCCATCTTCCGTTCATTATTCGATATGGTGGCGACATGTTTCGAATTTGCGAACGTGTGGGATCGGTTGTGAGGTTGGACCAGATTTTTACGAGCGAGCGGAGCGAGCGTGCAACGGTCACAATTTCCAAGCTATACATATACCTTATATTGCCTTGCTTATATTTCGTGCTAGTACCTAATTTTGTCAGCCATTTCAGACATCACATTGCACTGTACTATGTGGAAATAGTACTATTTATGTGAAACTATTCATAAACTGTAAACATGTATCGGTAGGCAATAGGATAAATACTTCCGGCTCCTCGGGCTGGTGCGAATATTTCAATGTCCGTATGTGCCAAACCGTTGGTTTCTGACACACCTTTACGCGTCTCTCGCTCGACGCGCTCGTTCGAAAACTATAGCCTAACCTAAAACCAATCCATCTTGCGTTCATTATTCGATATGATGGCGACATATTTCAAATTTGCGAACGTGTCGGATCGGTTGTGGGGTTGGACTAGATTTTTACGAGCGAGCGGAGCGAGCGAGCAACGGTCACAATTTCCAAGCTATACATACACCTTATATTGTCTTGCATATATTTCGTGCTTGTACCTAATTTTGTCAGCCATTTCGGACATCACGTTGCACTGTACTATGAGGAAGCGGTACTAATTATGTGAAAATATTGGTAAACCGTAAACATTTGTCAGAAGGCAATAGGATAAAGACTTCCGGCTCCTCGTGCTGGTGCGAATATATCAATGTCCGTATGTGCCAAACCGATGGTTTGTGACACACCTTTACGCGTCTCTAGTTCGCTGCGCTCGCACGAAAGCTATAGCCTAACCTAAAACCAATCCATCTTCCGTTCATTATTCGATATGGTGGCGACATGTTTCGAATTTGCGAACGTGTGGGATCGGTTGTGAGGTTGGACCAGATTTTTTCGAGCGAGCGGAGCGAGCGAGCAACGATCACAATTTCCAACCTATACATACACCTTATATTGTCTTGCATATATTTCGTGCTTGTACCTAATTTTGTCAGCCATTTCGGACATCACGTTGCACTGTACTATGAGGAAAAGGTACTAATTATGTGAAACTATTGGTAAACCGTAAACATTTGTCAGAAGGCAATAGGATAAAGACTTCCGGCCCCTCGGGCTGGTGCGAATATTTCAATATCCGTATGTGCCAAACCGATGGTTTGTGACACACCTTTACGCGTCTCTCGTTCGCTGCGCTCGCACGAAAGCTATAGCCTAACCTAAAACCAATCCATCTTGCGTTCATTATTCGATATGATGGCGACATATTTCAAATTTGCGAACGTGTCGGATCGGTTGTGGGGTTGGACTAGATTTTTACGAGCGAGCGGAGCGAGCGAGCAACGGTCACAATTTCCAAGCTATACATATACCATATATTGTCTTGCATATATTTCGTGCTTGTACCTAATTTTGTCAGCCATTTCGGACATCACGTTGCACTGTACTATGAGGAAACGGTACTAATTATGTGAAACTATTCATAAACTGTAAACATTTGTCAGTAGTCAATAGGATAAAGACATCCGGCTCCTCGGGCTGGTGCGAATATTTCAATGTCCGTATGAGCCAAACCGTTGGTTTATGACACACCTATACGCGTCCCACGCTCGCTGCGCTCGCTCGAAGACTATAGCCTAACCTAAAACCAATCCATCTTGCGTTCATTATTCGATATGATGGCGACATATTTCAAATTTGCGAACGTGTCGGATTGGTTGTGAGGTTGGACTAGATTTTTTCGAGCAAGCGGAGCGAGCGAGCAACGATCACAATTTCCAACCTATACATACACCTTATATTGCCTTGCATATATGTCGTGTTATTACCTAATTTTGTCTGCCATTTCGGACATCACGTTGCACTGTACTATGAGGAAACGGTACTAATTATGTGAAACTATTGGTAAACCGTAAACATTTGTCAGAAGGCAATAGGATAAAGACTTCCGGCTCCTCGGGCTGGTGCGAATATATCAATGTCCGTATGTGCCAAACCGATGGTTTGTGACACACCTTTACGCGTCACTCGTTCGCTGCGCTCGCACGAAAGCTATAGCCTAACCTAGAACCAATCCATCTTCCGTTCATTATTCGATATGGTGGCGACATGTTTCGAATTTGCGAACGTGTGGGATCGGTTGTGAGGTTGGACCAGATTTTTACGAGCGAGCGGAGCGAGCGTGCAACGGTCAAAATTTCCAAGCTATACATATACCTTATATTGCCTTGCTTATATTTCGTGCTAGTACCTAATTTTGTCAGCCATTTCGGACATCACATTGCACTGTACTATGTGGAAATAGTACTATATATGTGAAACTATTCATAAACTGTAAACATGTATCGGTAGGCAATAGAATAAATACTTCCGGCTCCTCGGGCTGTTGCGAATATTTCAATGTCCGTATGTGCCAAACCGTTGGATTATGACACACCTATACGCGTCACTCGCTCGCTGCGCTCGCTCGAAAACTATAGCCTAACCTAAAACCAATCCATCTTGCGTTCATTTTTCGATATGATGGCGACATATTTCAAATTTGCGAACGTGTCGGATCGGTTGTGGGGTTGGACTAGATTTTTACGAGCGAGCGGAGCGAGCGAGCAACGGTCAGAATTTCCAAGCTATACATACACCTTATATTGTCTTGCATATATTTCGTGCTTGTACCTAATTTTGTCAGCCATTTCGGACATCACGTTGCACTGTACTATGAGGAAACGGTACTAATTATGTGAAAATATTGGTAAACCGTAAACATTTGTCAGAAGGCAATAGGATAAAGACTTCCGGCTCCTCGGGCTGGTGCGAATATATCGATGTCCGTATGTGCCAAACCGATGGTTTGTGACACACCTTTACGCGTCTCTAGTTCGCTGCGCTCGCACGAAAGCTATAGCCTAACCTAAAACCAATCCATCTTCCGTTCATTATTCGATATGGTGGCGACATGTTTCGAATTTGCGAACGTGTGGGATCGGTTGTGAGGTTGGACCAGATTTTTTCGAGCGAGCGGAGCGAGCGAGCAACGATCACAATTTCCAACCTATACATACACTTTATATTGTCTTGCATATATTTCGTGCTTGTACCTAATTTTGTCAGCCATTTCGGACATCACGTTGCACTGTACTATGAGGAAAAGGTACTAATTATGTGAAACTATTGGTAAACCGTAAACATTTGTCAGAAGGCAATAGGATAAAGACTTCCGGCCCCTCGGGCTGGTGCGAATATTTCAATATCCGTATGTGCCAAACCGATGGTTTCTGACACACCTTTACGCGTCTCTCGTTCGCTGCGCTCGCACGAAAGCTATAGCCTAACCTAAAACCAATCCATCTTGCGTTCATTATCCGATATGATGGCGACATATTTCAAATTTGCGAACGTGTCGGATCGGTTGTGGGGTTGGACTAGATTTTTACGTGCGAGCGGAGCGAGCGAGCAACGGTCACAATTTCCAAGCTATACATATACCATATATTGTCTTGCATATATTTCGTGCTTGTACCTAATTGTGTCAGCCATTTCGGACATCACGTTGCACTGTACTATGAGGAAACGGTACTAATTATGTGAAACTATTGGTAAACCGTAAACATTTGTCAGAAGGCAATAGGATAAAAACTTCCGGCTCCTCGGGCTGGTGCGAATATTTCTTTGTCCGTATGTGCCAAACCGTTGGTTTGTGACACACCTTTACGCGTCTCTCGTTCGCTGCGCTCGCACGAAAGCTATGGCCTAACCTAAAACCAATCCATCTTCCGTTCATTATTCGATATGGTGGCGACATATTTCGAATTTGCGAACGTGTGGGATCGGTTGTGAGGTTGGACTAGATTTTTACGAGCGAGCGGAGCGAGCGAGCAACGGTCACAATTTCCAAGCTATACATATACCTTACATTGCCTTCCATATATTTCGTGTTATTACCAAATTTTGTCAGCCATTTCGGACATCACATTGCACTGTACTATGAGGAAATAGTACTATTTATGTGAAACTATTCATAAACTGTAAACATTTGTCAGTAGTCAATAGGATAAAGACATCCGGCTCCTCGGGCTGGTGCGAATATTTCAATGTCCGTATGAGCCAAACCGTTGGTTTATGACACACCTTTACGCGTCTCTCGTTCGCTGCGCTCGCACGAAAGCTATAGCCTAACCTAAAACCAATCCATCTTGCGTTCATTATCCGATATGATGGCGACATGTTTCGAATTTGCGAACGTGTGGGATCGGTTGTGAGGTTGGACCAGATTTTTACGAGCGAGCGGAGCGAGCGTGCAACGGTCACAATTTCCAAGCTATACATATACCTTATATTGCCTTGCTTATATTTCGTGCTAGTACCTAATTTTGTCAGCCATTTCAGACATCACATTGCACTGTACTATGTGGAAATAGTACTATTTATGTGAAACTATTCATAAACTGTAAACATGTATCGGTAGGCAATAGGATAAATACTTCCGGCTCCTCGGGCTGGTGCGAATATTTCAATGTCCGTATGTGCCAAACCGTTGGTTTCTGACACACCTTTACGCGTCTCTCGCTCGACGCGCTCGCTCGAAAACTATAGCCTAACCTAAAACCAATCCATCTTGCGTTCATTATTCGATATGATGGCTACATATTTCAAATTTGCGAACGTGTTGGATCGGTTGTGAGGTTGTACTAGATTTTTGCGAGCGAGCGGAGCGAGCGAGCAACGGTCACAATTTCCAAGCTATACATATACCATATATTGCCTGGCATATATTTCGTGTTATTACCTAATTTTGTCAGCCATTTCGGACATCACATTGCACTGCACTATGTGGAAGTAGTACTATTTATGTGAAACTATTCATAAACTGTAAACATGTGTCGGTAGGCAATAGTGATAATACTTCCGGCTCCTCGGGCTGGTGCGAATATTTCAATGTCCGTATGTGCCAAACCGTTGGTTTATGACACACCTTTACGCGTCTCTCGCTCGACGCGCTCGCTCGAAAACTATAGCCTAACCTAAAACCAATCCATCTTGCGTTCATTATTCGATATTATGGCGACGTATTTCAAATGTGCGAACGTGTCGGATCGGTTGTGAGGTTGGACTCGATTTTTACGAGCGAGCGGAGCGAATTGAGCAACGGTCACAATTTCCAAGCTATACATATACCATATATTGCCTTGCATATATTTCGTGCTAGTACCTAATTGTGTCAGCCATTTCGGACATCACATTGCACTGTACTATGAGGAAACGGTACTAAGTATGTGAAACTATTGGTAAACCGTAAACATTGGTCAGAAGGCAATAGGATAAAGACTTCCGGATCCTCGGGCTGGTGCGAATATTTCAATGTCCGTATGTGCCAAACCGTTGGTTTGGGACACACCTTTACCGCGTCCTCTCGCTCGCTGCGCTCGCACGAAAGCTGTAGCCTAACATAAACCAATCCATCTTCCGTTCATTATTCGATATGGTGGCGACAAGTTTCGAATGTGCGAACGTGTGGGATCGGTGTGAGGTTGGACCAGATTTTTACGAGCGAGCGGAGCGAGCGTGCAACGGTCACAATTTCCGAGCTATACATATACCTTATATTGCCTTGCATATATTTCTTATTATTACCAACTTTTGTCAGCCATTTTGGACATCACATTGCCACTGTTTTATGTGGAAATAGTACTATTTATGTGAAACTATTCATAAACTGTAAGCATTTGTCAGTAGGCCAATAGGATAAATTACTTCCGGCTCCTCGGGCTGGTGCGAATATTTCAATGTCCGTATGTGCCAAACCGTTGGTTGTGACACACCTTTACGCGTCTCTCACTCGCTGCGCTCGCTCGAAAGCTATAGCCTAACCTAAAAGCAATCCCTCTTGCGTTAGTCATTCGACATGAAGGCGACTTATTTCAAATTTGGGAACGTGTCGGATCGAATGTGAGGTTGGACCAGATTTTTACGAGCGAGCGGAGCGAGCGAGCAACGATCACAATTTCCAAGCTATACATATACCTTATATTGCCTTCCATATATTTCGTGTTATTACCTAATTTTGTCAGCCATTTCGGACATCACATTGCACTGTACTATGAGGAAATAGTACTATTTTATGTGAAACTATTCATAAACTGTAAACATGTGTCGGTAGGCAATAGGATAAATACTTCCGGCTCCTCGGGCTGGTGCGAATATTTCAATGTCCGTATGTGCCAAACCGTTGGTTTATGACACACCTTTACGCGTCGTTCGCTCGCTGCGCTCGCTCGAAAACTATAGCCTAACCTAAAACCAATCCATCTTCCGTCATTCTTCGATATGGTGGCGACATATTTCAAATTTGCGAACGTGACGGATCGGTTGTGAGGTTGGACTAGATTTTTGCGAGCGAGCGGAGCGAGCGAGAAACGGTCACAATTTCCAAGCTATACATATACCTTATATTGACTTCCATATATTTCGTGTTATTACCTAATTTTGACTGGCATTTCGGACATCACATTGCACTGTACTATGAGGAAACGGTACTAATTATGTGAAACTGTTGGTAAACCGTAAACATTTGTCAGAAGGCAATAGGATAAAGACTTTCGGCTCCTCGGGCTGGTGCGAATATTCAATGTCCGTATGTGCCAAACCGTTGGTTTGTGACACACCTTTACGCGGCTCTCGCTCGCTGCGCTCGCACGAAAGCTATAGCCTAACCTAAAAACAATCCCTCTTGCGTTAGTCATTCGACATGGAGGCGACTTATTTCAAATTTGGGAACGTGTCGGATCGGATGTGAGGTTGGACTAGATTTTTAACGAGCGAGCGGAGCGAGCGAGCAACGGTCACATTTCCAAGCTATACATATACCTTATATTGCCTTCCATATATTTCGTGTTATTACCTAATTTGTCAGCCATTTCGGACCATCACATTGCACTGTACTATGTGGAAATAGTACTATTTATGTGAAACTATTCATAAACAGTAAACATGTGTCGGTAGGCAATAGGATAAATACTTCCGGCTCCTCGGGCTGGTGCGAATATTTCAATGTCCGTGATGTGCCAAACCGTTGGTATGTGACACACATTTACGCGTCGCTCGCTCGCTGCGCTCGCTCGAAGACTATAGCCTAACCTAAAACCAATCCATCTTGCGTTCATTATTCGATATGGTGGCGACATATTTCAAATTTGCGAACGTGTGGGATTGGTTGTGAGGTTGTGACTAGATTTTTTACGAGCGAGCGGAGCGAGCGAGCAACGGTCACAATTTCCAAGCTATACATATACCTTATATTGCCTTCCATATATTTCGTGTTATTACCTAATTTTGTCAGCCATTTCGGACATCACATTGCACTGTACTATGAGAAATAGTACTATTTATGTGAAACTATTCATAAACTGTAAACATGTGTCGGTAGGCAATAGGATAAATACTTCCGGCTCCTCGGGCTGGTGCGAATATTTCAATGTCCGTATGTGCCAAACCGTTGGTTTATGACACACCTTTACGCGTCGTTCGCTCGCTGCGCTCGCTCGAAAACTATAGCCTAACCTAAAACCAATCCATCTTCCGTCATTCTTCGATATGGTGGCGACATATTTCAAATTTGCGAACGTGACGGATCGGTTGTGAGGTTGGACTAGATTTTTGCGAGCGAGCGGAGCGAGCGAGAAACGGTCACAATTTCCAAGCTATACATATACCTTATATTGACTTCCATATATTTCGTGTTATTACCTAATTTTGTCTGGCATTTCGGACATCACATTGCACTGTACTATGAGGAAACGGTACTAATTATGTGAAACTGTTGGTAAACCGTATACATTTGTCAGAAGGCAATAGGATAAAGACTTTCGGCTCCTCGGGCTGGTGCGAATATTTCAATGTCCGTATGTGCCAAACAGTTGGTTTGTGACACACCTTTACGCGGCACTCGCTCGCTGCGCTCGCACGAAAGCTATAGCCTAACCTAAAAACAATCCCTCTTGCGTTAGTCATTCGACATGGAGGCGACTTATTTCAAATTTGGGAACGTGTCGGATCGGATGTGAGGTTGGACTAGATTTTTACGAGCGAGCGGAGCGAGCGAGCAACGGTCACAATTTCCAAGCTATACATATACCTTATATTGCCTTCCATATATTTCGTGTTATTACCAAATTTTGTCAGCCATTTCGGACATCACATTGCACTGTACTATGAGGAAACGGTACTAATTATGTGAAACTATTATTAGACCGTAAACATTTGTCAGAAGGCAATAGAATAAAGACTTCCGGCTCCTCGGGCTGGTGCGAATATTTCAAAGTCCCCATGTGCCAAACCGTTTGATTGTGACACACCTCTCCGCGTCCCTCGCTCGTCATGCTCGCTCGAAAGCTATAGCCTAACCTAAAACCAATCCAGCTTCCGTTCATTATTTGATATGGTGGCGACATGTCTCGAATTTGCGAACGTGTCGGATCGGTTGTGAGGTTGGACCAGATTTTTACGAGCGAGCGGAGCGAGCGAGCAACGGTCACAATTTCCAAGCTATACATATACCTTATATTGCCTTCCATATATTTCGTGTTATTACCTAATTTTGTCAGCCATTTCGGACATCACATTGCACTGTACTATGTGGAAATAGTACTATTTATGTGAAACTATTCATAAACAGTAAACATGTGTCGGTAGGCAATAGGATAAATACTTCCGGCTCCTCGGGCTGGTGCGAATATTTCAATGTCCGTATGTGCCAAACCGTTGGTATGTGACACACATTTACGCGTCGCTCGCTCGATGCGCTCGCTCGAAGACTATAGCCTAACCTAAAACCAATCCATCTTGCGTTCATTATTCGATATGGTGGCGACATATTTCAAATTTGCGAACGTGTGGGATCGGTTGTGAGGTTGGACTAGATTTTTACGAGCGAGCGGAGCGAGCGAGCAACGGTCACAATTTCCAAGCTATACATATACCTTATATTGCCTTCCATATATTTCGTGTTATTACCTAATTTTGTCAGCCATTTCGGACATCACAGTGCACTGTACTATGAGGAAATAGTACTATTTATGTGAAACTATTCATAAACTGTAAACATGTGTCGGTAGGCAATAGGATAAATACTTCCGGCTCCTCGGGCTGGTGCGAATATTTCAATGTCCGTATGTGCCAAACCGTTGGTTTATGACACACCTTTACGCGTCGTTCGCTCGCTGCGCTCGCTCGAAAACTATAGCCTAACCTAAAACCAATCCATCTTCCGTCATTCTTCGATATGGTGGCGACATATTTCAAATTTGCGAACGTGACGGATCGGTTGTGAGGTTGGACTAGATTTTTGCGAGCGAGCGGAGCGAGCGAGAAACGGTCACAATTTCCAAGCTATACATATACCTTATATTGACTTCCATATATTTCGTGTTATTACCTAATTTTGTCTGGCATTTCGGACATCACATTGCACTGTACTATGAGGAAACGGTACTAATTATGTGAAACTGTTGGTAAACCGTAAACATTTGTCAGAAGGCAATAGGATAAAGACTTTCGGCTCCTCGGGCTGGTGCGAATATTTCAATGTCCGTATGTGCCAAACCGTTGGTTTGTGACACACCTTTACGCGGCTCTCGCTCGCTGCGCTCGCACGAAAGCTATAGCCTAACCTAAAAACAATCCCTCTTGCGTTAGTCATTCGACATGGAGGCGACTTATTTCAAATTTGGGAACGTGTCGGATCGGATGTGAGGTTGGACTAGATTTTTACGAGCGAGCGGAGCGAGCGAGCAACGGTCACAATTTCCAAGCTATACATATACCTTATATTGCCTTCCATATATTTCGTGTTATTACCAAATTTTGTCAGCCATTTCGGACATCACATTGCACTGTACTATGAGGAAACGGTACTATTTATGTGAAACTATTCATAAACTGTAAACATGTGTCGGTAGGCAATAGGATAAATACTTCCGGCTCCTCGGGCTGGTGCGAATATTTCAATGTCCGTATGTGCCAAACCGTTGGTTTATGACACACCTTTACGCGTCGCTCGCTCGCTGCGCTCGCTCGAAAACTATAGCCTAACCTAAAACCAATCGATCTTGCGTTCATTATTCGATATGGTGGCGACATATTTCAAATTTGCGAACGTGTGGGATCGGTTGTGAGGTTGGACCAGATTTTTTCGAGCGAGCGGAGCGAGCGAGCAACGATCACAATTTCCAACCTATACATACACCTTATATTGTCTTGCATATATTTCGTGCTTGTACCTAATTTTGTCAGCCATTTCGGACATCACGTTGCACTGTACTATGAGGAAAAGGTACTAATTATGTGAAACTATTGGTAAACCGTAAACATTTGTCAGAAGGCAATAGGATAAAGACTTCCGGCCCCTCGGGCTGGTGCGAATATTTCAATATCCGTATGTGCCAAACCGATGGTTTGTGACACACCTTTACGCGTCTCTCGTTCGCTGCGCTCGCACGAAAGCTATAGCCTAACCTAAAACCAATCCATCTTGCGTTCATTATTCGATATGATGGCGACATATTTCAAATTTGCGAACGTGTCGGATCGGTTGTGGGGTTGGACTAGATTTTTACGAGCGAGCGGAGCGAGCGAGCAACGGTCACAATTTCCAAGCTATACATATACCATATATTGTCTTGCATATATTTCGTGCTTGTACCTAATTTTGTCAGCCATTTCGGACATCACGTTGCACTGTACTATGAGGAAACGGTACTAATTATGTGAAACTATTCATAAACTGTAAACATTTGTCAGTAGTCAATAGGATAAAGACATCCGGCTCCTCGGGCTGGTGCGAATATTTCAATGTCCGTATGAGCCAAACCGTTGGTTTATGACACACCTATACGCGTCCCACGCTCGCTGCGCTCGCTCGAAGACTATAGCCTAACCTAAAACCAATCCATCTTGCGTTCATTATTCGATATGATGGCGACATATTTCAAATTTGCGAACGTGTCGGATTGGTTGTGAGGTTGGACTAGATTTTTTCGAGCAAGCGGAGCGAGCGAGCAACGATCACAATTTCCAACCTATACATACACCTTATATTGCCTTGCATATATGTCGTGTTATTACCTAATTTTGTCTGCCATTTCGGACATCACGTTGCACTGTACTATGAGGAAACGGTACTAATTATGTGAAACTATTGGTAAACCGTAAACATTTGTCAGAAGGCAATAGGATAAAGACTTCCGGCTCCTCGGGCTGGTGCGAATATATCAATGTCCGTATGTGCCAAACCGATGGTTTGTGACACACCTTTACGCGTCACTCGTTCGCTGCGCTCGCACGAAAGCTATAGCCTAACCTAGAACCAATCCATCTTCCGTTCATTATTCGATATGGTGGCGACATGTTTCGAATTTGCGAACGTGTGGGATCGGTTGTGAGGTTGGACCAGATTTTTACGAGCGAGCGGAGCGAGCGTGCAACGGTCAAAATTTCCAAGCTATACATATACCTTATATTGCCTTGCTTATATTTCGTGCTAGTACCTAATTTTGTCAGCCATTTCGGACATCACATTGCACTGTACTATGTGGAAATAGTACTATATATGTGAAACTATTCATAAACTGTAAACATGTATCGGTAGGCAATAGAATAAATACTTCCGGCTCCTCGGGCTGTTGCGAATATTTCAATGTCCGTATGTGCCAAACCGTTGGATTATGACACACCTATACGCGTCACTCGCTCGCTGCGCTCGCTCGAAAACTATAGCCTAACCTAAAACCAATCCATCTTGCGTTCATTTTTCGATATGATGGCGACATATTTCAAATTTGCGAACGTGTCGGATCGGTTGTGGGGTTGGACTAGATTTTTACGAGCGAGCGGAGCGAGCGAGCAACGGTCAGAATTTCCAAGCTATACATACACCTTATATTGTCTTGCATATATTTCGTGCTTGTACCTAATTTTGTCAGCCATTTCGGACATCACGTTGCACTGTACTATGAGGAAACGGTACTAATTATGTGAAAATATTGGTAAACCGTAAACATTTGTCAGAAGGCAATAGGATAAAGACTTCCGGCTCCTCGGGCTGGTGCGAATATATCAATGTCCGTATGTGCCAAACCGATGGTTTGTGACACACCTTTACGCGTCTCTAGTTCGCTGCGCTCGCACGAAAGCTATAGCCTAACCTAAAACCAATCCATCTTCCGTTCATTATTCGATATGGTGGCGACATGTTTCGAATTTGCGAACGTGTGGGATCGGTTGTGAGGTTGGACCAGATTTTTTCGAGCGAGCGGAGCGAGCGAGCAACGATCACAATTTCCAACCTATACATACACTTTATATTGTCTTGCATATATTTCGTGCTTGTACCTAATTTTGTCAGCCATTTCGGACATCACGTTGCACTGTACTATGAGGAAAAGGTACTAATTATGTGAAACTATTGGTAAACCGTAAACATTTGTCAGAAGGCAATAGGATAAAGACTTCCGGCCCCTCGGGCTGGTGCGAATATTTCAATATCCGTATGTGCCAAACCGATGGTTTCTGACACACCTTTACGCGTCTCTCGTTCGCTGCGCTCGCACGAAAGCTATAGCCTAACCTAAAACCAATCCATCTTGCGTTCATTATCCGATATGATGGCGACATATTTCAAATTTGCGAACGTGTCGGATCGGTTGTGGGGTTGGACTAGATTTTTACGTGCGAGCGGAGCGAGCGAGCAACGGTCACAATTTCCAAGCTATACATATACCATATATTGTCTTGCATATATTTCGTGCTTGTACCTAATTTTGTCAGCCATTTCGGACATCACGTTGCACTGTACTATGAGGAAACGGTACTAATTATGTGAAACTATTGGTAAACCGTAAACATTTGTCAGAAGGCAATAGGATAAAAACTTCCGGCTCCTCGGGCTGGTGCGAATATTTCTTTGTCCGTATGTGCCAAACCGTTGGTTTGTGACACACCTTTACGCGTCTCTCGTTCGCTGCGCTCGCACGAAAGCTATGGCCTAACCTAAAACCAATCCATCTTCCGTTCATTATTCGATATGGTGGCGACATATTTCGAATTTGCGAACGTGTGGGATCGGTTGTGAGGTTGGACTAGATTTTTACGAGCGAGCGGAGCGAGCGAGCAACGGTCACAATTTCCAAGCTATACATATACCTTACATTGCCTTCCATATATTTCGTGTTATTACCAAATTTTGTCAGCCATTTCGGACATCACATTGCACTGTACTATGAGGAAATAGTACTATTTATGTGAAACTATTCATAAACTGTAAACATTTGTCAGTAGTCAATAGGATAAAGACATCCGGCTCCTCGGGCTGGTGCGAATATTTCAATGTCCGTATGAGCCAAACCGTTGGTTTATGACACACCTTTACGCGTCTCTCGTTCGCTGCGCTCGCACGAAAGCTATAGCCTAACCTAAAACCAATCCATCTTGCGTTCATTATCCGATATGATGGCGACATGTTTCGAATTTGCGAACGTGTGGGATCGGTTGTGAGGTTGGACCAGATTTTTACGAGCGAGCGGAGCGAGCGTGCAACGGTCACAATTTCCAAGCTATACATATACCTTATATTGCCTTGCTTATATTTCGTGCTAGTACCTAATTTTGTCAGCCATTTCAGACATCACATTGCACTGTACTATGTGGAAATAGTACTATTTATGTGAAACTATTCATAAACTGTAAACATGTATCGGTAGGCAATAGGATAAATACTTCCGGCTCCTCGGGCTGGTGCGAATATTTCAATGTCCGTATGTGCCAAACCGTTGGTTTCTGACACACCTTTACGCGTCTCTCGCTCGACGCGCTCGCTCGAAAACTATAGCCTAACCTAAAACCAATCCATCTTGCGTTCATTATTCGATATGATGGCTACATATTTCAAATTTGCGAACGTGTTGGATCGGTTGTGAGGTTGTACTAGATTTTTGCGAGCGAGCGGAGCGAGCGAGCAACGGTCACAATTTCCAAGCTATACATATACCATATATTGCCTGGCATATATTTCGTGTTATTACCTAATTTTGTCAGCCATTTCGGACATCACATTGCACTGCACTATGTGGAAGTAGTACTATTTATGTGAAACTATTCATAAACTGTAAACATGTGTCGGTAGGCAATAGGATAAATACTTCCGGCTCCTCGGGCTGGTGCGAATATTTCAATGTCCGTATGTGCCAAACCGTTGGTTTATGACACACCTTTACGCGTCTCTCGCTCGACGCGCTCGCTCGAAAACTATAGCCTAACCTAAAACCAATCCATCTTGCGTTCATTATTCGATATTATGGCGACGTATTTCAAATGTGCGAACGTGTCGGATCGGTTGTGATGTTGGACTCGATTTTTACGAGCGAGCGGAGCGAATGAGCAACGGTCACAATTTCCAAGCTATACATATACCATATATTGCCTTGCATATATTTCGTGCTAGTACCTAATTGTGTCAGCCATTTCGGACATCACATTGCACTGTACTATGAGGAAACGGTACTAATTATGTGAAACTATTGGTAAACCGTAAACATTTGTCAGAAGGCAATAGGATAAAGACTTCCGGATCCTCGGGCTGGTGCGAATATTTCAATGTCCGTATGTGCCAAACCGTTGGTTTGGGACACACCTTTACGCGTCTCTCGCTCGCTGCGCTCGCACGAAAGCTGTAGCCTAACATAAACCAATCCATCTTCCGTTCATTATTCGATATGGTGGCGACAAGTTTCGAATGTGCGAACGTGTGGGATCGGTTGTGAGGTTGGACCAGATTTTTACGAGCGAGCGGAGCGAGCGTGCAACGGTCACAATTTCCGAGCTATACATATACCTTATATTGCCTTGCTTATATTTCTTATTATTACCAACTTTTGTCAGCCATTTTGGACATCACATTGCACTGTTATATGTGGAAATAGTACTATTTATGTGAAACTATTCATAAACTGTAAGCATTTGTCAGTAGGCAATAGGATAAATACTTCCGGCTCCTCGGGCTGGTGCGAATATTTCAATGTCCGTATGTGCCAAACCGTTGGTTTGTGACACACCTTTACGCGTCTCTCACTCGCTGCGCTCGCTCGAAAGCTATAGCCTAACCTAAAAGCAATCCCTCTTGCGTTAGTCATTCGACATGAAGGCGACTTATTTCAAATTTGGGAACGTGTCGGATCGAATGTGAGGTTGGACCAGATTTTTACGAGCGAGCGGAGCGAGCGAGCAACGATCACAATTTCCAACCTATACATACACCTTATATTGCCTTGCATATATGTCGTGTTATTACCTAATTTTGTCTGCCATTTCGGACATCACATTGCACTGTACTATGAGGAAACGGTACTAATTATGTGAAACGGTTGGTAAACCGTAAACATTTGTCAGAAGGCAATAGGATAAAGACTTTCGGCTCCTTGGGCTGGTGCGAATATTTCAATGTCCGTATGTGCCAAACCGTTGGTTTGTGACACACCTTTACGCGGCTCTCGCACGCTGCGCTCGCACGAAAGCTATAGCCTAACCTAAAACCAATCCATCTTCCGTTCATTATTCGATATGGTGGCGACATGTTTCGAATTTGCGAACGTGTGGGATCGGTTGTGAGGTTGGACCAGATTTTTACGAGCGAGCGGAGCGTGCGTGCAACGGTCACAATTTCCAAGCTATACATATACCTTATATTGCCTTGCTTATATTTCGTGCTAGTACCTAATTTTGTCAGCGATTTCGGACATCACATTGCTCTGTACTATGAGGAAACTGTACTAATTATGTGAAACTATTGTTAAACCGTAAACATTTGTCAGAAGGCTATAGGATAAATACTTCCGGCTCCTCGGGCTGGTGCGAATATTTCAATGTCCGTATGTGCCAAACCGTTGGTTTGTGACACACCATTACGCGTCTCTCGCTCGCTGCGCTCGCTCGAAAGCTATAGCCTAACCTAAAACCAATCCATCTTCCGTTCATTATTGGATATGGTGGCGACATATTTCAAATTTGCGAACTTGTCGGATCGCTTGTGAGGTTGGACTATATTTTTACGAGCGAGCGGAGCGAGCGAGCAACGGTCACAATTTCCAAGCTATACATATACCTTATATTGCCTTCCATATATTTCGTGTTATTACCAGATTTTGTCAGCCATTTCGGACATCACATTGCACTGTACTATGCGGAAATAGTACTGTTTATGTGAAACTATTGGTAAACTGTAAACATTTGTCAGTAGCAATAGGATAAAGTCTTCCGGCTCCTCGGGCTGGTGCGAATATTTCAATGTCCGTATGTGCCAAACCGATGGATTGTGACACACCTCTCCGCGTCCCTCGCTCGCCGTGCTCGCTCGAAAGCTATAGCCTAACCTAAAAACAATCCCTCTTGCGTTAGTCATTCGACATGGAGGCGACTTATTTCAAATTTGGGAACGTGTCGGATCGGATGTGAGGTTGGACTAGATTTTTACGAGCGAGCGGAGCGAGCGAGCAACGGTCACAATTTCCAAGCTATACATATACCTTATATTGCCTTCCATATATTTCGTGTTATTACCTAATTTTGTCAGCCATTTCGGACATCACATTGCACTGTACTATGTGGAAATAGTACTATTTATGTGAAACTATTCATAAACAGTAAACATGTGTCGGTAGGCAATAGGATAAATACTTCCGGCTCCTCGGGCTGGTGCGAATATTTCAATGTCCGTATGTGCCAAACCGTTGGTATGTGACACACATTTACGCGTCGCTCGCTCGCTGCGCTCGCTCGAAGACTATAGCCTAACCTAAAACCAATCCATCTTGCGTTCATTATTCGATATGGTGGCGACATATTTCAAATTTGCGAACGTGTGGGATCGGTTGTGAGGTTGGACTAGATTTTTACGAGCGAGCGGAGCGAGCGAGCAACGGTCACAATTTCCAAGCTATACATATACCTTATATTGCCTTCCATATATTTCGTGTTATTACCTAATTTTGTCAGCCATTTCGGACATCACATTGCACTGTACTATGAGGAAATAGTACTATTTATGTGAAACTATTCATAAACTGTAAACATGTGTCGGTAGGCAATAGGATAAATACTTCCGGCTCCTCGGGCTGGTGCGAATATTTCAATGTCCGTATGTGCCAAACCGTTGGTTTATGACACACCTTTACGCGTCGTTCGCTCGCTGCGCTCGCTCGAAAACTATAGCCTAACCTAAAACCAATCCATCTTCCGTCATTCTTCGATATGGTGGCGACATATTTCAAATTTGCGAACGTGACGGATCGGTTGTGAGGTTGGACTAGATTTTTGCGAGCGAGCGGAGCGAGCGAGAAACGGTCACAATTTCCAAGCTATACATATACCTTATATTGACTTCCATATATTTCGTGTTATTACCTAATTTTGTCTGGCATTTCGGACATCACATTGCACTGTACTATGAGGAAACGGTACTAATTATGTGAAACTGTTGGTAAACCGTATACATTTGTCAGAAGGCAATAGGATAAAGACTTTCGGCTCCTCGGGCTGGTGCGAATATTTCAATGTCCGTATGTGCCAAACAGTTGGTTTGTGACACACCTTTACGCGGCACTCGCTCGCTGCGCTCGCACGAAAGCTATAGCCTAACCTAAAAACAATCCCTCTTGCGTTAGTCATTCGACATGGAGGCGACTTATTTCAAATTTGGGAACGTGTCGGATCGGATGTGAGGTTGGACTAGATTTTTACGAGCGAGCGGAGCGAGCGAGCAACGGTCACAATTTCCAAGCTATACATATACCTTATATTGCCTTCCATATATTTCGTGTTATTACCAAATTTTGTCAGCCATTTCGGACATCACATTGCACTGTACTATGAGGAAACGGTACTAATTATGTGAAACTATTATTAGACCGTAAACATTTGTCAGAAGGCAATAGAATAAAGACTTCCGGCTCCTCGGGCTGGTGCGAATATTTCAAAGTCCCCATGTGCCAAACCGTTTGATTGTGACACACCTCTCCGCGTCCCTCGCTCGTCATGCTCGCTCGAAAGCTATAGCCTAACCTAAAACCAATCCAGCTTCCGTTCATTATTTGATATGGTGGCGACATGTCTCGAATTTGCGAACGTGTCGGATCGGTTGTGAGGTTGGACCAGATTTTTACGAGCGAGCGGAGCGAGCGAGCAACGGTCACAATTTCCAAGCTATACATATACCTTATATTGCCTTCCATATATTTCGTGTTATTACCTAATTTTGTCAGCCATTTCGGACATCACATTGCACTGTACTATGTGGAAATAGTACTATTTATGTGAAACTATTCATAAACAGTAAACATGTGTCGGTAGGCAATAGGATAAATACTTCCGGCTCCTCGGGCTGGTGCGAATATTTCAATGTCCGTATGTGCCAAACCGTTGGTATGTGACACACATTTACGCGTCGCTCGCTCGATGCGCTCGCTCGAAGACTATAGCCTAACCTAAAACCAATCCATCTTGCGTTCATTATTCGATATGGTGGCGACATATTTCAAATTTGCGAACGTGTGGGATCGGTTGTGAGGTTGGACTAGATTTTTACGAGCGAGCGGAGCGAGCGAGCAACGGTCACAATTTCCAAGCTATACATATACCTTATATTGCCTTCCATATATTTCGTGTTATTACCTAATTTTGTCAGCCATTTCGGACATCACAGTGCACTGTACTATGAGGAAATAGTACTATTTATGTGAAACTATTCATAAACTGTAAACATGTGTCGGTAGGCAATAGGATAAATACTTCCGGCTCCTCGGGCTGGTGCGAATATTTCAATGTCCGTATGTGCCAAACCGTTGGATTATGACACACCTTTACGCGTCGTTCGCTCGCTGCGCTCGCTCGAAAACTATAGCCTAACCTAAAACCAATCCATCTTCCGTCATTCTTCGATATGGTGGCGACATATTTCAAATTTGGGAACGTGTCGGATCGAATGTGAGGTTGGACCAGATTTTTACGAGCGAGCGGAGCGAGCGAGCAACGATCACAATTTCCAACCTATACATACACCTTATATTGCCTTGCATATATGTCGTGTTATTACCTAATTTTGTCTGCCATTTCGGACATCACATTGCACTGTACTATGAGGAAACGGTACTAATTATGTGAAACGGTTGGTAAACCGTAAACATTTGTCAGAAGGCAATAGGATAAAGACTTTCGGCTCCTTGGGCTGGTGCGAATATTTCAATGTCCGTATGTGCCAAACCGTTGGTTTGTGACACACCTTTACGCGGCTCTCGCACGCTGCGCTCGCACGAAAGCTATAGCCTAACCTAAAACCAATCCATCTTCCGTTCATTATTCGATATGGTGGCGACATGTTTCGAATTTGCGAACGTGTGGGATCGGTTGTGAGGTTGGACCAGATTTTTACGAGCGAGCGGAGCGTGCGTGCAACGGTCACAATTTCCAAGCTATACATATACCTTATATTGCCTTGCTTATATTTCGTGCTAGTACCTAATTTTGTCAGCGATTTCGGACATCACATTGCTCTGTACTATGAGGAAACTGTACTAATTATGTGAAACTATTGTTAAACCGTAAACATTTGTCAGAAGGCTATAGGATAAATACTTCCGGCTCCTCGGGCTGGTGCGAATATTTCAATGTCCGTATGTGCCAAACCGTTGGTTTGTGACACACCATTACGCGTCTCTCGCTCGCTGCGCTCGCTCGAAAGCTATAGCCTAACCTAAAACCAATCCATCTTCCGTTCATTATTGGATATGGTGGCGACATATTTCAAATTTGCGAACTTGTCGGATCGCTTGTGAGGTTGGACTATATTTTTACGAGCGAGCGGAGCGAGCGAGCAACGGTCACAATTTCCAAGCTATACATATACCTTATATTGCCTTCCATATATTTCGTGTTATTACCAGATTTTGTCAGCCATTTCGGACATCACATTGCACTGTACTATGCGGAAATAGTACTGTTTATGTGAAACTATTGGTAAACTGTAAACATTTGTCAGTAGCAATAGGATAAAGACTTCCGGCTCCTCGGGCTGGTGCGAATATTTCAATGTCCGTATGTGCCAAACCGATGGATTGTGACACACCTCTCCGCGTCCCTCGCTCGCCGTGCTCGCTCGAAAGCTATAGCCTAACCTAAAAACAATCCCTCTTGCGTTAGTCATTCGACATGGAGGCGACTTATTTCAAATTTGGGAACGTGTCGGATCGGATGTGAGGTTGGACTAGATTTTTACGAGCGAGCGGAGCGAGCGAGCAACGGTCACAATTTCCAAGCTATACATATACCTTATATTGCCTTCCATATATTTCGTGTTATTACCTAATTTTGTCAGCCATTTCGGACATCACATTGCACTGTACTATGTGGAAATAGTACTATTTATGTGAAACTATTCATAAACAGTAAACATGTGTCGGTAGGCAATAGGATAAATACTTCCGGCTCCTCGGGCTGGTGCGAATATTTCAATGTCCGTATGTGCCAAACCGTTGGTATGTGACACACATTTACGCGTCGCTCGCTCGCTGCGCTCGCTCGAAGACTATAGCCTAACCTAAAACCAATCCATCTTGCGTTCATTATTCGATATGGTGGCGACATATTTCAAATTTGCGAACGTGTGGGATCGGTTGTGAGGTTGGACTAGATTTTTACGAGCGAGCGGAGCGAGCGAGCAACGGTCACAATTTCCAAGCTATACATATACCTTATATTGCCTTCCATATATTTCGTGTTATTACCTAATTTTGTCAGCCATTTCGGACATCACATTGCACTGTACTATGAGGAAATAGTACTATTTATGTGAAACTATTCATAAACTGTAAACATGTGTCGGTAGGCAATAGGATAAATACTTCCGGCTCCTCGGGCTGGTGCGAATATTTCAATGTCCGTATGTGCCAAACCGTTGGTTTATGACACACCTTTACGCGTCGTTCGCTCGCTGCGCTCGCTCGAAAACTATAGCCTAACCTAAAACCAATCCATCTTCCGTCATTCTTCGATATGGTGGCGACATATTTCAAATTTGCGAACGTGACGGATCGGTTGTGAGGTTGGACTAGATTTTTGCGAGCGAGCGGAGCGAGCGAGAAACGGTCACAATTTCCAAGCTATACATATACCTTATATTGACTTCCATATATTCCGTGTTATTACCTAATTTTGTCTGGCATTTCGGACATCACATTGCACTGTACTATGAGGAAACGGTACTAATTATGTGAAACTGTTGGTAAACCGTATACATTTGTCAGAAGGCAATAGGATAAAGACTTTCGGCTCCTCGGGCTGGTGCGAATATTTCAATGTCCGTATGTGCCAAACAGTTGGTTTGTGACACACCTTTACGCGGCACTCGCTCGCTGCGCTCGCACGAAAGCTATAGCCTAACCTAAAAACAATCCCTCTTGCGTTAGTCATTCGACATGGAGGCGACTTATTTCAAATTTGGGAACGTGTCGGATCGGATGTGAGGTTGGACTAGATTTTTACGAGCGAGCGGAGCGAGCGAGCAACGGTCACAATTTCCAAGCTATACATATACCTTATATTGCCTTCCATATATTTCGTGTTATTACCAAATTTTGTCAGCCATTTCGGACATCACATTGCACTGTACTATGAGGAAACGGTACTAATTATGTGAAACTATTATTAGACCGTAAACATTTGTCAGAAGGCAATAGAATAAAGACTTCCGGCTCCTCGGGCTGGTGCGAATATTTCAAAGTCCCCATGTGCCAAACCGTTTGATTGTGACACACCTCTCCGCGTCCCTCGCTCGTCATGCTCGCTCGAAAGCTATAGCCTAACCTAAAACCAATCCAGCTTCCGTTCATTATTTGATATGGTGGCGACATGTCTCGAATTTGCGAACGTGTCGGATCGGTTGTGAGGTTGGACCAGATTTTTACGAGCGAGCGGAGCGAGCGAGCAACGGTCACAATTTCCAAGCTATACATATACCTTATATTGCCTTCCATATATTTCGTGTTATTACCTAATTTTGTCAGCCATTTCGGACATCACATTGCACTGTACTATGTGGAAATAGTACTATTTATGTGAAACTATTCATAAACAGTAAACATGTGTCGGTAGGCAATAGGATAAATACTTCCGGCTCCTCGGGCTGGTGCGAATATTTCAATGTCCGTATGTGCCAAACCGTTGGTATGTGACACACATTTACGCGTCGCTCGCTCGATGCGCTCGCTCGAAGACTATAGCCTAACCTAAAACCAATCCATCTTGCGTTCATTATTCGATATGGTGGCGACATATTTCAAATTTGCGAACGTGTGGGATCGGTTGTGAGGTTGGACTAGATTTTTACGAGCGAGCGGAGCGAGCGAGCAACGGTCACAATTTCCAAGCTATACATATACCTTATATTGCCTTCCATATATTTCGTGTTATTACCTAATTTTGTCAGCCATTTCGGACATCACAGTGCACTGTACTATGAGGAAATAGTACTATTTATGTGAAACTATTCATAAACTGTAAACATGTGTCGGTAGGCAATAGGATAAATACTTCCGGCTCCTCGGGCTGGTGCGAATATTTCAATGTCCGTATGTGCCAAACCGTTGGTTTATGACACACCTTTACGCGTCGTTCGCTCGCTGCGCTCGCTCGAAAACTATAGCCTAACCTAAAACCAATCCATCTTCCGTCATTCTTCGATATGGTGGCGACATATTTCAAATTTGCGAACGTGACGGATCGGTTGTGAGGTTGGACTAGATTTTTGCGAGCGAGCGGAGCGAGCGAGAAACGGTCACAATTTCCAAGCTATACATATACCTTATATTGACTTCCATATATTTCGTGTTATTACCTAATTTTGTCTGGCATTTCGGACATCACATTGCACTGTACTATGACGAAACGGTACTAATTATGTGAAACTGTTGGTAAACCGTAAACATTTGTCAGAAGGCAATAGGATAAAGACTTTCGGCTCCTCGGGCTGGTGCGAATATTTCAATGTCCGTATGTGCCAAACCGTTGGTTTGTGACACACCTTTACGCGGCTCTCGCTCGCTGCGCTCGCACGAAAGCTATAGCCTAACCTAAAAACAATCCCTCTTGCGTTAGTCATTCGACATGGAGGCGACTTATTTCAAATTTGGGAACGTGTCGGATCGGATGTGAGGTTGGACTAGATTTTTACGAGCGAGCGGAGCGAGCGAGCAACGGTCACAATTTCCAAGCTATACATATACCTTATATTGCCTTCCATATATTTCGTGTTATTACCAAATTTTGTCAGCCATTTCGGACATCACATTGCACTGTACTATGAGGAAACGGTACTATTTATGTGAAACTATTCATAAACTGTAAACATGTGTCGGTAGGCAATAGGATAAATACTTCCGGCTCCTCGGGCTGGTGCGAATATTTCAATGTCCGTATGTGCCAAACCGTTGGTTTATGACACACCTTTACGCGTCGCTCGCTCGCTGCGCTCGCTCGAAAACTATAGCCTAACCTAAAACCAATCGATCTTGCGTTCATTATTCGATATGGTGGCGACATATTTCAAATTTGCGAACGTGTGGGATCGGTTGTGAGGTTGGACTAGATTTTTTGCGAGCGAGCGGAGCGAGCGAGCAACGGTCACAATTTCCAAGCTATAGATATACCTTATATTGCCTTCCATATATTTCGTGTTATTACCTAATTTTGTCAGCCATTTCGGACATCACATTGCACTGTACTATGAGGAAATAGTACTATTTATGTGAAACTATTCATAAACTGTAAACATGTGTCGGTAGGCAATAGGATAAAGACTTCCGGCTCCTCGGGCTGGTGCGAATATTTCAATGTCCGTATGTGCCAAACCGTTGGTTTGTGACGCACCTTTACGCGTCTCGCACTCGCTGCGCTCGCACGAAAGCTATAGCCTAACCTAAAACCCATCCATCTTCCGTTCATTATTGGATATGCTGGCGACATATTTCAAATTTGGGAACGTGTCGGATCGAATGTGAGGTTGGACAAGATTTTTACGAGCGAGCGGAGCGAGCGAGCAATGGTCACAATTTCCAAGCTATACATATACCTTAGATTGCCTTCCATATATTTCGTGTTATTACCAAATTTCGTCAGCCATTTCGGACATCACATTGCACTGTACTATGTGGAAATAGTACTATTTATGCGAAACTATTGGTAAACTGTAAACATTTGTCAGTAGCAATAGGATAAAGACTTCCGGCTCCTCGGGCTGGTGCGAATATTTCAATGTCCGTATGTGCCAAACCGATGGATTGTGACACACCTTTACGCGTCTCTCGCTCGACGCGCTCGCTCGAAAACTATAGCCTAATCTAAAACCAATCCATCTTGCGTTCATTATTCGATATGATGGCGACATATTTCACCTTTTGGGAACGTGTCGGATCGAATGTGAGGTTGGACTGGATTTTTACGAGCAAGCGGAGCGAGCGAGCAACGGTCACAATTTCCAAGCTATACATATACCTTATATTGCCTTGCTTATATTTCGTATTATTACCTACTTTTGTCAGCCATTTTGGACATCACATTGCACTGTTATATGTGGAAATAGTACTATTTATGTGAAACTATTCATAAACTGTAAGCATTTGTCAGTAGGCAATAGGATAAAGACTTCCGGCTCCTCGGGCTGGTGCGATTGTTTCAATGTCCGTATGTGCCAAACCGTTGGTACGTGACACACATTTACGCGTCGCTCGCTCGCTGCGCTCGCTCGAAGAGTATAGCCTAACCTAATACCAATCCATCTTGCGTTCATTATTCGACATGGAGGCGACTTATTTCAAATTTGGGAACGTGTCGGATCGGATGTGAGGTTGGACTAGATTTTTACGAGCGAGCGGAGCGAGCGAGCAACGGTCACAATTTCCAAGCTATACATATACCTTATATTGCCTTCCATATATTTCGTGTTATTACCAAATTTTGTCAGCCATTTCGGACATCACATTGCACTGTACTATGAGGAAACGGTACTATTTATGTGAAACTATTCATAAACTGTAAACATGTGTCGGTAGGCAATAGGATAAATACTTCCGGCTCCTCGGGCTGGTGCGAATATTTCAATGTCCGTATGTGCCAAACCGTTGGTTTATGACACACCTTTACGCGTCGCTCGCTCGCTGCGCTCGCTCGAAAACTATAGCCTAACCTAAAACCAATCGATCTTGCGTTCATTATTCGATATGGTGGCGACATATTTCAAATTTGCGAACGTGTGGGATCGGTTGTGAGGTTGGACTAGATTTTTTGCGAGCGAGCGGAGCGAGCGAGCAACGGTCACAATTTCCAAGCTATAGATATACCTTATATTGCCTTCCATATATTTCGTGTTATTACCTAATTTTGTCAGCCATTTCGGACATCACATTGCACTGTACTATGAGGAAATAGTACTATTTATGTGAAACTATTCATAAACTGTAAACATGTGTCGGTAGGCAATAGGATAAAGACTTCCGGCTCCTCGGGCTGGTGCGAATATTTCAATGTCCGTATGTGCCAAACCGTTGGTTTGTGACGCACCTTTACGCGTCTCGCACTCGCTGCGCTCGCACGAAAGCTATAGCCTAACCTAAAACCCATCCATCTTCCGTTCATTATTGGATATGCTGGCGACATATTTCAAATTTGGGAACGTGTCGGATCGAATGTGAGGTTGGACAAGATTTTTACGAGCGAGCGGAGCGAGCGAGCAATGGTCACAATTTCCAAGCTATACATATACCTTAGATTGCCTTCCATATATTTCGTGTTATTACCAAATTTCGTCAGCCATTTCGGACATCACATTGCACTGTACTATGTGGAAATAGTACTATTTATGCGAAACTATTGGTAAACTGTAAACATTTGTCAGTAGCAATAGGATAAAGACTTCCGGCTCCTCGGGATGGTGCGAATATTTCAATGTCCGTATGTGCCAAACCGATGGATTGTGACACACCTTTACGCGTCTCTCGCTCGACGCGCTCGCTCGAAAACTATAGCCTAATCTAAAACCAATCCATCTTGCGTTCATTATTCGATATGATGGCGACATATTTCACCTTTTGGGAACGTGTCGGATCGAATGTGAGGTTGGACTGGATTTTTACGAGCAAGCGGAGCGAGCGAGCAACGGTCACAATTTCCAAGCTATACATATACCTTATATTGCCTTGCTTATATTTCGTATTATTACCTACTTTTGTCAGCCATTTTGGACATCACATTGCACTGTTTTATGTGGAAATAGTACTATTTATGTGAAACTATTCATAAACTGTAAGCATTTGTCAGTAGGCAATAGGATAAAGACTTCCGGCTCCTCGGGCTGGTGCGATTGTTTCAATGTCCGTATGTGCCAAACCGTTGGTACGTGACACACATTTACGCGTCGCTCGCTCGCTGCGCTCGCTCGAAGAGTATAGCCTAACCTAATACCAATCCATCTTGCGTTCATTATTCGATATGGTGGCGACATATTTCAAATTTGCGAACGTGTCGGATCGCTTGTGAGGTTGGTCTATATTTTTACGAGCGAGCGGAGCGAGCGAGCAACGGTCACAATTTCCAAGCTATACATATACCTTATATTGCCTTCCATATATTTCGTGTTATTACCAGATTTTGTCAGCCATTTCGGACATCACATTGCACTGTACTATGTGGAAATAGTACTATTTATGTGAAACTATTGGTAAACTGTAAACATTTGTCAGTAGCAATAGGATAAAGACTTCCGGCTCCTCGGGCTGGTGCGAATATTTCAATGTCCGTATGTGCCAAACCGATGGATTGTGACACACCTCTCCGCGTCCCTCGCTCGCCGTGCTCGCTCGAAAGCTATAGCCTAACCTAAAAACAATCCCTCTTGCGTTAGTCATTCGACATGGAGGCGACTTATTTCAAATTTGGGAACGTGTCGGATCGGATGTGAGGTTGGACTAGATTTTTACGAGCGAGCGGAGCGAGCGAGCAACGGTCACAATTTCCAAGCTATACATATACCTTATATTGCCTTGCATATATTTCGTGTTAGTACCTAATTTTGTCAGCCATTTCGGACATCACATTGCACTGTACTATGTGGAAATAGTACTATTTATGTGAAACTATTCATAAACAGTAAACATGTGTCGGTAGGAAATAGGATAAATACTTCCGGCTACTCGGGCTGGTGCGAATATATCAATGTCCGTATGTGCCAAACCGATGGTTTGTGACACAACTTTACGCGTCTCTCGTTCGCTGCGCTCGCACGAAAGCTATAGCCTAACCTAAAACCAATCCATCTTCCGTTCATTATTCGATATGGTGGCGACATATTTCAAATTTGCGAACGTGTGGGATCGGTTGTGAGGTTGGACTAGATTTTTATGAGCGAGCGGAGCGAGCGAGAAACGGTCACAATTTCCAAGCAATACATATACCTTATATTGCCTTGCTTATATTTCTTATTATTACCTACTTTTGTCAGCAATTTTGGACATCACATTGCACTGTTATATGTGGAAATAGTACTATTTATGTGAAACTATTCATAAACTGTAAACATTTGTCAGTAGGCAATAGGATAAAGACTTCCGGCTCCTCGGGCTGGTGCGAATATTTCAATGTCCGTATGTGCCAAACCGTTGGTTTGTGACACACCTTTACGCGTCTCTCGCTCGCCGCGCTCGCACGAAAGCTATAGCCTAACCTAAAACCAATCCATCTTCCGTTCATTATTGGATATGGTGGCGACATATTTCAAATTTGCGAACGTGTCGGATCGCTTGTGAGCTTGGACTAGATTTTTTCGAGCGAGCGGAGCGAGCGAGCAACGATCACAATTTCCAACCTATACATACACCTTATATTGACTTCCATATATTTCGTGTTATTACCTAATTTTGTCTGGCATTTCGGACATCACATTGCACTGTACTATGAGGAAACGGTACTAATTATGTGAAACTGTTGGTAAACCGTAAACATTTGTCAGAAGGCAATAGGATAAAGACTTTCGGCTCCTCGGGCTGGTGCGAATATTTCAATGTCCGTATGTGCCAAACCGTTGGTTTGTGACACACCTTTACGCGGCTCTCGCTCGCTGCGCTCGCACGAAAGCTATAGCCTAACCTAAAACCAATCCATCTTCCGTTCATTATTGGATAAGGTGGCGACATATTTCAAATTTGCGAACGTGTCGGATCGGTTGTGAGGTTGGGCTAGATTTTTACGAGCGAGCGGAGCGAGCGAGCAACGGTCACAATTTCCAAGCTATACATATACCATATATTGTCTTGCATATATTTCGTGCTTGTACCTAATTTTGTCAGCCATTTCGGACATCACGTTGCACTGTACTATGAGGAAACGGTACTAATTATGTGAAACTATTGGTAAACCGTAAACATTTGTCAGAAGGCAACAGGATAAAGACTTCCGGCTCCTCGGGCAGGTGCGAATATTTCAATGTCCGTATGTGCCAAACCGTTGGTTTGTGACACACATTTACGCGTCTCTCGCTCGCTGCGCTCGCACGAAAGCTATAGCCTAACCTAAAACCAATCCATCTTCCGTTCATTATTGGATAAGGTGGCGACATATTTCAAATTTGCGAACGTGTCGGATCGGTTGTGAGGTTGGGCTAGATTTTTACGAGCGAGCGGAGCGAGCGAGCAACGGTCACAATTTCCAAGCTATACATATACCATATATTGTCTTGCATATATTTCGTGCTTGTACCTAATTTTGTCAGCCATTTCGGACATCACGTTGCACTGTACTATGAGGAAACGGTACTAATTATGTGAAACTATTGGTAAACCGTAAACATTTGTCAGAAGGCAACAGGATAAAGACTTCCGGCTCCTCGGGCAGGTGCGAATATTTCAATGTCCGTATGTGCCAAACCGTTGGTTTGTGACACACATTTACGCGTCTCTCGCTCGCTGCGCTCGCACGAAAGCTATAGCCTAACCTAAAACCAATCCATCTTCCGTTCATTATTCGATATGGTGGCGACATATTTCAAATTTGGGAACGTGTCGGATCGGTTGTGAGGTTGGACGAGATTTTTACGAGCGAGCGGAGCGAGCGAGCAACGGTCACAATTTCCAAGCTATACATATACCTTATATTGCCTTGCATATATTTCGTGTTAGTACCTAATTTTGTCAGCCATTTCGGACATCACATTGCACTGTACTATGTGGAAATAGTACTATTTATGTGAAACTATTCATAAACTGTAAACATGTGTCGGTAGGAAATAGGATAAATACTTCCGGCTACTCGGGCTGGTGCGAATATATCAATGTCCGTATGTGCCAAACCGATGGTTTGTGACACAACTTTACGCGTCTCTCGTTCGCTGCGCTCGCACGAAAGCTATAGCCTAACCTAAAACCAATACATCTTCCGTTCATTATTCGATATGGTGGCGACATATTTCAAATTTGCGAACGTGTGGGATCGGTTGTGAGGTTGGACTAGATTTTTATGAGCGAGCGGAGCGAGCGAGCAACGGTCACAATTTCCAAGCTATACATATACCTTATATTGCCTTCCATATATTTCGTATTATTACCTAATTTTGTCAGCCATTTCGGACATCTCATTGCACTGTACTATGAGGAAATAGTACTATTTATGTGAAACTATTCATAAACTGTAAACATGTGTCGGTAGGCAATAGGATAAATACTTCCGGCTCCTCGGGCTGGTGCGAATATTTCAATGTCCGTATGTGCCAAACCGTTGGTTTGTGACACACCTTTACGCGCCTCTCGCTCGCCGCGCTCGCACGAAAGCTATAGCCGAACCTAAAACCAATCCATCTTCCGTTCATTATTGGATATGGTGGCGACATATTTCAAATTTGCGAACGTGTCGGATCGCTTATGAGGTTGGACTCGATTTTTTCGAGCGAGCGGAGCGAGCGAGCAACGATCACAATTTCCAACCTATACATACACCTTATATTGCCTTCCATATATTTCGTGTTATTACCTAATTTTGTCTGTCATTTCGGACATCGCATTGCACTGTACTATGAGGAAACGGTACTAATTATGTGAAACTGTTGGTAAACCGTAAACATTTGTCAGAAGGCAATAGGATAAAGACTTCCGGCTCCTCGGGCTGGTGCGAATATATCAATGTCCGTATGTGCCAAACCGATGGTTTGTGATACACCTTTACGCGTGTCTCGTTCGCTGCGCTCGCACGAAAGCTATAGCCTAACCTAAAACCAATCCATCTTCCGTTCATTATTGGATATGGTGGCGATATATTTCAAATTTGCGAACGTGTCGGATCGCTTGTGAGGTTGGACTAGATTTTTTCGAACGAGCGGAGCGAGCGAGCAACGGTCACAATTTCCAAGCTATACATATACCTTATATTGCCTTCCATATATTTCGTGTTATTACCTAATTTTGTCTGCCATTTCGGACATCACATTGCACTGTAATATGAGGAAACGGTACTAATTATGTGAAACTGTTGGTAAACCGTAAACATTTGTCAGAAGGCAATAGGATAAAGACTTCCGGCTCCTCGGGCTGGTGCGAATATTTCAATGTCCGTATGTGCCAAACCGTTGGTTTGAGACACACATTTACGCGTCGCTCGCTCGCTGCGCTCGCTCGAAAACTATAGCCTAACCTAAAACCAATCCATCTTCCGTCATTCTTCGATATGATGGCGACATATTTCAAATTTGCGAACGTGTCGGATCGGTAGTGGGGTTGGACTAGATTTTTAAGAGCGAGCGGAGCGAGCGAGCAACGGTCACAATTTCCAAGCTATACATATACCTTATATTGCCTTGCATATATTTCGTGTTAGTACCTAATTTTGTCAGCCATTTCGGACATCACATTGCACTGTACTATGTGGAAATAGTACTATTTATGTGAAACTATTCATAAACTGTAAACATGTGTCGGTAGGAAATAGGATAAATACTTCCGGCTACTCGGGCTGGTGCGAATATATCAATGTCCGTATGTGCCAAACCGATGGTTTGTGACACAACTTTACGCGTCTCTCGTTCGCTGCGCTCGCACGAAAGCTATAGCCTAACCTAAAACCAATACATCTTCCGTTCATTATTCGATATGGTGGCGACATATTTCAAATTTGCGAACGTGTGGGATCGGTTGTGAGGTTGGACTAGATTTTTATGAGCGAGCGGAGCGAGCGAGCAACGGTCACAATTTCCAAGCTATACATATACCTTATATTGCCTTCCATATATTTCGTGTTATTACCTAATTTTGTCAGCCATTTCGGACATCTCATTGCACTGTACTATGAGGAAATAGTACTATTTATGTGAAACTATTCATAAACTGTAAACATGTGTCGGTAGGCAATAGGATAAATACTTCCGGCTCCTCGGGCTGGTGCGAATATTTCAATGTCCGTATGTGCCAAACCGTTGGTTTGTGACACACCTTTACGCGCCTCTCGCTCGCCGCGCTCGCACGAAAGCTATAGCCGAACCTAAAACCAATCCATCTTCCGTTCATTATTGGATATGGTGGCGACATATTTCAAATTTGCGAACGTGTCGGATCGCTTATGAGGTTGGACTCGATTTTTTCGAGCGAGCGGAGCGAGCGAGCAACGATCACAATTTCCAACCTATACATACACCTTATATTGCCTTCCATATATTTCGTGTTATTACCTAATTTTGTCTGTCATTTCGGACATCGCATTGCACTGTACTATGAGGAAACGGTACTAATTATGTGAAACTGTTGGTAAACCGTAAACATTTGTCAGAAGGCAATAGGATAAAGACTTCCGGCTCCTCGGGCTGGTGCGAATATATCAATGTCCGTATGTGCCAAACCGATGGTTTGTGATACACCTTTACGCGTGTCTCGTTCGCTGCGCTCGCACGAAAGCTATAGCCTAACCTAAAACCAATCCATCTTCCGTTCATTATTGGATATGGTGGCGATATATTTCAAATTTGCGAACGTGTCGGATCGCTTGTGAGGTTGGACTAGATTTTTTCGAACGAGCGGAGCGAGCGAGCAACGGTCACAATTTCCAAGCTATACATATACCTTATATTGCCTTCCATATATTTCGTGTTATTACCTAATTTTGTCTGCCATTTCGGACATCACATTGCACTGTAATATGAGGAAACGGTACTAATTATGTGAAACTGTTGGTAAACCGTAAACATTTGTCAGAAGGCAATAGGATAAAGACTTCCGGCTCCTCGGGCTGGTGCGAATATTTCAATGTCCGTATGTGCCAAACCGTTGGTTTGAGACACACATTTACGCGTCGCTCGCTCGCTGCGCTCGCTCGAAAACTATAGCCTAACCTAAAACCAATCCATCTTCCGTCATTCTTCGATATGATGGCGACATATTTCAAATTTGCGAACGTGTCGGATCGGTAGTGGGGTTGGACTAGATTTTTAAGAGCGAGCGGAGCGAGCGAGCAACGGTCACAATTTCCAAGTTATACATATACCTTATATTGCCTTCCATATATTTCGTGTTATTACCTAATTTTGTCAGCCATTTCGGACATCACATTGCACTGTACTATGAGGAAATAGTACTATTTATGTGAAACTATTCATAAACTGTAAACATGTGTCGGTAGGCAATAGGATAAATACTTCCGGCTCCTCGGGCTGGTGTGAATATTTCAATGTCCGTATGTGCCAAACCGTTGGTTTATGACACACCTATACGCGTCACTCGCTCGCTGCGCTCGCTCGAAAACTATAGCCTAACCTAAAACCAATCCATCTTGCGTTCATTATTCGATATGATGGCGACATATTTCAAATTTGCGAACGTGTCGGATCGGTTGTGGGGTTGGACTAGATTTTTACGAGCGAGCGGAGCGAGCGAGCAACGGTCACAATTTCCAAGCTATACATATACCATATATTGTCTTGCATATATTTCGTGCTTGTACCTAATTTTGTCAGCCATTTCGGACATCACGTTGCACTGTACTATGAGGAATCGGTACTAATTATGTGAAACTATTGGTAAACAGTAAACATTTGTCAGAAGGCAATAGGATAAAGACTTCCGGCTCCTCGGGCTGGTGCGAATATATCAATGTCCGTATGTGCCAAACCGATGGTTTGTGACACACCTTTACGCGTCTCTCGTTCGCTGCGCTCGCACGAAAGCTATAGCCTAACCTAAAACCAATCCATTTTCCGTTCATTATTCGATATGGTGGCGACATATTTCAAATTTGCGAACGTGTGGGATCGGTTGTGAGGTTGGACTAGATTTTTACGAGCGAGCGGAGCGAGCGAGCAACGTTCACAATTTCCAAGCTATACATATACCATATATTGTCTTGCATATATTTCGTGCTTGTACCTAATTTTGTCAGCCATTTCGGACATCACGTTGCACTGTACTATGAGGAAACGGTACTAATTATGTGAAACTATTGGTAAACCGTAAACATTTGTCAGAAGGCAATAGGATAAAGACTTCCGGCTCCTCGGGCTGGTGCGAATATATCAATGTCCGTATGTGCCAAACCGATGGTTTGTGACACACCTTTACGCGTCTCTCGTTCGCTGCGCTCGCACGAAAGCTATAGCCTAACCTAAAACCAATCCATCTTGCGTTCATTATTCGATATGATGGCGACATATTTCAAATTTGCGAACGTGTCGGATCGGTTGTGAGGTTGGACTAGATTTTTACGAGCGAGCGGAGCGAGCGAACAACGGTCACAATTTCCAAGCTATACATATACCATATATTGTCTTGCATATATTTCGTGCTTGTACCTAATTTTGTCAGCCATTTCGGACATCACATTGCACTGTACTATGTGGAAATAGTACTATTTATGTGAAACTATTCATAAACTGTAAACATGTGTCGGTAGGCAATAGGATAAATACTTCCGGCTCCTCGGGCTGGTGCGAATATTTCAATGTCCGTATGTGCCAAACCGTTGGTTTGAGACACACATTTACGCGTCGCTCGCTCGCCGCGCTCGCTCGAAAACTATAGCCTAACCTAAAACCAATCCATCTTCCGTCATTCTTCGATATGATGGCGACATATTTCAAATTTGCGAACGTGTCGGATCGGTTGTGGGGTTGGACTAGATTTTTACGAGCGAGCGGAGCGAGCGAGCAACGGTCACAATTTCCAAGCTATACATATACCTTATATTGCCTTCCATATATTTCGTGTTATTACCTAATTTTGTCAGCCATTTCGGACATCACATTGCACTGTACTATGAGGAAACGGTACTAATTATGTGAAACTATTATTAGACCGTAAACATTTGTCAGAAGGCAATAGAATAAAGACTTCCGGCTCCTCGGGCTGGTGCGAATATTTCAAAGTCCCCATGTGCCAAACCGTTGGTTTATGACACACCTTTACGCGTCGCTCGCTCGCTGCGCTCGCTCGAAAACTATAGCCTAACCTAAAACCAATCCATCTTCCGTCATTCTTCGATATGGTGGCGACATATTTCAAATTTGCGAACGTGACGAATCGGTTGTGAGGTTGGACTAGATTTTTGCGAGCGAGCGGAGCGAGCGAGAAACGGTCACAATTTCCAAGCAATACATATACCTTATATTGCCTTGCTTATATTTCTTATTATTACCTACTTTTGTCAGCAATTTTGGACATCACATTGCACTGTTATATGTGGAAATAGTACTATTTATGTGAAACTATTCATAAACTGTAAACATTTGTCAGTAGGCAATAGGATAAAGACTTCCGGCTCCTCGGGCTGGTGCGAATATTTCAATGTCCGTATGTGCCAAACCGTTGGTTTGTGACACACCTTTACGCGTCTCTCGCTCGCCGCGCTCGCACGAAAGCTATAGCCTAACCTAAAACCAATCCATCTTCCGTTCATTATTGGATATGGTGGCGACATATTTCAAATTTGCGAACGTGTCGGATCGCTTGTGAGCTTGGACTAGATTTTTTCGAGCGAGCGGAGCGAGCGAGCAACGATCACAATTTCCAACCTATACATACACCTTATATTGACTTCCATATATTTCGTGTTATTACCTAATTTTGTCTGGCATTTCGGACATCACATTGCACTGTACTATGAGGAAACGGTACTAATTATGTGAAACTGTTGGTAAACCGTAAACATTTGTCAGAAGGCAATAGGATAAAGACTTTCGGCTCCTCGGGCTGGTGCGAATATTTCAATGTCCGTATGTGCCAAACCGTTGGTTTGTGACACACCTTTACGCGGCTCTCGCTCGCTGCGCTCGCACGAAAGCTATAGCCTAACCTAAAACCAATCCATCTTCCGTTCATTATTGGATAAGGTGGCGACATATTTCAAATTTGCGAACGTGTCGGATCGGTTGTGAGGTTGGACTAGATTTTTACGAGCGAGCGGAGCGAGCGAGCAACGGTCACAATTTCCAAGCTATACATATACCATATATTGTCTTGCATATATTTCGTGCTTGTACCTAATTTTGTCAGCCATTTCGGACATCACGTTGCACTGTACTATGAGGAAACGGTACTAATTATGTGAAACTATTGGTAAACCGTAAACATTTGTCAGAAGGCAACAGGATAAAGACTTCCGGCTCCTCGGGCAGGTGCGAATATTTCAATGTCCGTATGTGCCAAACCGTTGGTTTGTGACACACATTTACGCGTCTCTCGCTCCCTGCGCTCGCACGAAAGCTATAGCCTAACCTAAAACCAATCCATCTTCCGTTCATTATTCGATATGGTGGCGACATATTTCAAATTTGGGAACGTGTCGGATCGGTTGTGAGGTTGGACGAGATTTTTACGAGCGAGCAACGGTCACAATTTCCAAGCTATACATATACCTTATATTGCCTTGCATATATTTCGTGTTAGTACCTAATTTTGTCAGCCATTTCGGACATCACATTGCACTGTAATATGAGGAAACGGTACTAATTATGTGAAACTGTTGGTAAACCGTAAACATTTGTCAGAAGGCAATAGGATAAAGACTTCCGGCTCCTCGGGCTGGTGCGAATATATCAATGTCCGTATGTGCCAAACCGATGGTTTGTGACACACCTTTACGCGTCTCTCGTTCGCTGCGCTCGCACGAAAGCTATAGCCTAACCTAAAACCAATCCATTTTCCGTTCATTATTCGATATGGTGG
The DNA here is from genome assembly GCF_024516045.1 of Bombus affinis. NCBI lineage: Eukaryota > Metazoa > Arthropoda > Insecta > Hymenoptera > Apidae > Bombus > Bombus affinis. The sequence continues at coordinate 479,997 of NW_026108832.1, forward strand.
CGACATATTTCAAATTTGCGAACGTGTGGGATCGGTTGTGAGGTTGGACTAGATTTTTACGAGCGAGCGGAGCGAGCGAGCAACGTTCACAATTTCCAAGCTATACATATACCATATATTGTCTTGCATATATTTCGTGCTTGTACCTAATTTTGTCAGCCATTTCGGACATCACGTTGCACTGTACTATGAGGAAACGGTACTAATTATGTGAAACTATTGGTAAACCGTAAACATTTGTCAGAAGGCAATAGGATAAAGACTTCCGGCTCCTCGGGCTGGTGCGAATATATCAATGTCCGTATGTGCCAAACCGATGGTTTGTGACACACCTTTACGCGTCTCTCGTTCGCTGCGCTCGCACGAAAGCTATAGCCTAACCTAAAACCAATCCATCTTGCGTTCATTATTCGATATGATGGCGACATATTTCAAATTTGCGAACGTGTCGGATCGGTTGTGAGGTTGGACTAGATTTTTACGAGCGAGCGGAGCGAGCGATCAACGGTCACAATTTCCAAGCTATACATATACCATATATTGTCTTGCATACATTTCGTGCTTGTACCTAATTTTGTCAGCCATTTCGGACATCACGTTGCACTGTACTATGAGGAAACGGTACTAATTATGTGAAACTATTGGTAAACCGTAAACATTTGTCAGAAGGCAATAGGATAAAGACTTCCGGCTCCTCGGGCTGGTGCGAATATTTCAATGTCCGTATGTGCCAAACCGTTGGTTTGTGACACACCTTTACGCGTCTCTCGTTCGCTGCGCTCGCACGAAAGCTATAGTATAACCTAAAACCAATCCATCTTCCGTTCATTATTCGATATGGTGGCGACATATTTCAAATTTGGGAACGTGTCGGATCGGTTGTGAGGTTGGACGAGATTTATACGAGCGAGCGGAGCGAGCGAGCAACGGTCACAATTTCCAAGCTATACATATACCTTATATTGCCTTGCATATATTTCGTGTTAGTACCTAATTTTGTCAGCCATTTCGGACATCACATTGCACTGTAATATGAGGAAACGGTACTAATTATGTGAAACTGTTGGTAAACCGTAAACATTTGTCAGAAGGCAATAGGATAAAGACTTTCGGCTCCTCGGGCTGGTGCGAATATTTCAATGTCCGTATGTGCCAAACCGTTGGTTTGTGACACACCTTTACGCGGCTCTCGCTCGCTGCGCTCGCACGAAAGCTATAGCCTAACCTAAAACCAATCCATCTTCCGTTCATTATTCTATATGGTGGCGACATATTTCACATTTGCGAACGTGTGGGATCAGTTGTGAGGTTGGACTAGATTTTTACGAGCGAGCGGAGCGAGCGAGCAACGGTCACAATTTCCAAGCTATACATATACCATATATTGTCTTGCATATATTTCGTGCTAGTACCTAATTTTGTCAGCCATTTCGGACATCACATTGCACTGTACTATGTGGAAATAGTACTATTTATGTGAAACTATTCATAAACTGTAAACATGTGTCGGTAGGCAATAGGATAAATAATTCCGGCTCCTCGGGCTGGTGCGAATATTTCAATGTCCGTATGTGCCAAACCGTTGGTTTGAGACACACATTTACGCGTCGCTCGCTCGCTGCGCTCGCTCGAAAACTATAGCCTAACCTAAAACCAATCCATCTTCCGTCATTCTTCGATATGATGGCGACATATTCAAATTTGCGAACGTGTCCGGATCGGTTGTGGGGTTGGACTAGATTTTTACGAGCGAGCGGAGCGAGCGAGCAACGGTCACAATTTCCAAGCTATACATATACCATATATTGTCTTGCATATATTTCGTGCTTGTACCTAATTTTGTCAGCCATTTCGGACATCTCGTTGCACTGTACTATGAGGAAACGGTACTAATTATGTGAAACTATTGGTAAACCGTAAACATTTGTCAGAAGGCAACAGGATAAAGACTTCCGGGCTCCTCGGGCAGGTGCGAATATTCAATGTCCGTATGTGCCAAACCGTTGGTTTGTGACACACATTTACGCGTCTCTCGCTCCCTGCGCTCGCACGAAAGCTATAGCCTAACCTAAAACCAATCCATCTTCCGTTCATTATTCGATATGGTGGCGACATATTTCAAATTTGGGAACGTGTCGGATCGGTTGTGAGGTTGGACGAGATTTTTACGAGCGAGCAACGGTCACAATTTCCAAGCTATACATATACCTTATATTGCCTTGCATATATTTCGTGTTAGTACCTAATTTTGTCAGCCATTTCGGACATCACATTGCACTGTAATATGAGGAAACGGTACTAATTATGTGAAACTGTTGGTAAACCGTAAACATTTGTCAGAAGGCAATAGGATAAAGACTTCCGGCTCCTCGGGCTGGTGCGAATATATCAATGTCCGTATGTGCCAAACCGATGGTTTGTGACACACCTTTACGCGTCTCTCGTTCGCTGCGCTCGCACGAAAGCTATAGCCTAACCTAAAACCAATCCATTTTCCTTTCATTATTCGATATGGTGGCGACATATTTCAAATTTGCGAACGTGTGGGATCGGTTGTGAGGTTGGACTAGATTTTTACGAGCGAGCGGAGCGAGCGAGCAACGTTCACAATTTCCAAGCTATACATATACCATATATTGTCTTGCATATATTTCGTGCTTGTACCTAATTTTGTCAGCCATTTCGGACATCACGTTGCACTGTACTATGAGGAAACGGTACTAATTATGTGAAACTATTGGTAAACCGTAAACATTTGTCAGAAGGCAATAGGATAAAGACTTCCGGCTCCTCGGGCTGGTGCGAATATATCAATGTCCGTATGTGCCAAACCGATGGTTTGTGACACACCTTTACGCGTCTCTCGTTCGCTGCGCTCGCACGAAAGCTATAGCCTAACCTAAAACCAATCCATCTTGCGTTCATTATTCGATATGATGGCGACATATTTCAAATTTGCGAACGTGTCGGATCGGTTGTGAGGTTGGACTAGATTTTTACGAGCGAGCGGAGCGAGCGATCAACGGTCACAATTTCCAAGCTATACATATACCATATATTGTCTTGCATACATTTCGTGCTTGTACCTAATTTTGTCAGCCATTTCGGACATCACGTTGCACTGTACTATGAGGAAACGGTACTAATTATGTGAAACTATTGGTAAACCGTAAACATTTGTCAGAAGGCAATAGGATAAAGACTTCCGGCTCCTCGGGCTGGTGCGAATATTTCAATGTCCGTATGTGCCAAACCGTTGGTTTGTGACACACCTTTACGCGTCTCTCGTTCGCTGCGCTCGCACGAAAGCTATAGTATAACCTAAAACCAATCCATCTTCCGTTCATTATTCGATATGGTGGCGACATATTTCAAATTTTGGAACGTGTCGGATCGGTTGTGAGGTTGGACGAGATTTTTACGAGCGAGCGGAGCGAGCGAGCAACGGTCACAATTTCCAAGCTATACATATACCTTATATTGCCTTGCATATATTTCGTGTTAGTACATAATTTTGTCAGCCATTTCGGACATCACATTGCACTGTAATATGAGGGAAACGGTACTAATTATGTGAAACTGTTGGTAAACCGTAAACATTTGTCAGAAGGCAATAGGATAAAGACTTTCGGCTCCTCGGGCTGGTGCGAATATTTCAATGTCCGTATGTGCCAAACCGTTGGTTTGTGACACACCTTTACGCGGCTCTCGCTCGCTGCGCTCGCACGAAAGCTATAGCCTAACCTAAAACCAATCCATCTTCCGTTCATTATTCTATATGGTGGCGACATATTTCACATTTGCGAACGTGTGGGATCAGTTGTGAGGTTGGACTAGATTTTTACGAGCGAGCGGAGCGAGCGAGCAACGGTCACAATTTCCAAGCTATACATATACCATATATTGTCTTGCATATATTTCGTGCTAGTACCTAATTTTGTCAGCCATTTCGGACATCACATTGCACTGTACTATGTGGAAATAGTACTATTTATGTGAAACTATTCATAAACTGTAAACATGTGTCGGTAGGCAATAGGATAAATAATTCCGGCTCCTCGGGCTGGTGCGAATATTTCAATGTCCGTATGTGCCAAACCGTTGGTTTGAGACACACATTTACGCGTCGCTCGCTCGCTGCGCTCGCTCGAAAACTATAGCCTAACCTAAAACCAATCCATCTTCCGTCATTCTTCGATATGATGGCGACATATTTCAAATTTGCGAACGTGTCGGATCGGTTGTGGGGTTGGACTAGATTTTTACGAGCGAGCGGAGCGAGCGAGCAACGGTCACAATTTCCAAGCTATACATATACCATATATTGTCTTGCATATATTTCGTGCTTGTACCTAATTTTGTCAGCCATTTCGGACATCACGTTGCACTGTACTATGAGGAAACGGTACTAATTATGTGAAACTATTGGTAAACCGTAAACATTTGTCAGAAGGCAATAGGATAAAGACTTCCGGCTCCTCGGGCTGGTGCGAATATATCAATGTCCGTATGTGCCAAACCGATGGTTTGTGACACACCTTTACGCGTCTCTCGTTCGCTGCGCTCGCACGAAAGCTATAGCCTAACCTAAAACCAATCCATTTTCCGTTCATTATTCGATATGGTGGCGACATATTTCAAATTTGCGAACGTGTGGGATCGGTTGTGAGGTTGGACTAGATTTTTACGAGCGAGCGGAGCGAGCGAGCAACGTTCACAATTTCCAAGCTATACATATACCATATATTGTCTTGCATATATTTCGTGCTTGTACCTAATTTTGTCAGCCATTTCGGACATCACGTTGCACTGTACTATGAGGAAACGGTACTAATTATGTGAAACTATTGGTAAACCGTAAACATTTGTCAGAAGGCAATAGGATAAAGACTTCCGGCTCCTCGGGCTGGTGCGAATATTTCAATGTCCGTATGTGCCAAACCGTTGGTTTGTGACACACCTTTACGCGTCTCTCGTTCGCTGCGTTCGCACGAAAGCTATAGTATAACCTAAAACCAATCCATCTTCCGTTCATTATTCGATATGGTGGGGACATATTTCAAATTTGGGAACGTGTCGGATCGGTTGTGAGGTTGGACGAGATTTTTACGAGCGAGCGGAGCGAGCGAGCAACGGTCACAATTTCCAAGCTATACATATACCTTATATTGCCTTGCATATATTTCGTGTTAGTATCTAATTTTGTCAGCCATTTCGGACATCACATTGCACTGTACTATGTGGAAATAGTACTATTTATGTGAAACTATTCATAAACTGTAAACATGTGTCGGTAGGCAATAGGATAAATACTTCCGGCTCCTCGGGCTGGTGCGAATATTTCAATGTCCGTATGTGCCAAACCGTTGGTTTGAGACACACATTTACGCGTCGCTCGCTCGCCGCGCTCGCACGAAAGCTATAGCCTAACCTAAAACCAATCCATCTTCCGTTCATTATTGGATATGGTGGCGACATATTTCAAATTTGCGAACGTGTCGGATCGGTTGTGAGGTTGGACTAGATTTTTACGAGCGAGCGGAGCGAGCGAGCAACGGTCACAATTTCCAAGCTATACATATACCATATATTGTCTTGCATATATTTCGTGCTTGTACCTAATTTTGTCAGCCATTTCGGACATCACGTTGCACTGTACTATGAGGAAACGGTACTAATTATGTGAAACTATTGGTAAACCGTAAACATTTGTCAGAAGGCAACAGGATAAAGACTTCCGGCTCCTCGGGCAGGTGCGAATATTTCAATGTCCGTATGTGCCAAACCGTTGGTTTGTGACACACATTTACGCGTCTCTCGCTCCCTGCGCTCGCACGAAAGCTATAGCCTAACCTAAAACCAATCCATCTTCCGTTCATTATTCGATATGGTGGCGACATATTTCAAATTTGGGAACGTGTCGGATCGGTTGTGAGGTTGGACGAGATTTTTACGAGCGAGCGGAGCGAGCGAGCAACGGTCACAATTTCCAAGCTATACATATACCTTATATTGCCTTGCATATATTTCGTGTTAGTACCTAATTTTGTCAGCCATTTCGGACATCACATTGCACTGTAATATGAGGAAACGGTACTAATTATGTGAAACTGTTGGTAAACCGTAAACATTTGTCAGAAGGCAATAGGATAAAGACTTTCGGCTCCTCGGGCTGGTGCGAATATTTCAATGTCCGTATGTGCCAAACCGTTGGTTTGTGACACACCTTTACGCGGCTCTCGCTCGCTGCGCTCGCACGAAAGCTATAGCCTAACCTAAAACCAATCCATCTTCCGTTCATTATTCTATATGGTGGCGACATATTTCACATTTGCGAACGTGTGGGATCAGTTGTGAGGTTGGACTAGATTTTTACGAGCGAGCGGAGCGAGCGAGCAACGGTCACAATTTCCAAGCTATACATATACCATATATTGTCTTGCATATATTTCGTGCTTGTACCTAATTTTGTCAGCCATTTCGGACATCACGTTGCACTGTACTATGAGGAAACGGTACTAATTATGTGAAACTATTGGTAAACCGTAAACATTTGTCAGAAGGCAATAGGATAAAGACTTCCGGCTCCTCGGTCTGGTGCGAATATATCAATGTCCGTATGTGCTAAACCGATGGTTTGTGACACACCTTTACGCGTCTCTCGTTCGCTGCGCTCGCACGAAAGCTATAGCCTAACCTAAAACCAATCCATTTTCCGTTCATTATTCGATATGGTGGCGACATATTTCAAATTTGCGAACGTGTGGGATCGGTTGTGAGGTTGGACTAGATTTTTACGAGCGAGCGGAGCGAGCGAGCAACGTTCACAATTTCCAAGCTATACATATACCATATATTGTCTTGCATATATTTCGTGCTTGTACCTAATTTTGTCAGCCATTTCGGACATCACGTTGCACTGTACTATGAGGAAACGGTACTAATTATGTGAAACTATTGGTAAACCGTAAACATTTGTCAGAAGGCAATAGGATAAAGACTTCCGGCTCCTCGGGCTGGTGCGAATATATCAATGTCCGTATGTGCCAAACCGATGGTTTGTGACACACCTTTACGCGTCTCTCGTTCGCTGCGCTCGCACGAAAGCTATAGCCTAACCTAAAACCAATCCATCTTGCGTTCATTATTCGATATGATGGCGACATATTTCAAATTTGCGAACGTGTCGGATCGGTTGTGAGGTTGGACTAGATTTTTACGAGCGAGCGGAGCGAGCGATCAACGGTCACAATTTCCAAGCTATACATATACCATATATTGTCTTGCATACATTTCGTGCTTGTACCTAATTTTGTCAGCCATTTCGGACATCACGTTGCACTGTACTATGAGGAAACGGTACTAATTATGTGAAACTATTGGTAAACCGTAAACATTTGTCAGAAGGCAATAGGATAAAGACTTCCGGCTCCTCGGGCTGGTGCGAATATTTCAATGTCCGTATGTGCCAAACCGTTGGTTTGTGACACACCTTTACGCGTCTCTCGTTCGCTGCGCTCGCACGAAAGCTATAGTATAACCTAAAACCAATCCATCTTCCGTTCATTATTCGATATGGTGGCGACATATTTCAAATTTGGGAACGTGTCGGATCGGTTGTGAGGTTGGACGAGATTTTTACGAGCGAGCGGAGCGAGCGAGCAACGGTCACAATTTCCAAGCTATACATATACCTTATATTGTCTTGCATATATTTCGTGTTAGTACCTAATTTTGTCAGCCATTTCGGACATCACATTGCACTGTACTATGTGGAAATAGTACTATTTATGTGAAACTATTCATAAACTGTAAACATGTGTCGGTAGGCAATAGGATAAATACTTCCGGCTCCTCGGGCTGGTGCGAATATTTCAATGTCCGTATGTGCCAAACCGTTGGTTTGAGACACACATTTACGCGTCGCTCGCTCGCCGCGCTCGGACGAAAGCTATAGCCTAACCTAAAACCAATCCATCTTCCGTCATTCTTCGATATGATGGCGACATATTTCAAATTTGCGAACGTGTCGGATCGGTTGTGGGGTTGGACTAGATTTTTACGAGCGAGCGGAGCGAGCGAGCAACGGTCACAATTTCCAAGCTATACATATACCATATATTGTCTTGCATATATTTCGTGCTTGTACCTAATTTTGTCAGCCATTTCGGACATCACGTTGCACTGTACTATGAGGAAACGGTACTAATTATGTGAAACTATTGGTAAACCGTAAACATTTGTCAGAAGGCAATAGGATAAAGACTTCCGGCTCCTCGGTCTGGTGGAATATATCAATGTCCGTATGTGCCAAACCGATGGTTTGTGACACACCTTTACGCGTCTCTCGTTCGCTGCGCTCGCACGAAAGCTATAGCCTAACCTAAAACCAATCCATTTTCCGTTCATTATTCGATATGGTGGCGACATATTTCAAATTTGCGAACGTGTGGGATCGGTTGTGAGGTTGGACTAGATTTTTACGAGCGAACGGAGCGAGCGAGCAACGGTCACAATTTCCAAGCTATACATATACCATATATTGTCTTGCATATATTTCGTGCTTGTACCTAATTTTGTCAGCCATTTCGGACATCACGTTGCACTGTACTATGAGGAAACGGTACTAATTATGTGAAACTATTGGTAAACCGTAAACATTTATCAGAAGGCAATAGGATAAAGACTTCCGGCTCCTCGGGCTGGTGCGAATATATCAATGTCCGTATGTGCCAAACCGATGGTTTGTGACACACCTTTACGCGTCTCTCGTTCGCTGCGCTCGCACGAAAGCTATAGCCTAACCTAAAACCAATCAATTTTCCGTTCATTATTCGATATGGTGGCGACATATTTCAAATTTGCGAACGTGTGGGATCGGTTGTGAGGTTGGACTAGATTTTTACGAGCGAGCGGAGCGAGCGAGCAACGGTCACAATTTCCAAGCTATACATATACCATATATTGTCTTGCATATATTTCGTGCTTGTACCTAATTTTGTCAGCCATTTCGGACATCACGTTGCACTGTACTATGAGGAAACGGTACTAATTATGTGAAACTATTGGTAAACCGTAAACATTTGTCAGAAGGCAATAGGATAAAGACTTCCGGCTCCTCGGGCTGGTGCGAATATATCAATGTCCGTATGTGCCAAACCGATGGTTTGTGACACACCTTTACGCGTCTCTCGTTCGCTGCGCTCGCACGAAAGCTATAGCCTAACCTAAAACCAATCCATCTTGCGTTCATTATTCGATATGATGGCGACATATTTCAAATTTGCGAACGTGTCGGATCGGTTGTGAGGTTGGACTAGATTTTTACGAGCGAGCGGAGCGAGCGAGCAACGGTCACAATTTCCAAGCTATACATATACCATATATTGTCTTGCATATATTTCGTGCTTGTACCTAATTTTGTCAGCCCTTTCGGACATCACGTTGCACTGTACTATGAGGAAACGGTACTAATTATGTGAAACTATTGGTAAACCGTAAACATTTGTCAGAAGGCAATAGGATAAAGACTTCCGGCTCATCGGGCTGGTGCGAATATATCAATGTCCGTATGTGCCAAACCGATGGTTTGTGACACACCTTTACGCGTCTCTCGTTCGCTGCGCTCGCACGAAAGCTATAGCCTAACCTAAAACCAATCCATCTTGCGTTCATTATTCGATATGATGGCGACATATTTCAAATTTGCGAACTTGTCGGATCGGTTGTGAGGTTGGACTAGATTTTTACGAGCGAGCGGAGCGAGCGATCAACGGTCACAATTTCCAAGCTATACATATACCATATATTGTCTTGCATATATGTCGTGCTTGTACCTAATTTTGTCAGCCATTTCGGACATCACGTTGCACTGTACTATGAGGAAACGGTACTAATTATGTGAAACTATTGGTAAACCGTAAAAATTTGTCAGAAGGCAATAGGATAAAGACTTCCGGCTCCTCGGGCTGGTGCGAATATTTCAATGTCCGTATGTGCCAAACCGTTGGTTTGTGACACACCTTTACGCGTCTCTCGTTCGCTGCGCTCGCACGAAAGCTATAGTATAACCTAAAACCAATCCATCTTCCGTTCATTATTCGATATGGTGGCGACATATTTCAAATTTGGGAACGTGTCGGATCGGTTGTGAGGTTGGACGAGATTTTTACGAGCGAGCGGAGCGAGCGAGCAACGGTCACAATTTCCAAGCTATACATATACCTTATATTGCCTTGCATATATTTCGTGTTAGTACCTAATTTTGTCAGCCATTTCGGACATCACATTGCACTGTACTATGTGGAAATAGTACTATTTATGTGAAACTATTCATAAACTGTAAACATGTGTCGGTAGGCAATAGGATAATTACTTCCGGCTCCTCGGGCTGGTGCGAATATTTCAATGTCCGTATGTGCCAAACCGTTGGTTTGAGACACACATTTACGCGTCGCTCGCTCGCCGCGCTCGCTCGAAAACTATAGCCTAACCTAAAACCAATCCATCTTCCGTCATTCTTCGATATGATGGCGACATATTTCAAATTTCCGAACGTGTCGGATCGGTTGTGGGGTTGGACTAGATTTTTACGAGCGAACGGAGCGAGCGAGCAACGGTCACAATTTCCAAGCTATACATATACCATATATTGTCTTGCATATATTTCGTGCTTGTACCTAATTTTGTCAGCCATTTCGGACATCACGTTGCACTGTACTATGAGGAAACGGTACTAATTATGTGAAACTATTGGTAAACCGTAAACATTTGTCAGAAGGCAATAGGATAAAGACTTCCGGCTCCTCGGGCTGGTGCGAATATATCAATGTCCGTATGTGCCAAACCGATGGTTTGTGACACACCTTTACGCGTCTCTCGTTCGCTGCGCTCGCACGAATGCTATAGCCTAACCTAAAACCAATCCATTTTCCGTTCATTATTCGATATGGTGGCGACATATTTCAAATTTGCGAACGTGTGGGATCGGTTGTGAGGTTGGACTAGATTTTTACGAGCGAGCGGAGCGAGCGAGCTACGGTCACAATTTCCAAGCTATACATATACCATATATTGTCTTGCATATATTTCGTGCTTGTACCTAATTTTGTCAGCCATTTCGGACATCACGTTGCACTGTACTATGAGGAAACGGTACTAATTATGTGAAACTATTGGTAAACCGTATACATTTGTCAGAAGGCAATAGGATAAAGACTTCCGGCTCCTCGGGCTGGTGCGAATATATCAATGTCCGTATGTGCCAAACCGATGGTTTGTGACACACCTTTACGCGTCTCTCGTTCGCTGCGCTCGCACGAAAGCTATAGCCTAACCTAAAACCAATCCATCTTGCGTTCATTATTCGATATGATGGCGACATATTTCAAATTTGCGAACGTGTCGGATCGGTTGTGAGGTTGGACTAGATTTTTACGAGCGAGCGGAGCGAGCGAGCAACGGTCACAATTTCCAAGCTATACATATACCATATATTGTCTTGCATATATTTCGTGCTTGTACCTAATTTTGTCAGCCATTTCGGACATCACGTTGCACTGTACTATGAGGAAACGGTACTAATTATGTGAAACTATTGGTAAACCGTAAACATTTGTCAGAAGGCAATAGGATAAAGACTTCCGGCTCCTCGGGCTGGTGCGAATATATCAATGTCCGTATGTGCCAAACCGATGGTTTGTGACACACCTTTACGCGTCTCTCGTTCGCTGCGCTCGCACGAAAGCTATAGCCTAACCTAAAACCAATCCATCTTGCGTTCATAATTCGATATGATGGCGACATATTTCAAATTTGCGAACGTGTCGGATCGGTTGTGAGGTTGGACTAGATTTTTACGAGCGAGCGGAGCGAGCGAGCAACGGTCACAAATTCCAAGCTATACATATACCATATATTGTCTTGCATATATTTCGTGCTTGTACCTAATTTTGTCAGCCATTTCGGACATCACGTTGCACTGTACTATGAGGAAACGGTACTAATTATGCGAAACTATTGGTAAACCGTAAACATTTGTCAGAAGGCAATAGGATAAAGACTTCCGGCTCCTCGGGCTGGTGCGAATATTTCAATGTCCGTATGTGCCAAACCTTTGGTTTGTGACACACCTTTACGCGTCTCTCGTTCGCTGCGCTCGCACGAAAGCTATAGTATAACCTAAATCCAATCCATCTTCCGTTCATTATTCGATATGGTGGCGACATATTTCAAATTTGGGAACGTGTCGGATCGGTTGTGAGGTTGGACGAGATTTTTACGAGCGAGCGGAGCGAGCGAGCAACGGTCACAATTTCCAAGCTATACATATACCTTATATTGCCTTGCATATATTTCGTGTTAGTACCTAATTTTGTCAGCCATTTCGGACATCACATTGCACTGTACTATGTGGAAATAGTACTATTTATGTGAAACTATTCATAAACTGTAAACATGTGTCGGTAGGCAATAGGATAAATACTTCCGGCTCCTCGGGCTGGTGCGAATATTTCAATGTCCGTATGTGCCAAACCGTTGGTTTGAGACACACATTTAGGCGTCGCTCGCTCGCTGCGCTCGCTCGAAAACTATAGCCTAACCTAAAACCAATCCATCTTCCGTCATTCTTCGATATGATGGCGACATATTTCAAATTTGCGAACGTGTCGGATCGGTAGTGAGGTTGGACTAGATTTTTACGAGCGAGCGGAGCGAGCGAGCAACGGTCACAATTTCCAAGCTATACATATACCATATATTGTCTTGCATATATTTCGTGCTTGTACCTAATTTTGTCAGCCATTTCGGACATCACGTTGCACTGTACTATGAGGAAACGGTACTAATTATGTGAAACTATTGGTAAACCGTAAACATTTGTCAGAAGGCAATAGGATAAAGACTTCCGGCTCCTCGGGCTGGTGCGAATATATCAATGTCCGTATGTGCCAAACCGTTGGTTTGTGACACACCTTTACGCGGCTCTCGCTCGCTGCGCTCGCACGAAAGCTATAGCCTAACCTAAAACCAATCCATCTTGCGTTCATTATTCGATATGATGGCGACATATTTCAAATTTGCGAACGTGTCGGATCGGTTGTGAGGTTGGACTAGATTTTTACGAGCGAGCGGAGCGAGCGAGCAACGGTCACAATTTCCAAGCTATACATATACCTTATATTGCCTTGCATATATTTCGTGTTAGTACCTAATTTTGTCAGCCATTTCGGACATCACATTGCACTGTACTATGAGGAAATAGTACTATTTATGTGAAACTATTCATAAACTGTAAACATGTGTCGGTAGGCAATAGGATAAATACTTCCGGCTCCTCGGGCTGGTGCGAATATTTCAATGTCCGTATGTGCCAAACCGTTGGTTTGTGACACACCTTTACGCGTCTCTCGCTCGCCGCGCTCGCACGAAAGCTATAGCCTAACCTAAAACCAATCCCTCTTCCGTTCATTATTGGATATGGTGGCGACATATTTCAAATTTGCGAACGTGTCGGATCGCTTGTGAGGTTGGACTAGATTTTTACGAGCGAGCGGAGCGAGCGAGCAACGGTCACAATTTCCAAGCTATACATATACCTTATATTGCCTTCCATATATTTCGTGTTATTACCTAATTTTGTCAGCCATTTCGGACATCACATTGCACTGTACTATGTGGAAATAGTACTATTTATGTGAATCTATTCATAAACTGTAAACATGTGTCGGTAGGCAATAGGATAAATACTTCCGGCTCCTCGGGCTGGTGCGAATAGTTCAATGTCCGTATGTGCCAAACCGTTGGTTTGAGACACACATTTACGCGTCGCTCGCTCGCTGCGCTCGCTCGAAAACTATAGCCTAACCTAAAACCAATCCATCTTCCGTCATTCTTCGATATGATGGCGACATATTTCAAATTTGCGAACGTGTCGGATCGGTTGTGGGGTTGGACTAGATTTTTACGAGCGAGCGGAGCGAGCGAGCTACGGTCACAATTTCCAAGCTATACATATACCATATATTGTCTTGCATATATTTCGTGCTTGTACCTAATTTTGTCAGCCATTTCGGACATCACGTTGCACTGTACTATGAGGAAACGGTACTAATTATGTGAAACTATTGGTAAACCGTATACATTTGTCAGAAGGCAATAGGATAAAGACTTCCGGCTCCTCGGGCTGGTGCGAATATATCAATGTCCGTATGTGCCAAACCGATGGTTTGTGACACACCTTTACGCGTCTCTCGTTCGCTGCGCTCGCACGAAAGCTATAGCCTAACCTAAAACCAATCCATCTTGCGTTCATTATTCGATATGATGGCGACATATTTCAAATTTGCGAACGTGTCGGATCGGTTGTGAGGTTGGACTAGATTTTTTACGAGCGAGCGGAGCGAGCGAGCAACGGTCACAATTTCCAAGCTATACATATACCATATATTGTCTTGCATATATTTCGTGCTTGTACCTAATTTTGTCAGCCATTTCGGACATCACGTTGCACTGTACTATGAGGAAACGGTACTAATTATGTGAAACTATTGGTAAACCGTAAACATTTGTCAGAAGGCAATAGGATAAAGACTTCCGGCTCCTCGGGCTGGTGCGAATATATCAATGTCCGTATGTGCCAAACCGATGGTTTGTGACACACCTTTACGCGTCTCTCGTTCGCTGCGCTCGCACGAAAGCTATAGCCTAACCTAAAACCAATCCATCTTGCGTTCATAATTCGATATGATGGCGACATATTTCAAATTTGCGAACGTGTCGGATCGGTTGTGAGGTTGGACTAGATTTTTACGAGCGAGCGGAGCGAGCGAGCAACGGTCACAAATTCCAAGCTATACATATACCATATATTGTCTTGCATATATTTCGTGCTTGTACCTAATTTTGTCAGCCATTTCGGACATCACGTTGCACTGTACTATGAGGAAACGGTACTAATTATGCGAAACTATTGGTAAACCGTAAACATTTGTCAGAAGGCAATAGGATAAAGACTTCCGGCTCCTCGGGCTGGTGCGAATATTTCAATGTCCGTATGTGCCAAACCTTTGGTTTGTGACACACCTTTACGCGTCTCTCGTTCGCTGCGCTCGCACGAAAGCTATAGTATAACCTAAATCCAATCCATCTTCCGTTCATTATTCGATATGGTGGCGACATATTTCAAATTTGGGAACGTGTCGGATCGGTTGTGAGGTTGGACGAGATTTTTACGAGCGAGCGGAGCGAGCGAGCAACGGTCACAATTTCCAAGCTATACATATACCTTATATTGCCTTGCATATATTTCGTGTTAGTACCTAATTTTGTCAGCCATTTCGGACATCACATTGCACTGTACTATGTGGAAATAGTACTATTTATGTGAAACTATTCATAAACTGTAAACATGTGTCGGTAGGCAATAGGATAAATACTTCCGGCTCCTCGGGCTGGTGCGAATATTTCAATGTCCGTATGTGCCAAACCGTTGGTTTGAGACACACATTTAGGCGTCGCTCGCTCGCTGCGCTCGCTCGAAAACTATAGCCTAACCTAAAACCAATCCATCTTCCGTCATTCTTCGATATGATGGCGACATATTTCAAATTTGCGAACGTGTCGGATCGGTAGTGAGGTTGGACTAGATTTTTACGAGCGAGCGGAGCGAGCGAGCAACGGTCACAATTTCCAAGCTATACATATACCATATATTGTCTTGCATATATTTCGTGCTTGTACCTAATTTTGTCAGCCATTTCGGACATCACGTTGCACTGTACTATGAGGAAACGGTACTAATTATGTGAAACTATTGGTAAACCGTAAACATTTGTCAGAAGGCAATAGGATAAAGACTTCCGGCTCCTCGGGCTGGTGCGAATATATCAATGTCCGTATGTGCCAAACCGTTGGTTTGTGACACACCTTTACGCGGCTCTCGCTCGCTGCGCTCGCACGAAAGCTATAGCCTAACCTAAAACCAATCCATCTTGCGTTCATTATTCGATATGATGGCGACATATTTCAAATTTGCGAACGTGTCGGATCGGTTGTGAGGTTGGACTAGATTTTTACGAGCGAGCGGAGCGAGCGAGCAACGGTCACAATTTCCAAGCTATACATATACCTTATATTGCCTTGCATATATTTCGTGTTAGTACCTAATTTTGTCAGCCATTTCGGACATCACATTGCACTGTACTATGAGGAAATAGTACTATTTATGTGAAACTATTCATAAACTGTAAACATGTGTCGGTAGGCAATAGGATAAATACTTCCGGCTCCTCGGGCTGGTGCGAATATTTCAATGTCCGTATGTGCCAAACCGTTGGTTTGTGACACCACCTTTACGCGTCTCTCGCTCGCCGCGCTCGCACGAAAGCTATAGCCTAACCTAAAACCAATCCCTCTTCCGTTCATTATTGGATATGGTGGCGACATATTTCAAATTTGCGAACGTGTCGGATCGCTTGTGAGGTTGGACTAGATTTTTACGAGCGAGCGGAGCGAGCGAGCAACGGTCACAATTTCCAAGCTATACATATACCTTATATTGCCTTCCATATATTTCGTGTTATTACCTAATTTTGTCAGCCATTTCGGACATCACATTGCACTGTACTATGTGGAAATAGTACTATTTATGTGAATCTATTCATAAACTGTAAACATGTGTCGGTAGGCAATAGGATAAATACTTCCGGCTCCTCGGGCTGGTGCGAATAGTTCAATGTCCGTATGTGCCAAACCGTTGGTTTGAGACACACATTTACGCGTCGCTCGCTCGCTGCGCTCGCTCGAAAACTATAGCCTAACCTAAAACCAATCCATCTTCCGTCATTCTTCGATATGATGGCGACATATTTCAAATTTGCGAACGTGTCGGATCGGTTGTGGGGTTGGACTAGATTTTTACGAGCGAGCGGAGCGAGCGAGCAACGGTCACAATTTCCAAGCTATACATATACCTTATATTGCCTTCCATATATTTCGTGTTATTACCTAATTTTGTCAGCCATTTCGGACATCACATTGCACTGTACTAGGAGAAAATAGTACTATTTATATGAAACTATTCATAAACTGTAAACATGTGTCGGTAGGCAATAGGATAAATACTTCCGGCTCCTCGGGCTGGTGTGAATATTTCAATGTCCGTATGTGCCAAACCGTTGGTTTATGACACACCCATACGCGTCTCTCGCTCGCTGCGCTCGCTCGAAAACTATAGCCTAACCTAAAACCAATCCATCTTGCGTTCATTATTCGATATGGTGGCGACATATTTCGAATTTGCGAACGTGTGGGATCGGTTGTGAGGTTGGACTAGATTTTTACGAGCGAGCGGAGCGAGCGAGCAACGGTCACAATTTCCAAGCTATACATATACCTTATATTATCTTCCATATATTTCGTGTTATTACCTAATTTTGTCTGCCATTTCGGACATCACATTGCATTGTACTATGTGGAAAAGGTACTATTTATGTGAAACTATTCATAAACTGTAAACATGTGTCGGTAGGCAATAGGATAAATACTTCCGGCTCCTCGGGCTGGTGCGAATATTTCAATGTCCGTATGTGCCAAACCGTTGGTTTATGACACACCTATACGCGTCTCTCGCTCGCTGCGCTCGCTCGAAAACTATAGCCTAACCTAAAACCAATCCATCTTGCGTTCATTATTCGATATGATGGCGACATATTTCAAATTTGCGAACGTGTCGGATCGGTTGTGGGGTTGGACTAGATTTTTACGAGCGAGCGGAGCGAGCGAGCAACGGTCACAATTTCCAAGCTATACATATACCATATATTGTCTTGCATATATTTCGTGCTTGTACCTAATTTTGTCAGCCATTTCGGACATCACGTTGCACTGTACTATGAGGAAACGGTACTAATTATGTGAAACTATTGGTAAACCGTAAACATTTGTCAGAAGGCAATAGGATAAAGACTTCCGGCTCCTCGGGCTGGTGCGAATATATCAATGTCCGTATCTGCCAAACCGATGGTTTGTGACACACCTTTACGCGTCTCTCGTTCGCTGCGCTCGCACGAAAGCTATAGCCTAACCTAAAACCAATCCATCTTCCGTTCATTATTCGATATGGTGGCGACATCTTTCAAATTTGCGAACGTGTGGGATCGGTTGTGAGGTTGGACTAGATTTTTACGAGCGAGCGGAGCGAGCGAGCAACGGTCACAATTTCCAAGCTATACATATACCATATATTGTCTTGCATATATTTCGTGCTTGTACCTAATTTTGTCAGCCATTTCGGACATCACGTTACACTGTACTATGAGGAAACGGTACTAATTATGTGAAACTGTTGGTAAACCGTAAACATTTGTCAGAAGGCAATAGGATAAAGACATCCGGCTCCTCTGGCTGGTGCGAATATTTCAATGTCCGTATGTGCCAAACCGTTGGTTTGTGACACACCTTTACGCGTCTCTCGTTCGCTGCGCTCGCACGAAAGCTATAGCCTAACCTAAAACCAATCCATCTTCCGTTCATTATTCGATATGGTGGCGACATATTTCAAATTTGCGAACGTGTCGGATCGGTTGTGAGGTTGGACTAGATTTTTTACGAGCGAGCGGAGCGAGCGAGCAACGGTCACAATTTCCAAGCTATACATATACCATATATTGTCTTGCATATATTTCGTGCTTGTACCTAATTTTGTCAGCCATTTCGGACATCACGTTGCACTGTACTATGAGGAAACGGTACTAATTATGTGAAACTATTGGTAAACCGTAAACACTTGTCAGAAGGCAATAGGATAAAGACTTCCGGCTCCTCGGGCTGGTGCGAATATATCAATGTCCGTATGTGCCAAACCGTTGGTTTGTGACACACCTTTACGCGTCCCGCGCTCGCTGCGCTCGCTCGAAAACTATAGTCTAACCTAAAACCAAGTCCTCTTGCGTTTATTATTAGATAAGGAGGCGACTTATTTCAAATTTGCTAACGTATCGGATCGGTTGTGAGGTTGGACTAGATTTTTACGAGCGAGCGAGGCGAGCGAGCAACGGTCACAATTTCCAAGCTATACATATTCCATATATTGTCTTGCATATATTTCGTGCTTGTACCTAATTTTGTCAGCCATTTCGGACATCACGTTGCACTGTACTATGAGGAAACGGTACTAATTATGTGAAACTATTGGTAAACCGTAAACATTTGTCAGAAGGCAATAGGATAAAGACTTCCGGCTCCTCGGGCTGGTGCGAATATATCAATGTCCGTATCTGCCAAACCGATGGTTTGTGACACACCTTTACGCGTCTCTCGTTCGCTGCGCTCGCACGAAAGCTATAGCCTAACCTAAAACCAATCCATCTTCCGTTCATTATTCGATATGGTGGCGACATATTTCAAATTTGCGAACGTGTGGGATCGGTTGTGAGGTTGGACTAGATTTTTACGAGCGAGCAGAGCGAGCGAGCAACGGTCACAATTTCCAAGCTATACATATACCATATATTGTCTTGCATATATTTCGTGCTTGTACCTAATTTTGTCAGCCATTTCGGACATCACGTTACACTGTACTATGAGGAAACGGTACTAATTATGTGAAACTGTTGGTAAACCGTAAACATTTGTCAGAAGGCAGTAGGATAAAGACATCCGGCTCCTCGGGCTGGTGCGAATATTTCAATGTCCGTATGTGCCAAACCGTTGGTTTGTGACACACCTTTACGCGTCTCTCGTTCGCTGCGCTCGCACGAAAGCTATAGCCTAACCTAAAACCAATCCATCTTCCGTTCATTATTCGATATGGTGGCGACATATTTCAAATTTGCGAACGTGTCGGATCGGTTGTGAGGTTGGACTAGATTTTTACGAGCGAGCGGAGCGAGCGAGCAACGGTCACAATTTCCAAGCTATACATATACCATATATTGTCTTGCATATATTTCGTGCTTGTACCTAATTTTGTCAGCCATTTCGGACATCACGTTGCACTGTACTATGAGGAAACGGTACTAATTATGTGAAACTATTGGTAAACCGTAAACATTTGTCAGAAGGCAATAGGATAAAGACTTCCGGCTCCTCGGGCTGGTGCGAATATATCAATGTCCGTATGTGCCAAACCGATGGTTTGTGACACACCTTTACGCGTCTCTCGTTAGCTGCGCTCGCACGAAAGCTATAGCCTAACCTAAAACCAATCCATCTTCCGTTCATTATTCGATATGGTGGCGACATATTTCAAATTTGCGAACGTGTCGGATTGGTTGTGATGTTGGACTCGATTTTTACGAGCGAGCGAGCAACGATCACAATTTCCAACCTATACATAGACCTTATATTGCCTTGCATATATGTCGTGTTATTACCTAGTTTTGTCAGACATTTCGGACATCACATTGCATTGTACTATGTGGAAATAGTACTATTTATGTGAAACTATTCATAAACTGTAAACATGTGTCGGTAGGCATTAGGATAAATACTTCCGGCTCCTCGGGCTGATGCGAATATTTCAATGTCCGTATGTGCCAAACTGTTGGTTTATGACACACCTATACGCGTCTCTCGCTCGCTGCGCTCGCTCGAAAACTATAGCCTAACCTAAAACCAATCCATCTTGCGTTCATTATTCGATATGATGGCGACATATTTCAAATTTGCGAACGTGTCGGATCGGTTGTGGGGTTGGACTAGATTTTTACGAGCGAGCGGAGCGAGCGAGCAACGGTCACAATTTCCAAGCTATACATATACCATATATTGTCTTGCATATATTTCGTGCTTGTACCTAATTTTGTCAGCCGTTTCAGACATCACGTTGCACTGTACTATGAGGAAACGGTACTAATTATGTGAAACTATTGGTAAACCGTAAACATTTGTCAGAAGGCAATAGGATAAAGACTTCTGGCTCCTCGGGCTGGTGCGAATATATCAATGTCCGTATGTGCCAAACCGATGGTTTGTGACACACCCATACGCGTCTCTCGTTCGCTGCGCTCGCACGAAAGCTATAGCCTAACCTAAAACCAATCCATCTTCCGTTCATTATTCGATATGGTGGCGACATATTTCAAATTTGCGAACGTGTGGGATCGGTTGTGAGATTGGACTAGATTTTTACGAGCGAGCGGAGCGAGCGAGCAACGGTCTCAATTTCCAAGCTATACATATACCTTATATTGCCTTCCATATATTTCGTGTTATTACCTAATTTTGTCAGCCATTTCGGACATCACGTTGCACTGTACTATGAGGAAATAGTACTATTTATGTGAAAATATTCATAAACTGTAAACATGTGTCGGTAGGCAATAGGATAAATACTTCCGGCTCCTCGGGCTGGTGCGAATATTTCAATGTCCGTATGTGCCAAACCCTTGGTTTATGACACACCTATACGCGTCTCTCGCTCGCTGCGCTCGCTCGAAAACTATAGCCTAACCAAAAACCAATCCATCTTGCGTTCATTATTCGATATGATGGCGACATATTTCAAATTTGCGAACGTGTCGGATCGGTTGTGAGGTTGGACTAGATTTTTACGAGCGAGCGGAGCGAGCGAGCAACGGTCACAATTTCCAAGCTATACATATACCATATATTGTCTTGCATATATTTCGTGCTTGTACCTAATTTTGTCAGCCATTTCGGACATCACGTTGCACTGTACTATGAGGAAACGGTACTAATTATGTGAAACTATTGGTAAACCGTAAACATTTGTCAGAAGGCAATACGATAAAGACTTCCGGCTCCTCGGGCTGGTGCGAATATTTCAACGTCCGTATGTGCCAAACCGTTGGTTTGTGACACACCTATACGCGTCTCGCGCTCGCTGCGCTCGCTCGAAAACTATAGCCTAACCTAAAACCAATCCATCTGGCGTTCATTATTCGATATGATGGCGACATATTTCAAATTTGCGAACGTGTCGGATCGATTGTGGGGTTGGACTAGATTTTTACGAGCGAGCGGAGCGAGCGAGCAACGGTCACAATTTCCAAGCTATACATATACCATATATTGTCTTGCATATATTTCGTGCTTGTACCTAATTTTGTCAGCCATTTCGGACATCACATTGCACTGTACTATGAGGAAATAGTACTATTTATGTGAAACTATTCATATACTGTAAACATGTGTCGGTAGGCAATAGGATAAATACTTCCGGCTCCTCGGTCTGGTGCGAATATTTCAATGTCCGTATGTGCCAAACCGTTGGTTTATGACACACCTTTACGCGTCTCTCGCTCGCGGCGCTCGCTCGAAAGCTATACCCTAACCTAAAACCAATCCATCTTCCGTTCATTATTCGATATGGTGACGACATATTTCAAATTTGCGAACGTGTCGGATCGGTTGTGGGGTTGGACTAGATTTTTACGAGCGAGCGGAGCGAGCGAGCAACGGTCACAATTTCCAAGCTATACATATACCATATATTGTCTTGCATATATTTCGTGCAGGTACCTAATTTTGTCAGCCATTTCGGACATCACGTTGCACTGTACTATGAGGAAACGGTACTAATTATGTGAAACTATTGGTAAACCGTAAACATTTGTCAGAAGGCAATAGGATAAATACTTCCGGCTCCTCGGGCTGGTGCGAATATCTCAACGTCCGTATGTGCCAAACCGTTGGTTTGTGACACACCTTTACGCGTCTCTCGTTCGCTGCGCTCGCACGAAAGCTATAGCCTAACCTAAAACCAATCCATCTTGCGTACATTATTCGATATGGTGGCGACATATTTCAAATTTGCGAACGTGTCGGATCGGTTGTGAGGTTGGACTAGATTTTTTCGAGCGAGCGAGCAACGATCACAATTTCCAACCTATACATACCCCTTATATTGCCTTGCATATATTTCGTGTTATTACCTAATTTTGTCAGCCATTTCGGACATCACATTGCACTGTACTATGTGGAAAAGGTACTATTTATGTGAAACTATTCATAAACTGTAAACATGTGTCGGTAGGCAATAGGATAAATACTTCCGGCTCCTCGGGCTGATGCGAATATTTCAATGTCCGTATGTGCCAAACCGTTGGTTTATGACACACCTATACGCGTCTCTCGCTCGCTGCGCTCGCTCGAAAACTATAGCCTAACCTAAAACCAATCCATCTTGCGTTCATTATTCGATATGATGGCGACATATTTCAAATTTGCGAACGTGTCGGATCGGTAGTGGGGTTGGACTAGATTTTTACGAGCGAGCGGAGCGAGCGAGCAACGGTCACAATTTCCAAGCTATACATATACCACGTATTGTCTCGCATATATTTCGTGCTTGTACCTAATTTTGTCAGCCATTTCGGACATCACGTTGCACTGTACTATGAGGAAACGGTACTAATTATGTGAAACTATTGGTAAACCGTAAACATTTGTCAGAAGGCAATAGGATAAAGACTTCCGGCTCCTCGGGCTGGTGCGAATATATCAATGTCCGTATGTGCCAAACCGATGGTTTGTGACACACCTTTACGCATCTCTCGTTCGCTGCGCTCGCACGAAAGCTATAGCCTAACCTAAAACCAATCCATCTTCCGTTCATTATTCGATATGGTGGCGACATATTTCAAATTTGCGAACGTGTGGGATCGGTTGTGAGGTTGGACTAGATTTTTACGGGCGAGCGGAGCGAGCGAGCAACGGTCACAATTTCCAAGCTATACATAAACCATATATTGTCTTGCATATATTTCGTGCTTGTACCTAATTTTGTCAGCCATTTCGGACATCACGTTGCACTGTACTATGAGGAAACGGTACTAATTATGTGAAACTATTGGTAAACCGTAAACATTTGTCAGAAGGCAATTGGATAAAGACTTCCGGCTCCTCGGGCTGGTGCGAATATTTCAACGTCCGTATGAGCCAAACCGTTGGTTTGTGACACACCTTTACGCGTCTCTCGGTCGCTGCGCTCGCACGAAAGCTTTAGCCTAACCTAAAACCAATCCATCTTCCGTTCATTATTCGATATGGTGGCGACATATTTCAAATTTGCGAACGTGTCGGATCGGTTGTGAGGTTGGACTAGATTTTTACGAGCCAGCGGAGCGAGCGAGCAACGGTCACAATTTCCAAGCTATACATATACCATATATTGTCTTGCATATATTTCGTGCTTGTACCTAATTTTGTCAGCCATTTCGGACATCACGTTGCACTGTACTATGAGGAAACGGTACTAATTATGTGAAACTATTGGTAAACCGTAAACATTTGTCAGAAGGCAATAGGATAAAGACTTCCGGCTCCTCGGGCTGGTGCGAGTATTTCAACGTCCGTATGTGCCAGACCGTTGGTTTGTGACACACCTTTACGCGTCTCTCGTTCGCTGCGCTCGCACGAAGGCTTTAGCCTAACCTAAAACCAATCCATCTTCCGTTCATTATTCGATATGGTGGCGACATATTTCAAATTTGCGAACGTGTCGGATCGGTTGTGAGGTTGGACTAGATTTTTTCGAGCGAGCCAGCAACGATCACAATTTCCAACCTATACATACACCTTATATTGCCTTGCATATATGTCGTGTTATTACCTAATTTTGTCAGCCATTTGGGACATCACATTGCATTGTACTATGTGGAAAAGGTACTATTTATGTGAAACTATTCATAAACTGTAAACATGTGTCGGTAGGCAATAGGATAAATACTTCCGGCTCCTCGGGCTGATGCGAATATTTCAATGTCCGTATGTGCCAAACCGTTGGTTAATGACACACCTATACGCGTCTCTCGCTCGCTGCGCTCGCTCGAAAACTATAGCCTAACCTAAAACCAATCCATCTTGCGTTCATTATTCGATATGATGGCGACATATTTCAAATTTGCGAACGTGTCGGATCGGTAGTGGGGTTGGACTAGATTTTTACGAGCGAGCGGAGCGAGCGAGCAACGGTCACAATTTCCAAGCTATACATATACCACGTATTGTCTTGCATATATTTCGTGCTTGTACCTAATTTTGTCAGCCATTTCGGACATCACGTTGCACTGTACTATGAGGAAATAGTACTATTTATGTGAAACTATTCGTAAACTGTAAACATGTGTCGGTAGGCAATAGGATAAATACTTCCGGCTCCTCGGGCTGGTGCGAATATTTCAATGTCCGTATGTGCCAAACCGTTGGTTTATGACACACCTACACGCGTCTCTCGCTCGCTGCGCTCGCTCGAAAACTATAGCCTAACCTAAAACCAATCAATCTTGCGTTCATTATTCGATATGATGGCGACATATTTCAAATTTGCGAACGTGTCGCATCGGTTGTAAGGATGGCCTAGATTTTTACGAGCGAGCGGAGCGAGCGAGCAACGGTCACAATTTCCAAGCTATACATATACCATATATTGTCTTGCATATATTTCGTGCTTGTACCTAATTTTGTCAGCCATTTCGGACATCACGTTGCACTGTACTATGAGGAAACGGTACTAATTATGTGAAACTATTGGTAAACCGCAAACATTTGTCAGAAGGCAATAGGATAATGACTTCCGGCTCCTCGGGCTGGTGCGAATATATCAATGTCCGTATGTGCCAAACCGATGGTTTGTGACACACCTTTACGCCTCTCGTTCGCTGCGCTCGCGCGAAAGCTATAGCCTAACCTAGAACTAATCCATCTTCCGTTCATTATTCGATATGGTGGCGACATATTTCAAATTTGCGAACGTGTGGGATCGGTTGTGAGGTTGGACTAGATTTTTACGGGCGAGCGGAGCGAGCGAGCAACGGTCACAATTTCCAAGCTATACATATACCATATATTGTCTTGCATATATTTCGTGCTTGTACCTAATTTTGTCAGCCATTTCGGACATCACGTTGCACTGTACTATGAGGAAACGGTACTAATTATGTGAAACTATTGGTAAACCGTAAACATTTGTCAGAAGGCAATTGGATAAAGACTTCCGGCTCCTCGGGCTGGTGCGAATATTTCAACGTCCGTATGTGCCAAACCGTTGGTTTGTGACACACCTTTACGCGTCTCTCGGTCGCTGCGCTCGCACGAAAGCTTTAGCCTCACCTAAAACCAATCCATCTTCCGTTCATTATTCGATATGGTGGCGACATATTTCAAATTTGCGAACGTGTCGGATCGGTTGTGAGGTTGGACTAGATTTTTTCGAGCGAGCGGAGCGAGCGAGCAACGGTCACAATTTCCAAGCTATACATATATCTTATATTGCCTTCCATATATTTCGTGTTATTACCTAATTTTGTCAGCCATTTCGGACATCACATTGCACTGTACTATGAGGAAATAGTACTATTTATGTGAAACTATTCGTAAACTGTAAACATGTGTCGGTAGGCAATAGGATAAATACTTCCGGCTCGTCGGGCTGGTGCGAATATTTCAATGTCCGTATGTGCCAAACCGTTGGTTTATGACACACCTACACGCGTCTCTCGCTCGCTGCGCTCGCTCGAAAACTATAGCCTAACCGAAAACCAATCCACCTTGCGTTCATTATTCGATATGATGGCGACATATTTCAAATTTGCGAACGTGTCGGATCGGTTGTGAGGATGGACTAGATTTTTACGAGCGAGCGGAGCTAGCGAGCAACGGTCACAATTTCCAAGCTATACATATACCATATATTGTCTTGCATATATTTCGTGCTTGTACCTAATTTTGTCAGCCATTTCGGACATCACGTTGCACTGTACTATGAGGAAACGGTACTAATTATGTGAAACTATTGGTAAACCGTAAACATTTGTCAGAAGGCAATAGGATAAAGACTTCCGGCTCCTCGGGCTGGTGCGAATATATCAATGTCCGTATGTGCCAAACCGATGGTTTGTGACACACCTGTACGCATCTCTCGTTCGCTGCGCTCGCACGAAAGCTATAGCCTAACCTAAAACCAATCCATCTTCCGTTCATTATTCGATATGATGGCGACATATTTCAAATTTGCGAACGTGTCGGATCGGTTGTGAGGATGGACTAGATTTTTACGAGCGAGCGGAGCGAGCGAGCAACGGTCACAATTTCCAAGCTATACATATACCATATATTGTCTTGCATATATTTCGTGCTTGTACCTAATTTTGTCAGCCATTTCGGACATCACGTTGCACTGTACTATGAGGAAACGGTACTAATTATGTGAAACTATTGGTAAACCGTAAACATTTGTCAGAAGGCAATAGGATAAAGACTTCCGGCTCCACGGGCTGGTGCGAATATATCAATGTCCGTATGTGCCAAACCGATGGTTTGTGACACACCTTTACGCATCTCTCGTTCGCTGCGCTCGCACGAAAGCTATAGCCTAACCTAAAACCAATCCATCTTCCGTTCATTATTCGATATGGTGGCGACATATTTCAAATTTGCGAACGTGTGGGATCGGTTGTGAGGTTGGACTAGATTTTTTCGAGCGAGCGAGCAACGATCACAATTTCCAAGCTATACATATACCATATATTGTCTTGCATATATTTCGTGCTTGTACCTAATTTTGTCAGCCATTTCGGACATCACATTGCACTGTACTATGAGGAAATAGTACTATTTATGTGAAACTATTCATAAACTGTAAACATGTGTCGGTAGGCAATAGGATAAATACTTCCGGCTCCTCGGGCTGGTGCGAATATTTCAATGTCCGTATGTGCCAAACCGTTGGTTTGAGACACACATTTACGCGTCGCTCGCTCGCTGCTCTCGCTCGAAAACTATAGCCTAACCTAAAACCAATCCATCTTCCGTCATTCTTCGATATGATGGCGACATATTTCACATTTGCGAACGTGTCGGATCGGTTGTGGGGTTGGACTAGATTTTTACGAGCGAGCGGAGCGAGCGAGCAACGGTCACAATTTCCAAGCTATACATATACCATATATTGTCTTGCATATATTTCGTGCTTGTACCAATTTTTGTCAGCCATTTCGGACATCACGTTGCACTGTACTATGAGGAAACGGTACTAATTATGTGAAACTATTGGTAAACCGTAAACATTTGTCAGAAGGCAATAGGATAAAGACTTCCGGCTCCTCGGGCTGGTGCGAATATTTCAATGTCCGTACGTGCCAAACCGTTGGTTTGTGACACACCTTTACGCGTCTCTCGTTCGCTGCGCTCGCACGAAAGCTATAGCCTAACCTAAAACCAATCCATCTTCCGTTCATTATTCGATATGGTGGCGACATATTTCAAATTTGCGAACGTGTGGGATCGGTTGTGAGGTTGGACTAGATTTTTACGAGCGAGCGGAGCGAGCGAGCAACGGTCACAATTTCCAAGCTATACATATACCTTATATTGCCTTCCATATATTTCGTGTTATTACCTAATTTTGTCAGCCATTTCGGACATCACATTGCACTGTACTATGAGGAAATAGTACTATTTATGTGAAACTATTCATAAACTGTAAACATGTGTCGGTAGGCAATAGGATAAATACTTCCGGCTCCTCGGGCTGGTGCGAATATTTCAATGTCCGTATGTGCCAAACCGTTGGTTTATGACACACCTATACGCGTCTCTCGCTCGCTGCGCTCGCTCGAAAACTACAGCCTAACCTAAAACCAATCCATCTTGCGTTCATTATTCGATATGATGGCGACATATTTCAAATTTGCGAACGTGTCGGATCGGTTGTGGGGTTGGACTAGATTTTTACGAGCGAGCGGAGCGAGCGAGCAACGGTCACAATTTCCAAGCTAAACATATAGCATACATTGTCTTGCATATATTTCGTGCTTGTACCTAATTTTGTCAGCCATTTCGGACATCACGTTGCACTGTACTATGAGGAAACGGTACTAATTATGTGAAACTATTGGTAAACCGTAAACATTTGTCAGAAGGCAATAGGATAAAGACTTCCGGCTCCTCGGGCTGGTGCGAATATATCAATGTCCGTATGTGCCAAACCGATGGTTTGTGACACACCTTTACGCGTCTCTCGTTCGCTGCGCTCGCACGAAAGCTATAGCCTAACCTAAAACCAATCCATCTTCCGTTCATTATTCGATATGGTGGCGACATATTTCAAATTTGCGAACGTGTGGGATGGGTTGTGAGGTTGGACTAGATTTTTACGAGCGAGCGGAACGAGCAAGCAACGGTCACAATTTCCAAGCTATACATATACCTTATATTGCCTTCCATATATTTCGTGTTATTACCTAATTTTGTCAGCCATTTCGGACATCAAATTGCACTGTACTATGAGGAAATAGTACTATTTATGTGAAACTATTCATAAACTGTAAACATGTTTCGGTAGAAAATTGGATAAATAGTTCCGGCTCCTCGGGCTGGTGCGAATATTTCAATGTCCGTATGTGCCAAACCGTTGGTTTATGACACACCTTTACGCGTCTCTCGCTCGCGGCGCTCGCTCGAAAACTATAGCCTAACCTAAAACCAATCCATCTTGCGTTCATTATTCGATATGATGGCGACATATTTCAAATTTGCGAACGTGTCGGATCGGTTGTGAGGTTGGACTAGATTTTTACGAGCGAGCGGAGCGAGCGAGCAACGGTCACAATTTCCAAGCTATACATATACCATATATTGTCTTGCATATATTTCGTGCTTGTACCTAATTTTGTCAGCCATTTCGGACATCACGTTGCACTGTACTATGAGGAAACGGTACTAATTATGTGAAACTATTGGTAAACCGTAAACATTTGTCAGAAGGCAATTGGATAAAGACTTCCGGCTCCTCGGGCTGGTGCGAATATTTCAACGTCCGTATGTGCCAAACCGTTGGTTTGTGACACACCTTTACGCGTCTCTCGGTCGCTGCGCTCGCACGAAAGCTTTAGCCTAACCTAAAACCAATCCATCTTCCGTTCATTATTCGATATGGTGGCGACATATTTCAAATTTGCGAACGTGTCGGATCGGTTGTGAGGTTGGACTAGATTTTTTCGAGCGAGCGGAGCGAGCGAGCAACGGTAACAATTTCCAAGCTATACATATATCTTATATTGCCTTCCATATATTTCGTGTTATTACCTAATTTTGTCAGCCATTTCGGACATCACATTGCACTGTACTATGAGGAAATAGTACTATTTATGTGAAACTATTCGTAAACTGTAAACATGTGTCGGTAGGCAATAGGATAAATACTTCCGGCTCCTCGGGCTGGTGCGAATATTTCAATGTCCGTATGTGCCAAACCGTTGGTTTATGACACACCTACACGCGTCTCTCGCTCGCTGCGCTCGCTCGAAAACTATAGCCTAACCTAAAACCAATCCATCTTGCGTTCATTATTCGATATGATGGCGACATATTTCAAATTTGCGAACGTGTCGGATCAGTTGTGAGGTTGGAGTAGATTTTTACGAGCGAGCGGAGCGAGCGAGCAACGGTCACAATTTCCAAGCTATACATATACCATATATTGTCTTGCATATATTTCGTGCTTGTACCTAATTTTGTCAGCCATTTCGGACATCACATTGCACTGTACTATGAGGAAATAGTACTATTTATGTGAAACTATTCATAAACTGTAAACATGTGTCGGTAGGCAATAGGATAAATACTTCCGGCTCCTCGGGCTGGTGCGAATATTTCAATGTCCGTATGTGCCAAACCGTTGGTTTGAGACACACATTTACGCGTCGCTCGCTCGCTGCTCTCGCTCGAAAACTATAGCCTAACCTAAAACCAATCCATCTTCCGTCATTCTTCGATATGATGGCGACATATTTCACATTTGCGAACGTGTCGGATCGGTTGTGGGGTTGGACTAGATTTTTACGAGCGAGCGGAGCGAGCGAGCAACGGTCACAATTTCCAAGCTATACATATACCATATATTGTCTTGCATATATTTCGTGCTTGTACCAATTTTTGTCAGCCATTTCGGACATCACGTTGCACTGTACTATGAGGAAATAGTACTATTTATGTGAAACTATTGGTAAACCGTAAACATTTGTCAGAAGGCAATTGGATAAAGACTTCCGGCTCCTCGGGCTGGTGCGAATATTTCAACGTCCGTATGTGCCAAACCGTTGGTTTATGACACACCTTTACGCGTCTCTCGCTCGCGGCACTCGCTCGAAAACTATAGCCTAACCTAAAACCAATCCATCTTGCGTTCATTATTCGATATCATGGGGACATATTTCAAATTTGCGAACGTGTCGGATCGGTTGTGAGGTTGGACTAGATTTTTACGAGCAAGCGGAGCGAGCGAGCAACGGTCACAATTTCCAAGCTATACATATACCATATATTGTCTTGCATATATTTCGTGCTTGTACCTAATTTTGTCAGCCATTTCGGACATCACGTTGCACTGTACTATGAGGAAACGGTACTAATTATGTGAAACTATTGGTAAACCGTAAACATTTGTCAGAAGGCAATAGGATAAAGACTTCCGGCTCCTCCGGCTGGTGCGAATATTTCAATGTCCGTACGTGCCAAACCGTTGGTTTGTGACACACCTTTACGCGTCTCTCGTTCGCTGCGCTCGCACGAAAGCTATAGCCTAACCTAAAACCAATCCATCTTCCGTTCATTATTCGATATGGTGGCGACATATTTCAAATTTGCGAACGTGTGGGATCGGTTGTGAGGTTGGACTAGATTTTTACGAGCGAGCGGAGCGAGCGAGCAACGGTCACAATTTCCAAGCTATACATATACCTTATATTGCCTTCCATATATTTCGTGTTATTACCTAATTTTGTCAGCCATTTCGGACATCACATTGCACTGTACTATGAGGAAACGGTACTAATTATGTGAAACTATTGGTAAACCGTAAACATTTGTCAGAAGGCAATAGGATAAAGACTTCCGGCTCCTCGGGCTGGTGCGAATATTTCAATGTCCGTATGTGCCAAACCGTTGGTTTATGACACACCTTTACGCGTCTCTCGCTCGCGGCACTCGCTCGAAAACTATAGCCTAACCTAAGACCAATCCATCTTCCATTCATTATAGGATATGGTGGCGACATATTTCAAATTTGCGAACGTGTCGGATGGGTTGTGAGGTTGGACTAGATTTTTTCGAACGAGCGAGCAACGATCACAATTTCCAACCTATACATACACCTTATATTGCCTTGCATATATGTCGTGTTATTACCTAATTTTGTCAGCCATTTCGGACATCACATTGCATTGTACTATGTGGAAATAGTACTATTTATGTGAAACTATTCATAAACTGTAAACATGTGTCGGTAGGCATTAAGATAAATACTTCCGGCTCCTCGGGCTGATGCGAATATTTCAATGTCCGTATGTGCCAAACCGTTGGTTTATGACACACCTATACGCGTCTCTCGCTCGCTGCGCTCGCTCGAAAACTATAGCCTAACCTAAAACCAATCCATCTTGCGTTCATGATTCGATATGATGGCGACATATTTCAAATTTGCGAACGTGTCGGATCGGTTGTGGGGTTGGACTAGATTTTTACGAGCGAGCGGAGCGAGCGAGCAACGGTCACAATTTCCAAGCTATACATATACCATATATTGTCTTGCATATATTTCGTGCTTGTACCTAATTTTGTCAGCCATTGCGGACATCACGTTGCACTGTACTATGACGAAACGGTACTAATTATGTGAAACTATTGGTAAACCGTAAACATTTGTCAGAAGGCAATAGGATAAAGACTTCCGGCTCCTCGGGCTGGTGCGAATATTTCAACGTCCGTATGTGCCAAACCGTTGGTTTGTGACACACCTTTACGCGTCTCTCGTTCGCTGCGCTCGCACGAAAGCTATAGCCTAACCTAAAACCAATCCATCTTGCGTTCATTATTCGATATTGTGGCGACATATTTCAAATTTGCGAACGTGTCGGATCGGTTGTGAGTTTGGACTAGATTTTTTCGAGCGAGCGAGCAACGATCACAATTTCCAACCTATACATACACCTTATATTGCCTTGCATATATTTCGTTTTATTACCTAATTTTGTCAGCGATTTCGGACATCACATTGCACTGTACTATGAGGAAATAGTACTATTTATGTGAAACTATTCATAAACTGTAAACATGTGTCGATAGGCAATAGGATAAATACTTCCGGCTCCTCGGGCTGGTGCGAATATTTCAATGTCCGTATGTGCCAAACCGTTGGTTTATGACAAACCTTTACGCGTCTCTCGCTCGCGGCGCTCGCTCGAAAACTATAGCCTAACCAAAAACCAATCCATCTTGCGTTCATTATTCGATATGATGGCGACATATTTCAAATTTGCGAACGTGTCGGATCGGTAGTGGGGTTGGACTAGATTTTTACGAGCGAGCGGAGCGAGCGAGCAACGGTCACAATTTCCAAGCTATACATATACCACGTATTGTCTTGCATATATTTTGTGCTTGTACCTAATTTTGTCAGCCATTTCGGACATCACGTTGCACTGTACTATGAGGAAACGGTACTAATTATGTGAAACTATTGGTAAACCGTAAACATTTGTCAGAAGGCATCAGGATAAAGACTTCCGGCTCCTCGGGCTGGTGCGAATATATCAATGTCCGTATGTGCCAAACCGATGGTTTGTGACACACCTTTACGCGTCTCTCGTTCGCTGCGCTCGCACGAAAGCTATAGCCTAACCTAAAACCAATCCATCTTCCGTTCATTATTCGATATGGTGGCGACATATTTCAAATTTGCGAACGTGTCGGATCGGTTGTGAGGTTGGACTAGATTTTTTCGAGCGAGCGAGCAACGATCACAATTTCCAACCTATACATACACCTTATATTGCCTTGCATATATGTCGTGTTATTACCTAATTTTGTCAGCCATTTCGGACATCACATGGCATTGTACTATGTGGAAATAGTACTATTTATGTGAAACTATTCATAAACTGTAAACATGTGTCGGTAGGCAATAGGATAAATACTTCCGGCTCCTCGGGCTGATGCGAATATTTCAATGTCCGTATGTGCCAAACCGTTGGTTTATGACACAACTATACGCGTCTCTCGCTCGCTGCGCTCGCTCGAAAACTATAGCCTAACCTAAAACCAATCCATCTTTCGTTCATTATTCGATATGATGGCGACATATTTCAAATTTGCGAACGTGTCGGATCGGTAGTGGGGTTGGACTAGATTTTTACGAGCGAGCGGAGCGAGCGAGCAACGGTCACAATTTCCAAGCTATACATATACCACGTATTGTCTTGCATATATTTCGTGCTTGTACCTAATTTTGTCAGCCATTTCGGACATCACGTTGCACTGTACTATGAGGAAACGGTACTAATTATGTGAAACTATTGGTAAACCGTAAACATTTGTCAGAAGGCATTAGGATAAAGACTTCCGGCTCCTCGGGCTGGTGCGAATATATCAATGTCCGTATGTGCCAAACCGATGGATTGTGACACACCTTTACGCGTCTCTCGTTCGCTGCGCTCGCACGAAAGCTATAGCCTAACCTAAAACCAATCCATCTTCCGTTCATTATTCGATATGGTGGCGACATATTTCAAATTTGCGAACGTGTCGGATCGGTTGTGAGGTTGGACTAGATTTTTACGAGCGAGCGGAGCGAGCGAGAAACGGTCACAATTTCCAAGCTATACATATACTTTATATTGCCTTCCATATATTTCGTGTTATTACCTAATTCTGTCAGCCATTTCGGACATCACATTGCACTGTACTATGAGGAAATAGTACTATTTATGTGAAACTATTCATAAACTGTAAACATGTGTCGGTAGGCAATAGGATAAATACTTCCGGCTCCTCGGGCTGGTGCGAATATTTCAATGTCCGTATGTGCCAAACCGTTGGTTTATGACACACCTTTACGCGTCTCTCGCTCGCGGCGCTCGCTCGAAAACTATAGCCTAACCTAAAACCAATCCATCTTGCGTTCATTATTCGATATGATGGCGACATATTTCAAATTTGCGAACGTGTCGGATCGGTTGTGAGGTTGGACTAGATTTTTACGAGCGAGCGGAGCGAGCGAGCAACGGTCACAATTTCCAAGCTATACATATACCATATATTGTCTTGCATATATTTCGTGCTTGTACCTAATTTTGTCAGCCATTTCGGACATCACGTTGCACTGTACTATGAGGAAACGGTACTAATTATGTGAAACTATTGGTAAACTGTAAACATTTGTCAGAAGGCAATTGGATAAAGACTTCCGGCTCCTCGGGCTGGTGCGAATATTTCAACGTCCGTATGTGCCAAACCGTTGGTTTGTGACACACCTTTACGCGTCTCTCGTTTGCTGCGCTCGCACGAAAGCTTTAGCCTAACCTAAAACCAATCCATCTTCCGTTCATTATTCGATATGGTGGCGACATATTTCAAATTTGCGAACGTGTCGGATCGGTTGTGAGGTTGGACTAGATTTTTTCGAGCGAGCGAGCAACGATCACAATTTCCAACCTATACATACACCTTATATTGCCTTGCATATATGTCGTGTTATTACCTAATTTTGTCAGCCATTTCGGACATCACATTGCATTGTACTATGTGGAAATAGTACTATTTATGTGAAACTATTCATAAACTGTAAACGTGTGTCGGTAGGCAATAGGATAAATACTTCCGGCACCTCGGGCTGATGCGAATATTTCAATGTCCGTATGTGCCAAACCGTTGGTTTATGGCACACCTATACGCGTCTCTCGCTCGCTGCGCTCGCTCGAAAACTATAGCCTAACCTAAAACCAATCCATCTTGCGTTCATTATTCGATATGATGGCGACATATTTCAAATTTGCGAACGTGTCGGATCGGTAGTGGGGTTGGACTTGATTTTTACGAGCGAGCGGAGCGAGCGAGCAACGGTCAGAATTTCCAAGCTATACATATACCATATATTGTCTTGCATATATTTCGTGCTTGTGCCTAATTTTGTCAGCCATTTCAGACATCACGTTGCACTGTACTATGAGGAAACGGTACTAATTATGTGAAACTATTCGTAAACTGTAAACATGTGTCGGTAGGCAATAGGATAAATACTTCCGGCTCCTCGGGCTGGTGCGAATATTTCAATGTCCGTATGTGCCAAACCGTTGGTTTATGGCACACCTATACGCGTCTCTCGCTCGCTGCGCTCGCTCGAAAACTATAGCCTAACCTAAAACCAATCCATCTTGCGTTCATTATTCGATATGATGGCGACATATTTCAAATTTGCGAACGTATGGGATCGGTTGTGAAGTTGGACTAGATTTTTACGAGCGAGCGGAGCGAGCGAGCAACAGTCACAATTTCCAAGCTATACATATACCTTATATTGCCTTCCATATATTTCGTGTTATTACCTAATTTTGTCAGCCATTTCGGTCATCACATTGCACTGTACTATGAGGAAATAGTACTATTTATGTGAAACTATTCGTAAACTGTAAACATGTGTCGGTAGGCAATAGGATAAATACTTCCGGCTCCTCGGGCTGGTGCGAATATTTCAATGTCCGTATGTGCCAAACCGTTGGTTTGTGACACACCTTTACGCGTCTCTC
This sequence comes from Bombus affinis, assembly GCF_024516045.1. Classification (NCBI taxonomy): domain Eukaryota; kingdom Metazoa; phylum Arthropoda; class Insecta; order Hymenoptera; family Apidae; genus Bombus; species Bombus affinis. The sequence continues at coordinate 516,542 of NW_026108832.1, forward strand.
GCTCGCGGCGCTCGCACGAAAACTATAGCCTAACCTGAAACCAATCCATCTTGCGTTCATTATTCGATATGATGGCGACATATTTCAAATTTGCGAACGTGTCGGATCGGTTGTGGGGTTGGACTAGATTGTTACGAGCGAGCGGAGCGAGCGAGCAACGGTCACAATTTCCAAGCTATACATATACCATATATTGTCTTGCATATATTTCGTGCTTGTACCTAATTTTGTCAGCCGTTTCGGACATCACGTTGCACTGTACTATGAGGAAACGGTACTAATGATGTGAAACTATTGGTAAACCGTAAACATTTGTCAGAAGGCAATAGGATAAAGACTTCCGGCTCCTCGGGCTGGTGCGAATATATCAATGTCCGTATGTGCCAAACCGTTGGTTTGTGACACACCTATACGCGTCTCTCGCTCGCGGCGCTCGCTCGAAAACTATGGCCTAACCTAAAACCAATCCATCTTCCGTTCATTATTCGATATGATGGCGACATATTTCAAATTTGCGAACGTGTCGGATCGGTTGTGAGGTTGGACTAGATTTTTACGAGCGAGCGGAGCGAGCGAGCAACGGTCACAATTTCCAAGCTATACATATACCATATATTGTCTTGCATATATTTCGTGCTTGTACCTAATTTTGTCAGCCATTTCGGACATCACGTTGCACTGTACTATGAGGAAACGGTACTAATTATGTGAAACTATTGGTAAACCGTAAACATTTGTCAGAAGGCAATAGGATAAAGACTTCCGGCTCCTCGGGCTGGTGCGAATATATCAATGTCCGTATGTGCCAAACCGATGGTTTGTGACACACCTTTACGCATCTCTCGTTCGCTGCGCTCGCACGAAAGCTATAGCCTAACCTAAAATCAAACCATCTTCCGTTCATTATTCGATATGGTGGCGACATATTTCAAATTTGCGAACGTGTGGGATCGGTTGTGAGGTTGGACTAGATTTTTACGAGAGAGCGGAGCGAGCGAGCAACGGTCACAATTTCCAAGCTATACATATACCATATATTGTCTTGCATATATTTCGTGCTTGTACCTAATTTTGTCAGCCATTTCGGACATCACGTTGCACTGTACTATGAGGAAACGGTACTAATTATGTGAAACTATTGGTAAACCGTAAACATTTGTCAGAAGGCAATTGGATAAAGACTTCTGGCTCCTCGGGCTGGTGCGAATATTTCAACGTCCGTATGTGCCAAACCGTTGGTTTGTGACACACCTTTACGCGTCTCTCGTTCGCTGCGCTCGCACGAAAGCTTTAGCCTAACCTAAAACCAATCCATCTTGCGTTCATTATTCGATATGATGGCGACATATTTCAAATTTGCGAACGTGTCGGATCGGTTGTGGGGTTGGACTAGATTTTTACGAGCGAGCGGAGCGAGCGAGCAACGGTCACAATTTCCAAGCTATACATATACCATATATTGTCTTGCATATATTTCGTGCTTGTACCTAATTTTGTCAGCCATTTCGGACATCACGTTGCACTGTACTATGAGGAAACGGTACTAATTATGTTAAACTATTGGTAAACCGTAAACATTTGTCAGAAGGCAATAGGATAAAGACTTCCGGCTCCTCGGGCTGGTGCGAATATATCAATGTCCGTATGTGCCAAACCGATGGTTTGTGACACACCTTTACGCGTCTCTCGTTCGCTGCGCCCGCACGAAAGCTATAGCCTAACCTAAAACCAATCCATCTTCCGTTCATTATTCGATATGGTGGCGACATATTTCAAATTTGCGAACGTGTGGGATCGGTTGTGAGGTTGGACTAGATTTTTACGAGCGAGCGGAGCGAGCGAGCAATGGTCACAATTTCCAAGCTATACATATACCTTATATCGCCTTGCATATATTTCGTGTTATTACCTAATTTTGTCAGCCATTTCGGACATCACATTGCACTGTACTATGAGGAAACGGTACTATTTATGTGAAACTATTCATAAACTGTAAACATGTGTCGGTAGGCAATAGGATAAATACTTCCGGCTCCTCGGGCTGGTGCGAATATTTCAATGTCCGTATGTGCCAAACCGTTGGTTTATGACACACCTTTACGCGTCTCTCGCTCGCGGCGCTCGCTCGAAAACTATAGCCTAACCTAAAACCAATCCATCTTGCGTTCATTATTCGATATGATGGCGACATATTTCAAATTTGCGAACGTGTCGGATCGGTAGTGGGGTTGGACTAGATTTTTACGAGCGAGCGGAGCGAGCGATCAACGGTCACAATTTCCAAGCTATACATATACCACGTATTGTCTTGCATATATTTTGTGCTTGTACCTAATTTTGTCAGCCATTTCGGACATCACGTTGCACTGTACTATGAGGAAACGGTACTAATTATGTGAAACTATTGGTAAACCGTAAACATTTGTCAGAAGGCATCAGGATAAAGACTTCCGGCTCCTCGGGCTGGTGCGAATATTTCAACGTCCGTATGTGCCAAACCGTTGGTTTGTGACACACCTTTACGCGTCTCTCGTTCGCTGCGCTCGCACGAAAGCTATAGCCTAACCTAAAACCAATCCATCTTGCGTTCATTATTCGATATGGTGGCGACATATTTCAAATTTGAGAACGTGTCGGATCGGTTGTGAGTTTGGACTAGATTTTTTCGAGCGAGCGAGCAACGATCACAATTTCCAACCTATACATACACCTTATATTGCCTTGCATATATTTCGTTTTATTACCTAATTTTGTCAGCGATTTCGGACATCACATTGCACTGTACTATGAGGAAATAGTACTATTTATGTGAAACTATTCATAAACTGTAAACATGTGTCGGTAGGCAATAGGATAAATACTTCCGGCTCCTCGGGCTGGTGCGAATATTTCAATGTCCGTATGTGCCAAACCGTTGGTTTATGACAAACCTTTACGCGTCTCTCGCTCGCGGCGCTCGCTCGAAAACTATAGCTTAACCAAAAACCAATCCATCTTGCGTTCATTATTCGATATGATGGCGACATATTTCAAATTTGCGAACGTGTCGGATCGGTTGTGAGGTTGGACTAGATTTTTACGAGCGAGCGGAGCGAGCGAGCAACGGTCACAATTTCCAAGCTATACATATACCACGTATTGTCTTGCATATATTTTGTGGTTGTACCTAATTTTGTCAGCCATTTCGGACATCACGTTGCACTGTACTATGAGGAAACGGTACTAATAATGTGAAACTATTGGTAAACCGTAAACATTTGTCAGAAGGCATGAGGATAAAGACTTCCGGCTCCTCGGGCTGGTGCGAATATTTCAACGTCCGTATGTGCCAAACCGTTGGTTTGTGACACACCTTTACGCGTCTCTCGTTCGCTGCGCTCGCACGAAAGCTATAGCCTAACCTAAAACCAATCCATCTTGCGTTCATTATTCGATATGGTGGCGACATATTTCAAATTTGCGAACGTGTCGGATCGGTTGTGAGTTTGGACTAGATTTTTTCGAGCGAGCGAGCAACGATCACAATTTCCAACCTATACATACACCTTATATTGCCTTGCATATATTTCGTTTTATTACCTAATTTTGTCAGCGATTTCGGACATCACATTGCACCGTACTATGAGGAAATAGTACTATTTATGTGAAACTATTCATAAACTTTAAACATGTGTCGGTAGGCAATAGGATAAATACTTCCGGCTCCTCGGGCTGGTGCGAATATTTCAATGTCCGTATGTGCCAAACCGTTGGTTTATGACAAACCTTTACGCGTTTCTCGCTCGCGGCGCTCGCTCGAAAACTATAGCCTAACCAAAAACCAATCCATCTTGCGTTCATTATTCGATATGATGGCGACATATTTCAAATTTGCGAACGTGTCGGATCGGTTGTGAGGTTGGACTAGATTTTTACGAGCGAGCGGAGCGAGCGAGCAACGGTCACAATTTCCAAGCTGTACATATACCATATATTGTCTTGCATATATTTCGTGCTTGTACCTAATTTTGTCAGCCATTTCGGACATCACGTTGCACTGTACTATGAGGAAACGGTACTAATTATGTGAAACTATTGGCAAACCGTAAACATTTGTCAGAAGGCAATAGGATAAAGACTTCCGGCTCCTCGGGCTGGTGCGAATATTTCAACGTCCGTATGTGCCAAACCGTTGGTTTGTGACACACCTTTACGCGTCTCTCGTTCGCTGCGCTCGCACGAAAGCTATAGCCTAACCTAAAACCAATCCATCTTCCGTTCATTATTCGATATGGTGGCGACATATTTCAAATTTGCGAACGTGTCGGATCGGTTGTGAGGTTGGACTAGATTTTTTCGAGCGAGCGAGCAACGACCACAATTTCCAACCTATACATACACCTTATATCGCCTTGCATATATTTCGTGTTATTACCTAATTTTGTCAGCCATTTCGGACATCACATTGCACTGTACTATGAGGAAATAGTACTATTTATGTGAATCTATTCATAAACTGTAAACATGTGTCGGTAGGCAATAGGATAAATACTTCCGGCTCCTCGGGCTGGTGCGAATATTTCAATGTCCGTATGTGCCAAACCGTTGGTTTATGACACACCTTTACGCGTCTCTCGCTCGCGGCGCTCGCTCGAAAACTATAGCCTAACCTAAAACCAATCCATCTTGCGTTCATTATTCGATATGATGGCGACATATTTCAAATTTGCGAACGTGTCGGATCGGTAGTGGGGTTGGACTAGATTTTTACGAGCGAGCGGAGCGAGCGAGCAACGTTCACAATTTCCAAGCTATACATATACCACGTATTGTCTTGCATATATTTTGTGCTTGTACATAATTTTGTCAGCCATTTCGGACATCACGTTGCACTGTACTATGAGGAAACGGTACTAATTATGTGAAACTATTGGTAAACCGTAAACATTTGTCAGAAGGCAATTGGATAAAGACTTCCGGCTCCTCGGGCTGGTGCGAATATTTCAACGTCCGTATGTGCCAAACCGTTGGTTTGTGACACACCTTTACGCGTCTCTCGTTTGCTGCGCTCGCACGATAGCTTTAGCCTAACCTAAAACCAATCCATCTTCCGTTCATTATTCGATATGGTGGCGACATATTTCAAATTTGCGAACGTGTCGGATCGGTTGTGAGGTTGGACTAGATTTTTTCGAGCGAGCGAGCAACGATCACAATTTCCAACCTATACATACACCTTATATTGCCTTGCATATATGTCGTGTTATTACCTAATTTTGTCAGCCATTTCGGACATCACATTGCATTGTACTATGTGGAAATAGTACTATTTATGTGAAACTATTAATAAACTGTAAACGTGTGTCGGTAGGCAATAGGATAAATACTTCCGGCACCTCGGGCTGATGCGAATATTTCAATGTCCGTATGTGCCAAACCGTTGGTTTATGGCACACCTATACGCGTCTCTCTCTCGCTGCGCTCGCTCGAAAACTATAGCCTAACCTAAAACCAATCCATCTTGCGTTCATTATTCGATATGATGGCGACATATTTCAAATTTGCGAACGTGTCGGATCGGTAGTGGGGTTGGACTTGATTTTTACGAGCGAGCGGAGCGAGCGAGCAACGGTCACAATTTCCAAGCTATACATATACCATATATTGTCTTGCATATATTTCGTGCTTGTACCTAATTTTGTCAGCCATTTCAGACATCACGTTGCACTGTACTATGAGGAAACGGTACTAATTATGTGAAACTATTGGTAAACCGTAAACATTTGTCAGAAGGCAATAGGATAAAGACTTCCGGCTCCTCGGGCTGGTGCGAATATATCAATGTCCGTATGTGCCAAACCGATGGTTTGTGACACACCTTTACGCGTCTCTCGTTCGCTGCGCTCGCACGAAAGCTATAGCCTAACCTAAAACCAATCCATCTTCCGTTCATTATTCGATATGGTGGCGACATATTTCAAATTTGCGAACGTATGGGATCGGTTGTGAAGTTGGACTAGATTTTTACGAGCGAGCGGAGCGAGCGAGCAACGGTCACAATTTCCAAGCTATACATATACCTTATATTGCCTTCCATATATTTCGTGTTATTACCTAATTTTGTCAGCCATTTCGGACATCACATTGCACTGTACTATGAGGAAATAGTACTATTTATGTGAAACTATTCATAAACTGTAAACATGTGTCGGTAGGCAATAGGATAAATACTTCCGGCTCCTCGGGCTGGTGCGAATATTTCAATGTCCGTATGTGCCAAACCGTTGGTTTATGACACACCTTTACGCGTCTCTCGCTCGCGGCGCTCGCACGAAAACTATAGCCTAACCTAAAACCAATCCATCTTGCGTTCATTATTCGATATGATGGCGACATATTTCAAATTTGCGAACGTGTCGGATCGGTTGTGAGGTTGGACTAGATTTTTACGAGCGAGCGGAGCGAGCGAGCAACGGTCACAATTTCCAAGCTGTACATATACCATATATTGTCTTGCATATATTTCGTGCTTGTACCTAATTTTGTCAGCCATTTCGGACATCACGTTGCACTGTACTATGAGGAAACGGTACTAATTATGTGAAACTATTGGCAAACCGTAAACATTTGTCAGAAGGCAATAGGATAAAGACTTCCGGCTCCTCGGGCTGGTGCGAATATTTCAACGTCCGTATGTGCCAAACCGTTGGTTTGTGACACACCTTTACGCGTCTCTCGTACGCTGCGCTCGCACGAAAGCTATAGCCTAACCTAAAACCAATCCATCTTCCGTTCATTATTCGATATGGTGGCGACATATTTCAAATTTGCGAACGTGTCGGATCGGTTGTGAGGTTGGACTAGATTTTTTCGAGCGAGCGAGCAACGACCACAATTTCCAACCTATACATACACCTTATATCGCCTTGCATATATTTCGTGTTATTACCTAATTTTGTCAGCCATTTCGGACATCTCCTTGCACTGTACTATGAGGAAATAGTACTATTTATGTGAAACTATTCATAAACTGTAAACATGTGTCGGTAGGCAATAGGATAAATACTTCCGGCTCCTCGGGCTGGTGCGAATATTTCAATGTCCGTATGTGCCAAACCGATGGTTTGTGACACACCTTTACGCGTCTCTCGTTCGCTGCGCTCGCACGAAAGCTATAGCCTAACCTAAAACCAATCCATCTTCCGTTCATTATTCGATATGATGGCGACATATTTCAAATTTGCGAACGTGTCGGATCGGTAGTGTGGTTGGACTTGATTTTTACGAGCGAGCGGAGCGAGCGAGCAACGGTCACAATTTCCAAGCTATGCATATACCATATATTGTCTTGCATATATTTCGTGCTTGTACCTAATTTTGTCAGCCATTTCAGACATCACGTTGCACTGTACTATGAGGAAACGGTACTAATTATGTGAAACTATTGGTAAACCGTAAACATTTGTCAGAAGGCAATAGGATAAAGACTTCCGGCTCCTCGGGCTGGTGCGAATATATCAATGTCCGTATGTGCCAAACCGATGGTTTGTGACACACCTTTACGCGTCTCTCGTTCGCTGCGCTCGCACGAAAGCTATAGCCTAACCTAAAACCAATCCATCTTCCGTTCATTATTCGATATGGTGGCGACATATTTCAAATTTGCGAACGTATGGGATCGGTTGTGAAGTTGGACTAGATTTTTACGAGCGAGCGGAGCGAGCGAGCAACGGTCACAATTTCCAAGCTATACATATACCTTATATTGCCTTCCATATATTTCGTGTTATTACCTAATTTTGTCAGCCATTTCGGACATCGCATTGCACTGTACTATGAGGAAATAGTACTATTTATGTGAAACTATTCATAAACTGTAAACATGTGTCGGTAGGCAATAGGATAAATACTTCCGGCTCCTCGGGCTGGTGCGAATATTTCAATGTCCGTATGTGCCAAACCGTTGGTTTATGACACACCTTTACGCGTCTCTCGCTCGCGGCGCTCGCACGAAAACTATAGCCTAACCTAAAACCAATCCATCTTGCGTTCATTATTCGATATGATGGCGACATATTTCAAATTTGCGAACGTGTCGGATCGTTTGTGAGGTTGGACTAGATTTTTACGAGCGAGCGGAGCGAGCGAGCAACGGTCACAATTTCCAAGCTGTACATATACCATATATTGTCTTGCATATATTTCGTGCTTGTACCTAATTTTGTCAGCCATTTCGGACATCACGTTGCACTGTACTATGAGGAAACGGTACTAATTATGTGAAACTATTGGCAAACCGTAAACATTTGTCAGAAGGCAATAGGATAAAGACTTCCGGCTCCTCGGGCTGGTGCGAATATTTCAACGTCCGTATGTGCCAAACCGTTGGTTTGTGTCACACCTTTACGCGTCTCTCGTTCGCTGCGCTCGCACGAAAGCTATAGCCTAACCTAAAACCAATCCATCTTCCGTTCATTATTCGATATGGTGGCGACATATTTCAAATTTGCGAACGTGTCGGATCGGTTGTGAGGTTGGACTAGATTTTTTCGAGCGAGCGAGCAACGACCACAATTTCCAACCTATACATACACCTTATATCGCCTTGCATATATTTCGTGTTATTACCTAATTTTGTCAGCCATTTCGGACATCACATTGCACTGTACTATGAGGAAATAGTACTATTTATGTGAAACTATTCATAAACTGTAAACATGTGTCGGTAGGCAATAGGATAAATACTTCCGGCTCCTCGGGCTGATGCGAATATTTCAATGTCCGTATGTGCCAAACCGTTGGTTTATGACACAACTATACGCGTCTCTCGCTCGCTGCGCTCGCTCGAAAACTATAGCCTAACCTAAAACCAATCCATCTTTCGTTCATTATTCGATATGATGGCGACATATTTCAAATTTGCGAACCTGTCGGATCGGTAGTGGGGTTGGACTAGATTTTTACGAGCGAGCGGTGCGAGCGAGCAACGGTCACAATTTCCAAGCTATACATATACCACGTATTGTCTTGCATATATTTCGTGCTTGTACCTAATTTTGTCAGCCATTTCGGACATCACGTTGCACTGTACTATGAGGAAACGGTACTAATTATGTGAAAATATTGGTAAACCGTAAACATTTGTCAGAAGGCATTAGGATAAAGACTTCCGGCTCCTCGGGCTGGTGCGAATATATCAATGTCCGTATGTGCCAAACCGATGGATTGTGACACACCTTTACGCGTCTCTCGTTCGCTGCGCTCGCACGAAAGCTATAGCCTAACCTAAAACCAATCCATCTTCCGTTCATTATTCGATATGGTGGCGACATATTTCAAATTTGCGAACGTGTGGGATCGGTTGTGAGGTTGGACTAGATTTTTACGAGCGAGCGGAGCGAGCGAGAAACGGTCACAATTTCCAAGCTATACATATACTTTATATTGCCTTCCATATATTTCGTGTTATTACCTAATTCTGTCAGCCATTTCGGACATCACATTGCACTGTACTATGAGGAAATAGTACTATTTATGTGAAACTATTCATAAACTGTAAACATGTGTCGGTAGGCAATAGGATAAATACTTCCGGCTCCTCGGGCTGGTGCGAATATTTCAATGTCCGTATGTGCCAAACCGTTGGTTTATGACACACCTTTACGCGTCTCTCGCTCGCGGCGCTCGCTCGAAAACTATAGCCTAACCTAAAACCAATCCATCTTGCGTTCATTATTCGATATGATGGCGACATATTTCAAATTTGCGAACGTGTCGGATCGGTTGTGAGGTTGGACTAGATTTTTACGAGCGAGCGGAGCGAGCGAGCAACGGTCACAATTTCCAAGCTATACATATACCATATATTGTCTTGCATATATTTCGTGCTTGTACCTAATTTTGTCAGCCATTTCGGACATCACGTTGCACTGTACTATGAGGAAACGGTACTAATTATGTGAAACTATTGGTAAACCGTAAACATTTGTCAGAAGGCAATAGGATAAAGACTTCCGGCTCCTCGGGCTGGTGCGAATATATCAACGTCCGTATGTGCCAAACCGTTGGTTTGTGACACACCTTTACGCGTCTCTCGTTCGCTGCGCTCGCACGAAAGCTATAGCCTAACCTAAAACCAATCCATCTTCCGTTCATTATTCGATATGGTGGCGACATATTTCAAATTTGCGAACGTGTGGGATCGGTTGTGAGGTTGGACTAGATTTTTTCGAGCGAGCGAGCAACGATCACAATTTCCAACCTATACATACACCTTATATTGCCTTGCATATATGTCGTGTTATTACCTAATTTTGTCAGCCATTTCGGACATCACATTGCACTATACTATGAGGAAATAGTACTATTTATGTGAAACTATTCATTAAACTGTAAACATGTGTCGGTAGGCAATAGGATAAATACTTCCGGCTCCTCGGTCTGGTGCGAATATTTCAATGTCCGTATGTGCCAAACCGTTGGTTTATGACACACCTATACGCGTCTCTCGCTCGCTGCGCTCGCTTGAAAACTATAGCCTAACCTAAATCAATCCATCTTGCGTTCATTATTCGATATGATGGCGACATATTTCAAATTTGCGAACGTGTCGGATCGGTTGTGGGGTTGGACTAGATTTTTACGAGCGAGCGGAGCGAGCAAGCAACGGTCACAATTTCCAAGCTATACATATACCTTATATTGCCTTCCATATATTTCGTGTTATTACCTAATTTTGTCAGCCATTTCGGACATCACATTGCACTGTACTATGAGGAAATAGTACTATTTATGTGAAACTATTCATAAACTGTAAACATGTGTCGGTAGGCAATAGGATAAATACTTCCGGCTCCTCGGGCTGGTGCGAATATATCAATCTCCGTATGTGCCAAACGGATGGTTTTGACACACCTTTACGCGTCTCTCGTTCGCTGCGCTCGCACGAAAGCTATAGCCTAACCTACAACCAATCCATCTTCCGTTCATTATTCGATATGGTGGCGACATATTTCAAATTTGCGAACGTGTCGGATCGGTTGTGAGGTTGGACTAGATTTTTTCGAGCGAGCGGAGCGAGCGAGCAACGGTCACAATTTCCAAGCTATACATATACCTTATATTGCCTTCCATATATTTCGTGTTATTACCTAATTTTGTCAGCCATTTCGGACATCACAATGCACTGTACTATGAGGAAATTGTACTATTTATGTGAAACTATTCATAAACTGTAAACATGTGTCGGTAGGCAATAGGATAAATACTTCCGGCTCCTCGGGCTGGTGCGAATATATCTATGTCCGCATGTGCCAAACCGATGGTTTGTGACACACCTTTACGCGTCTCTCGTTCGCTGCGCTCGCACGAAAGCTATAGCCTAACCTAAAACCAATCCATCTTCCGTTCATTATTCGATATGGTGGCGACATATTTCAAATTTGCGAACGTGTGGGATCGGTTGTGAGGTTGGACTAGATTTTTACGAGCGAGCGGAGCTAGCGAGCAACGGTCACAATTTCCAAGCTATACATATACCATATATTGTCTTGCATATATTTCGTGCTTGTACCTAATTTTGTCAGCCGTTTCAGACATCACGTTGCACTGTACTATGAGGAAACGGTACTAATTATGTGAAACTATTGGTAAACCGTAAACATTTGTCAGAAGGCAATAGGATAAAGACTTCTGGCTCCTCGGGCTGGTGCGAATATATCAATGTCCGTATGTGGCAAACCGATGGTTTGTGACACACCTTTACGCGTCTCTCGTTCGCTGCGCTCGCACGAAAGCTATAGCCTAACCTAAAACCAATCCATCTTCCGTTCATTATTCGATATGGTGGCGACATATTTCAAATTTGCGAACGTGTGGGATCGGTTGTGAGATTGGACTAGATATTTACGAGCGAGCGGAGCGAGCGAGCAACGGTCTCAATTTCCAAGCTATACATATACCTTATATTGCCTTCCATATATTTCGTGTTATTACCTAATTTTGTCAGCCATTTCGGACATCACGTTGCACTGTACTATGAGGAAATAGTACTATTTATGTGAAACTATTCATAAACTGTAAACATGTGTCGGTAGGCAATAGGATAAATACTTCCGGCTCCTCGGGCTGGTGCGAATATTTCAATGTCCGTATGTGCCAAACCGTTGGTTTATGACACACCTTTACGCGTCTCTCGCTCGCGGCGCTCGCTCGAAAACTATAGCCTAACCAAAAACCAATCCATCTTGCGTTCATTATTCGATATGATGGCGACATATTTCAAATTTGCGAACGTGTCGGATCGGTTGTGAGGTTGGACTAGATTTTTACGAGCGAGCGGAGCGAGCGAGCAACGGTCACAATTTCCAAGCTATACATATACCATATATTGTCTTGCATATATTTCGTGCTTGTACCTAATTTTGTCAGCAATTTCGGACATCACGTTGCACTGTACTATGAGGAAACGGTACTAATTATGTGAAACTATTCATATACTGTAAACATGTGTCGGTAGGCAATAGGATAAATACTTCCGGCTCCTCGGTCTGGTGCGAATATTTCAATGTCCGTATGTGCCAAACCGTTGGTTTATGACACACCTTTACGCGTCTCTCGCTCGCGGCGCTCGCTCGAAAGCTATACCCTAACCTAAAACCAATCCATCTTCCGTTCATTATTCGATATGGTGACGACATATTTCAAATTTGCGAACGTGTCGGATCGGTTGTGGGGTTGGACTAGATTTTTACGAGCGAGCGGAGCGAGCGAGCAACGGTCACAATTTCCAAGCTAAACATATACCATATATTGTCTTGCATATATTTCGTGCAGGTACCTAATTTTGTCAGCCATTTCGGACATCACGTTGCACTGTACTATGAGGAAACGGTACTAATTATGTGAAACTATTGGTAAACCGTAAACATTTGTCAGAAGGCAATAGGATAAATACTTCCGGCTCCTCGGGCTGGTGCGAATATCTCAACGTCCGTATGTGCCAAACCGTTGGTTTGTGACACACCTTTAAGCGTCTCTCGTTCGCTGCGCTCGCACGAAAGCTATAGCCTAACCTAAAACCAATCCATCTTGCGTTCATTATTCGATATGGTGGCGACATATTTCAAATTTGCGAACGTGTCGGATCGGTTGTGAGGTTGGACTAGATTTTTTCGAGCGAGCGAGCAACGATCACAATTTCCAACCTATACATACCCCTTATATTGCCTTGCATATATTTCGTGTTATTACCTAATTTTGTCAGCCATTTCGGACATCACATTGCACTGTACTATGAGGAAATAGTACTATTTATGTGAAACTATTCATAAACTGTAAACATGTGTCGGTAGGTAATAGGATAAATGCTTCCGGCTCCTCGGGCTGATGCGAATATTTCAATGTCCGTATGTGCCAAACCGTTGGTTTGTGACACACCTTTACGCGTCTCTCGCTCGCGGCGCTCGCTCGAAAACTATAGCCTAACCTAAAACCAATCCATCTTGCGTTCATTATTCGATATGATGGCGACATATTTCAAATTTGCGAACGTGTCGGATCGGTTGTGAGGTTGGACTAGATTTTTACGAGCGAGCGGAGCGAGCGAGCAACGGTCACAATTTCCAAGCTATACATATACCATATATTGTCTTGCATATATTTCGTGCTTGTACCTAATTTTGTCAGCCATTTCGGACATCACGTTGCACTGTACTATGAGGAACCGGTACTAATTATGTGAAACTATTGGTAAACCGTAAACATTTGTCAGAAGGCAATAGGATAAAGACTTCCGGCTCCTCGGGCTGGTGCGAATATATCAATGTCCGTATGTGCCAAACCGATGGTTTGTGACACACCTTTACGCATCTCTCGTTCGCTGCGCTCGCACGAAAGCTATAGCCTAACCTAAAACCAATCCATCTTCCGTTCATTATTCGATATGGTGGCGACATATTTCAAATTTGCGAACGTGTGGGATCGGTTGTGAGGTTGGACTAGATTTTTACGAGAGAGCGGAGCGAGCGAGCAACGGTCACAATTTCCAAGCTATACATATACCATATATTGTCTTGCATATATTTCGTGCTTGTACCTAATTTTGTCAGCCATTTCGGACATCACGTTGCACTGTACTATGAGGAAACGGTACTAATTATGTGAAACTATTGGTAAACCGTAAACATTTGTCAGAAGGCAATTGGATAAAGACTTCTGGCTCCTCGGGCTGGTGCGAATATTTCAACGTCCGTATGTGCCAAACCGTTGGTTTGTGACACACCTTTACGCGTCTCTCGTTCGCTGCGCTCGCACGAAAGCTTTAGCCTAACCTAAAACCAATCCATCTTGCGTTCATTATTCGATATGATGGCGACATATTTCAAATTTGCGAACGTGTCGGATCGGTTGTGGGGTTGGACTAGATTTTTACGAGCAAGTGGAGCGAGCGAGCAACGGTCACAATTTCCAAGCTATACATATACCATATATTGTCTTGCATATATTTCGTGCTTGTACCTAATTTTGTCAGCCATTTCGGACATCACGTTGCACTGTACTATGAGGAAACGGTACTAATTATGTTAAACTATTGGTAAACCGTAAACATTTATCAGAAGGCAATAGGATAAAGACTTCCGGCTCCTCGGGCTGGTGCGAATATATCAATGTCCGTATGTGCCAAACCGATGGTTTGTGACACACCTTTACGCGTCTCTCGTTCGCTGCGCCCGCACGAAAGCTATAGCCTAACCTAAAACCAATCCATCTTCCGTTCATTATTCGATATGGTGGCGACATATTTCAAATTTGCGAATGTGTGGGATCGGTTGTGAGGTTGGACTAGATTTTTACGAGCGAGCGGAGCGAGCGAGCAATGGTCACAATTTCCAAGCTATACATATACCTTATATTGCCTTCCATATATTTCGTGTTATTACCTAATTTTGTCAGCAATTTCGGACATCACATTGCACTGTACTATGAGGAAATAGTACTATTTATGTGAAACTATTCATAAACTGTAAACATGTGTCGGTAGGCAATAGGATAAATACTTCCGGCTCCTCGGGCTGGTGCGAATATATCAATGTCCGTATGTGCCAAACGGATGGTTTGTGACACACCTTTACGCGTCTCTCGTTCGCTGCGCTCGCACGAAAGCTATAGCCTAACCTAAAACCAATCCATCTTCCGTTCATTATTCGATATGGTGGCGACATATTTCAAATTTGCGAACGTGTCGGATCGGTTGTGAGGTTGGACTAGATTTTTTCGAGCGAGCGGAGCGAGCGAGCAACGGTCACAATTTCCAAGCTATACATATACCATATATTGTCTTGCATATATTTCGTGCTTGTACCTAATTTTGTCAGCCATTTCGGACATCACGTTGCACTGTACTATGAGGAAACGGTACTAATTATGTGAAACTATTGGTAAACCGTAAACATTTGTCGGAAGGCAATAGGATAAAGACTTCCGGCTCCTCGGGCTGGTGCGAATATTTCAATGTCCGTATGTGCCAAACCGTTGGTTTGTGACACACCTTTACGCGTCTCTCGCTCGCGGCGCTCGCTCGAAAACTATAGCCTAACCTAAAACCAATCCATCTTGCGTTCATTATTCGATATGATGGCGACATATTTCAAATTTGCGAACGTGTCGGATCGGTTGTGAGGTTGGACTAGATTTTTTCGAGCGAGCGAGCAACGATCACAATTTCCAACCTATACATACCCCTTATATTGCCTTGCATATATTTCGTGTTATTACCTAATTTTGTCAGCCATTTCGGACATCACATTGCACTGTACTATGAGGAAATAGTACTATTTATGTGAAACTATTCATAAACTGTAAACATGTGTCGGTAGGTAATAGGATAAATGCTTCCGGCTCCTCGGGCTGATGCGAATATTTCAATGTCCGTATGTGCCAAACCGTTGGTTTATGACACACCTATACGCGTCTCTCGCTCGCTGCGCTCGCTCGAAAACTATAGCCTAACCTAATATCAATCCATTTTGCGTTCATTATTCGATATGATGGCGACATATTTCAAATTTGCGAACGTGTCGGATCGGTTGTGGGGTTGGACTAGATTTTTACGAGCGAGCAGAGCGAGCGAGCAACGTTCACAATTTTCAAGCTATACATATACCAAATATTGTCTTGCATATATTTCGTGCTTGTACCTAATTTTGTCAGCCATTTCGGACATCACGTTGCACTGTACTATGAGGAAACGGTACTAATTAGGTGAAACTATTGGTAAACCGTAAACATTTGTCAGAAGGCATTAGGATAAAGACTTCCGGCTCCTCGGGCTGGTGCGAATATATCAATGTCCGTATGTGCCAAACGGATGGTTTGTGACACACCTTTACGCGTCTCTCGTTCGCTGCGCTCGCACGAAAGCTATAGCCTAACCTAAAACCAATCCATCTTCCGTTCATTATTCGATATGGTGGCGACATATTTCAAATTTGCGAACGTGTGGGATCGGTTGTGAGGTTGGACTAGATTTTTACGATCGAGCGGAGCGAGCGAGCAACGGTCACAATTTCCAAGCTATACATATACTTTATATTGCCTTCCATATATTTCGTGTTATTACCTAATTTTGTCAGCCATTTCGGACATCACATTGCACTGTACTATGAGGAAATAGTACTATTTATGTGAAACTATTCATAAACTGTAAACATGTGTCGGTAGGCAATAGGATAAATACTTCCGGCTCCTCGGGCTGGTGCGAATATTTCAATGTCCGTATGTGCCAAACCGTTGGTTTATGACACACCTTTACGCGTCTCTCGCTAGCGGCGCTCGCTCGAAAACTATAGCCTAACCTAAAACCAATCCATCTTGCGTTCATTATTCGATATGATGGCGACATATTTCAAATTTGCGAGCGTGTCGGTTCGGTTGTGAGGTTGGACTAGATTTTTACGAGCGAGCGGAGCGAGCGAGCCACGGTCACAATTTCCAAGCTATACATATACCATATATTGTCTTGCATATATTTCGTGCTTGTACCTAATTTTGTCAGCCATTTCGGACATCACGGTGCACTGTACTATGAGGAAACGGTACTAATTATGTGAAACTATTGGTAAACTGTAAACATTTGTCAGAAGGCAATTGGATAAAGACTTCCGGCTCCTCGGGCTGGTGCGAATATTTCAACGTCCGTATGTGCCAAACCGTTGGTTTGTGACACACCTTTACGCGTCTCTCGTTTGCTGCGCTCGCACGAAAGCTTTAGCCTAACCTAAAACCAATCCATCTTCCGTTCATTATTCGATATGGTGGCGACATATTTCAAATTTGCGAACGTGTCGGATCGGTTGTGAGATTGGACTAGATTTTTTCGAGCGAGCGAGCAACGATCACAATTTCCAACCTATACATACACCTTATATTGCCTTGCATATATGTCGTGTTATTACCTAATTTTGTCAGCCATTTCGGACATCACGTTGCACTGTACTATGAGGAAACGGTACTAATTATGTGAAACTATTGGTAAACCGTAAACATTTGTCAGAAGGCAATAGGATAAAGACTTCCGGCTCCTCGGGCTGGTGCGAATATATCAATGTCCGTATGTGCCAAACCGATGGTTTGTGACACACCTTTACGCATCTCTCGTTCGCTGCGCTCGCACGAAAGCTATAGCCTAACCTAAAACCAATCCATCTTCCGTTCATTATTCGATATGGTGGCGACATATTTCAAATTTGCGAACGTGTGGGATCGGTTGTGAGGTTGGACTAGATTTTTACGAGAAAGCGGAGCGAGCGAGCAACGGTCACAATTTCCAAGCTATACATATACCATATATTGACTTGCATATATTTCGTGCTTGTACCTAATTTTGTCAGCCACTTCGGACATCACGTTGCACTGTACTATGAGGAAACGGTACTAATTATGTGAAACTATTGGTAAACCGTAAACATTTGTCAGAAGGCAATTGGATAAAGACTTCTGGCTCCTCGGGCTGGTGCGAATATTTCAACGTCCGTATGTGCCAAACCGTTGGTTTGTGACACACCTTTACGCGTCTCTCGTTCGCTGCGCTCGCACGAAAGCTTTAGCCTAACCTAAAACCAATCCATCTTCCGTTCATTATTCGATATGGTGGCGACATATTTCAAATTTGCGAACGCGTGGGATCGGTTGTGAGGTTGGACTAGATTTTTACGAGCGAGCGGAGCGAGCGAGCAATGGTCACAATTTCCAAGCTATACATATACCTTATATTGCCTTCCATATATTTCGTGTTATTACCTAATTTTGTCAGCCATTTCGGACATCACATTGCACTGTACTATGAGGAAATAGTACTATTTATGTGAAACTATTCATAAACTGTAAACATGTGTCGGTAGGCAATAGGATAAATACTTCCGGCTCCTCGGGCTGGTGCGAATATATCAATGTCCGTATGTGCCAAACGGATGGTTTGTGACACACCTTTACGCGTCTCTCGTTCGCTGCGCTCGCACGAAAGCTATAGCCTAACCTAAAACCAATCCATCTTCCGTTCATTATTCGATATGGTGGCGACATATTTCAAATTTGCGAACGTGTCGGATCGGTTGTGAGGTTGGACTAGATTTTTTCGAGCGAGCGGAGCGAGCGAGCAACGGTCACAATTTCCAAGCTATACATATACCTTATATTGCCTTCCATATATTTCGTGTTATTACCTAATTTTGTCAGCCATTGCGGACATCACATTGCACTGTACTATGAGGAAATAGTACTATTTATGTGAAACTATTCATAAACTGTAAACATGTGTCGGTAGGCAATAGGATAAATACTTCCGGCTCGTCGGGCTGGTGCGAATATATCAACGTTCGTATGTGCCAAACCGTTGGTTTGTGACACACCTTTACGCGTCTCTCGTTCGCTGCGCTCGCACGAAAGCTATAGCCTAACCTAAAACCAATCCATCTTCCGTTCATTATTCGATATGGTGGCGACATATTTCAAATTTGCGAACGTGTGGGATCGGTTGTGAGGTTGGACTAGATTTTTACGAGCGAGCGGAGTGAGCGAGCAACGGTCACAATTTCCAAGCTATACACATACCTTATATTGCCTTCCATATATTTCGTGTTATTACCTAATTTTGTCAGCCATTTCGGACATCACATTGCACTGTACTATGAGGAAATTGTACTATTTATGTGAAACTATTCATAAACTGTAAACATGTGTCGGTAGGCAATAGGATAAATACTTCCGGCTCCTCGGGCTGGTGCGAATATATCTATGTCCGTATGTGCCAAACCGATGGTTTGTGACACACCTTTACGCGTCTCTCGTTCGCTGCGCTCGCACGAAAGCTATAGCCTAACCTAAAACCAATCCATCTTCCGTTCATTATTCGATATGGTGGCGACATATTTCAAATTTGCGAACGTGTGGGATCGGTTGTGAGGTTGGACTAGATTTTTACGAGCGACCGGAGCGAGCGAGCAACGGTCACAATTTCCAAGCTATACATATACCTTATATTGCCTTCCATATATTTCGTGTTATTACCTAATTTTGTCAGCCATTTCGGACATCACATTGCACTGTACTATGAGGAAATAGTACTATTTATGTGAAGCTATTCATAAACTGTAAACATGTTTCGGTAGGCAATAGGATAAATACATCCGGCTCCTCGGGCTGGTGCGAATATTTCAATGTCCGTATGTGCCAAACCGTTGGTTTATGACACACCTATACGCGTCTCTCGCTCGCTGCGCTCGCTCGAAAACTGTAGCCTAACCTAAAACCAATCCATCTTCCGTTCATTATTCGATATGGTGGCGACATATTTCAAATTTGCGAACGTGTGGGATCGGTTGTGAGGTTGGACTAGATTTTTACGAGCGACCGGAGCGAGCGAGCAACGGTCACAATTTCCAAGCTATACATATACCTTATATTGCCTTCCATATATTTCGTGTTATTACCTAATTTTGTCAGCCATTTCGGACATCACATTGCACTGTACTATGAGGAAATAGTACTATTTATGTGAAACTATTCATAAACTGTAAACATGTTTCGGTAGGCAATAGGATAAATACATCCGGCTCCTCGGGCTGGTGCGAATATTTCAATGTCCGTATGTGCCAAACCGTTGGTTTATGACACACCTATACGCGTCTCTCGCTCGCTGCGCTCGCTCGAAAACTGTAGCCTAACCTAAAACCAATCCATCTTGCGTTCATTATTCGATATGATGGCGACATATTTCAAATTTGCGAACGTGTCGGATCGGATGTGGGGTTGGACTAGATTTTTACGAGCGAGCGGAGCGAGCGAGCAACGGTCACAATTTCCAAGCTATACATATACCATATATTGTCTTGCATATATTTCGTGCTTGTACCTAATTTTGTCAGCCATTTCGGACATCACGTTGCACTGTACTATGAGGAAACGGTACTAATTATGTGAAACTATTGGTAAACCGTAAACATTTGTCAGAAGGCAATAGGATAAAGAGTTCCGGCTCCTCGGGCTGGTGCGAATATATCAATGTCCGTATGTGCCAAACCGATGGTTTGTGACAGACCTTTACGTGTCTCTCGTTCGCTGCGCCCGCACGAAAGCTATAGCCTAACCTAAAACCAATCAATCTTCCGTTCATTATTCGATATGGTGGCGACATATTTCAAATTTGCGAACGTGTGGGATCGGTTGTGAGGTTGGACTAGATTTTTACGAGCGAGCGGAGCGAGCGAGCAACGGTCACAATTTCCAAGCTATACATATACCTTATATTGCCTTCCATATATTTCGTGTTATTACCTAATTTTGTCAGCCATTTCGGACATCACATTGCACTGTACTATGAGGAAATTGTACTATTTATGTGAAACTATTCATAAACTGTAAACATGTGTCGGTAGGCAATAGGATAAATACTTCCGGCTCCTCGGGCTGGTGCGAATATATCTATGTCCGTATGTGCCAAACCGATGGTTTGTGACACACCTTTACGCGTCTCTCGTTCGCTGCGCTCGCACGAAAGCTATAGCCTAACCTAAAACCAATCCATCTTCCGTTCATTATTCGATATGGTGGCGACATATTTCAAATTTGCGAACGTGTGGGATCGGTTGTGAGGTTGGACTAGATTTTTACGAGCGACCGGAGCGAGCGAGCAACGGTCACAATTTCCAAGCTATACATATACCTTATATTGCCTTCCATATATTTCGTGTTATTACCTAATTTTGTCAGCCATTTCGGACATCACATTGCACTGTACTATGAGGAAATAGTACTATTTATGTGAAACTATTCATAAACTGTAAACATGTTTCGGTAGGCAATAGGATAAATACATCCGGCTCCTCGGGCTGGTGCGAATATTTCAATGTCCGTATGTGCCAAACCGTTGGTTTATGACACAACTATACGCGTCTCTCGCTCGCTGCGCTCGCTCGAAAACTATAGCCTAACCTAAAACCAATCCATCTTTCGTTCATTATTCGATATGATGGCGACATATTTCAAATTTGCGAACGTGTCGGATCGGATGTGGGGTTGGACTAGATTTTTACGAGCGAGCGGAGCGAGCGAGCAACGGTCACAATTTCCAAGCTATACATATACCATATATTGTCTTGCATATATTTCGTGCTTGTACCTAATTTTGTCAGCCATTTCGGACATCACGTTGCACTGTACTATGAGGAAACGGTACTAATTATGTGAAACTATTGGTAAACCGTAAACATTTGTCAGAAGGCAATAGGATAAAGAGTTCCGGCTCCTCGGGCTGGTGCGAATATATCAATGTCCGTATGTGCCAAACCGATGGTTTGTGACACACCTTTACGTGTCACTCGTTCGCTGCGCCCGCACGAAAGCTATAGCCTAACCTAAAACCAATCAATCTTCCGTTCATTATTCGATATGGTGGCGACATATTTCAAATTTGCGAACGTGTGGGATCGGTTGTGAGGTTGGACTAGATTTTTACGAGCGAACGGAGCGAGCGAGCAACGGTCACAATTTCCAACCTATACATACACCTTATATTGCCTTGCATATATGTCGTGTTATTACCTAATTTTGTCAGCCATTTCGGACATCACATTGCATTGTACTATGTGGAAATAGTACTATTTATGTGAAACTATTCATAAACTGTAAACATGTGTCGGTAGGCAATAGGATAAATACTTCCGGCTCCTCGGGCTGATGCGAATATTTCAATGTCCGTATGTGCCAAACCGTTGGTTTATGACACAACTATACGCGTCTCTCGCTCGCTGCGCTCGCTCGAAAACTATAGCCTAACCTAAAACCAATCCATCTTTCGTTCATTATTCGATATGATGGCGACATATTTCAAATTTGCGAACGTGTCGGAGCGGTAGTGGGGTTGGACTAGATTTTTACGAGCGAGCGGAGCGAGCGAGCAACGGTCACAATTTCCAAGCTATACATATACCACGTATTGTCTTGCATATATTTCGTGCTTGTACCTAATTTTGTCAGCCATTTCGGACATCACGTTGCACTGTACTATGAGGAAACGGTACTAATTATGTGAAACTATTGGTAAACCGTAAACATTTGTCAGAAGGCATTAGGATAAAGACTTCCGGCTCCTCGGGCTGGTGCGAATATATCAATGTCCGTATGTGCCAAACCGATGGATTGTGACACACCTTTACGCGTCTCTCGTTCGCTGCGCTCGCACGAAAGCTATAGCCTAACCTAAAACCAATCCATCTTCCGTTCATTATTCGATAGGGTGGCGACATATTTCAAATTTGCGAACGTGTGGGATCGGTTGTGAGGTTGGACTAGATTTTTACGAGCGAGCGGAGCGAGCGAGCAACGGTCACAATTTCCAAGCTATACATATACTTTATATTGCCTTCCATATATTTCGTGTTATTACCTAATTCTGTCAGCCATTTCGGACATCACATTGCACTGTACTATGAGGAAATAGTACTATTTATGTGAAACTATTCATAAACTGTAAACATGTGTCGGTAGGCAATAGGATAAATACTTCCGGCTCCTCGGGCTGGTGCGAATATTTCAATGTCCGTATGTGCCAAACCGTTGGTTTATGACACACCTTTACGCGTCTCTCGCTCGCGGCGCTCGCTCGAAAACTATAGCCTAACCTAAAACCAATCCATCTTGCGTTCATTATTCGATATGCTGGCGACATATTTCAAATTTGCGAACGTGTCGGATCGGTTGTGAGGTTGGACTAGATTTTTACGAGCGAGCGGAGCGAGCGAGCAACGTTCACAATTTCCAAGCTATACATATACCATATATTGTCTTGCATATATTTCGTGCTTGTACCTAATTTTGTCAGCCATTTCGGACATCACGGTGCACTGTACTATGAGGAAACGGTACTAATTATGTGAAAACTATTGGTAAACTGTAAACATTTGTCAGAAGGCAATTGGATAAAGACTTCCGGCTCCTCGGGCTGGTGCGAATATTTCAACGTCCGTATGTGCCAAACCGTTGGTTTGTGACACACCTTTACGCGTCTCTCGTTTGCTGCGCTCGCACGAAAGCTTTAGCCTAACCTAAAACCAATCCATCTTCCGTTCATTATTCGATATGGTGGCGACATATTTCAAATTTGCGAACGTGTCGGATCGGTTGTGAGGTTGGACTAGATTTTTTCGAGCGAGCGAGCAACGATCACAATTTCCAACCTATACATACACCTTATATTGCCTTGCATATATGTCGTGTTATTACCTAATTTTGTCAGCCATTTCGGACATCACGTTGCACTGTACTATGAGGAAACGGTACTAATTATGTGAAACTATTGGTAAACCGTAAACATTTGTCAGAAGGCAATAGGATAAAGACTTCCGGCTCCTCGGGCTGGTGCGAATATATCAATGTCCGTATGTGCCAAACCGATGGTTTGTGACACACCTTTACGCATCTCTCGTTCGCTGCGCTCGCACGAAAGCTATAGCCTAACCTAAAACCAATCCATCTTCCGTTCATTATTCGATATGGTGGCGACATATTTCAAATTTGCGAACGTGTGGGATCGGTTGTGAGGTTGGACTAGATTTTTACGAGAAAGCGGAGCGAGCGAGCAACGGTCACAATTTCCAAGCTATACATATACCATATATTGTCTTGCATATATTTCGTGCTTGTACCTAATTTTGTCAGCCACTTCGGACATCACGTTGCACTGTACTATGAGGAAACGGTACTAATTATGTGAAACTATTGGTAGACCGTAAACATTTGTCAGAAGGCAATTGGATAAAGACTTCTGGCTCCTCGGGCTGGTGCGAATATTTCAACGTCCGTATGTGCCAAACCGTTGGTTTGTGACACACCTTTACGCGTCTCTCGTTCGCTGCGCTCGCACGAAAGCTTTAGCCTAACCTAAAACCAATCCATCTTCCGTTCATTATTCGATATGGTGGCGACATATTTCAAATTTGCGAACGTGTGGGATCGGTTGTGAGGTTGGACTAGATTTTTACGAGCTAGCGGAGCGAGCGAGCAATGGTCACAATTTCCAAGCTATACATATACCTTATATTGCCTTCCATATATTTCGTGTTATTACCTAATTTTGTCAGCCATTTCGGACATCACATTGCACTGTACTATGAGGAAATAGTACTATTTATGTGAAACTATTCATAAACTGTAAACATGTGTCGGTAGGCAATAGGATAAATACTTCCGGCTCCTCGGGCTGGTGCGAATATATCAATGTCCGTATGTGCCAAACGGATGGTTTGTGACACACCTTTACGCGTCTCTCGTTCGCTGCGCTCGCACGAAAGCTATAGCCTAACCTAAAACCAATCCATCTTCCGTTCATTATTCGATATGGTGGCGACATATTTCAAATTTGCGAACGTGTCGGATCGGTTGTGAGGTTGGACTAGATTTTTTCGAGCGAGCGGAGCGAGCGAGCAACGGTCACAATTTCCAAGCTATACATATACCTTATATTGCCTTCCATATATTTCGTGTTATTACCTAATTTTGTCAGCCATTTCGGACATCACATTGCACTGTACTATGAGGAAATAGTACTATTTATGTGAAACTATTCATAAACTGTAAACATGTTTCGGTAGGCAATAGGATAAATACATCCGGCTCCTCGGGCTGGTGCGAATATTTCAATGTCCGTATGTGCCAAACCGTTGGTTTATGACACACCTATACGCGTCTCTCGCTCGCTGCGCTCGCTCGAAAACTGTAGCCTAACCTAAAACCAATCCATCTTGCGTTCATTATTCGATATGATGGCGACATATTTCAAATTTGCGAACGTGTCGGATCGGATGTGGGGTTGGACTAGATTTTTACGAGCGAGCGGAGCGAGCGAGCAACGGTCACAATTTCCAAGCTATACATATACCATATATTGTCTTGCATATATTTCGTGCTTGTACCTAATTTTGTCAGCCATTTCGGACATCACGTTGCACTGTACTATGAGGAAACGGTACTAATTATGTGAAACTATTGGTAAACCGTAAACATTTGTCAGAAGGCAATAGGATAAAGAGTTCCGGCTCCTCGGGCTGGTGCGAATATATCAATGTCCGTATGTGCCAAACCGATGGTTTCTGACACACCTTTACGTGTCTCTCGTTCGCTGCGCCCGCACGAAAGCTATAGCCTAACCTAAAACCAATCAATCTTCCGTTCATTATTCGATATGGTGGCGACATATTTCAAATTTGCGAACGTGTGGGATCGGTTGTGAGGTTGGACTAGATTTTTACGAGCGAACGGAGCGAGCGAGCAACGGTCACAATTTCCAAGCTATACATATACCTTATATTGCCTTCCATATATTTCGTGTTATTACCTAACTTTGTCAGCCATTTCGGACATCACATTGCACTGTACTATGAGGAAATTGTACTATTTATGTGAAACTATTCATAAACTGTAAACATGTGTCGGTAGGCAATAGGATAAATACTTCCGGCTCCTCGGGCTGGTGCGAATATATCTATGTCCGTATGTGCCAAACCGATGGTTTGTGACACACCTTTACGCGTCTCTCGTTCTCTGCGCTCGCACGAAAGCTATAGCCTAACCTAAAACCAATCCATCTTCCGTTCATTATTCGATATGGTGGCGACATATTTCAAATTTGCGAACGTGTGGGATCGGTTGTGAGGTTGGACTAGATTTTTACGAGCGACCGGAGCGAGCGAGCAACGGTCACAATTTCCAAGCTATACATATACCTTATATTGCCTTCCATATATTTCGTGTTATTACCTAATTTTGTCAGCCATTTCGGACATCACATTGCACTGTACTATGAGGAAATAGTACTATTTATGTGAAACTATTCATAAACTGTAAACATGTGTTGGTAGGCAATAGGATAAATACTTCCGGCTCCTCGGGCTGGTGCGAATATATCAATGTCCGTATGTGCCAAACCGATGGTTTGTGACACACCTTTACGCGTCTCTCGTTCGCTGCGCTCGCACGAAAGCTATAGCCTAACCTAAAACCAATCCATCTTCCGTTCATTATTCGATATGGTGGCGACATATTTCAAATTTGCGAACGTGTCGGATCGGTTGTGGGGTTGGACTAGATTTTTACGAGCGAGCGGAGCGAGCGAGCAACGGTCACAATTTCCAAGCTATACATATACCTTATATTGCCTTCCATATATTTCGTGTTATTACCTAATTTTGTCAGCCATTTCGGACATCACATTGCACTGTACTATGAGGAAATAGTACTATTTATGTGAAACTATTCATAAACTGTAAACATGTGTCGGTAGGCAATAGGATAAATACTTCCGGCTCCTCGGGCTGGTGCGAATATATCTATGTCCGTATGTGCCAAACCGTTGGATTGTGACACACCTTTTCGCGTCTCTCGCTCGCTGCGCTCGCACGAAAGCTATAGCCTAACCTAAAAGCAATCCATCTTCCGTTCATTATTCGATATGGTGGCGACATGTTTCGAATTTGCGAACGTGTGGGATCGGTTGTGAGGATGGACCAAATTTTTACGAGCGAGCGGAGCGAGCGTGCAACGGTCACAATTTCCAAGCTATACATATACCTTATATTGCCTTGCTTATATTTCGTGTTATTACCTACTTTTGCCAGCCATTTCGGACATCACATTGCACTGTTAAATGTGGAAATACTATTTATGTGAAACTATTCATATACTGTAAACATGTGTCGGGTAGGCAATAGGATAAATACTTCCGGCTCCTCGGGCTGGTGCGAATATTTCAATGTCCGTATGTGCCAAACCGTTGGTTTGAGACACACATTTACGCGTCGCTCGCTCGCTGCGCTCGCTCGAAAACTATAGCCCAACCTAAACCCAATCCATCTTCCGTCATTCTTCGATATGGTGGCGACATATTTCAAATTTGCGAACGAGTCGGATCGGTTGTGAGGTTGGACTAGATTTTTGCGAGCGAGCGGAGCGAGCGAGAAACGGTCACAATTTCCAAGCTATACATATACCATATATTGCCTTGCATAGTATTCGTGCTAGTACCTAATTTTGTCTTGCCATTTCGGACATCACATTGCACTGTTATATGTGGAAATAGTACTATTTATGTGAAACTATTCATAAACTGTAAACATTTGTCAGTAGGCAATAGGATAAATACTTCCGGCTCCTCGGGCTGGTGCGAATGTTTCAATGTCCGTATGTGCCAAACCGTTGGTATGTGACACACATTTACGCGTCGCTCGCTCGCTGCGCTCGCTCGAAGACTATAGCCTAACCTAAAACCAATCCATCTTGCGTTCATTATTCGATATGGTGGCGACATATTTCAAATTTGCGAACGTGTGGGATCGGTTGTGAGGTTGGACTAGATTTTTACGAGCGAGCGGAGCGAGCGAGCAACGGTCACAATTTCCAAGCTATACATATACCTTATATTGCCTTCCATATATTTCGTGTTATTACCTAATTTTGTCAGCCATTTCGGACATCACATTGCACTGTACTATGAGGAAATAGTACTATTTATGTGAAACTATTCATAAACTGTAAACATGTGTCGGTAGGCAATAGGATAAATACTTCCGGCTCCTCGGGCTGGTGCGAATATTTCAATGTCCGTATGTGCCAAACCGTTGGTTTATGACACACCTTTACGCGTCGCTCGCTCGAAAACTATAGCCTAACCTAAAACCAATCCATCTTCCGTCCATTATTCGATATGATGGCGACAAATTTCAAATTTGCGAACGTGTCGGATCGGTTGTGAGGTTGGACTAGATTTTTACGAGCGAGCGGAGCGAGCGAGAAACGATCACAATTTCCAACCTATACATACATCTTATATTGCCTTGCATATATGTCGTGTTATTACCTAACTTTGTCAGCCACTTCGGACATCACATTGCACTGTACTATGAGGAAATAGTACTATTTATGTGAAACTATTCATATACTGTAAACATGTGTCGGTAGGCAATAGGATAAAGACTTCCGGCTCCTCGTGTTGGTGCGAATGTTTCAATGTCCGTATGTGCCAAACCGTTGGTTTGTGACACACATTTACGCGTCGCTCGCTCGCTGCGCTCGCTCGAAATCTATAGCCTTACCTAAAACCAATCCATCTTGCGTTCATTATTCGATATGATGGCGACATTATTCAAATTTGCGAACGTGTCGGATCGGTTGTGGGGTTGGACTAGATTTTTACGTGCGAGCGGAGCGAGCGAGCAACGGTCACAATTTTCAAGCTATACATATACCATATATTGTCTTGCATATATTTCGTGCTTGTACCTAATTTTGTCAGCCATTTCGGACATCACGTTACACTGTACTATGAGGAAACGGTACTAATTATGTGAAACTATTGGTAAACCGTAAACATTTGTCAGAAGGCATTAGGATAAAGACTTCCGGCTCCTCGGGCTTGGTGCGAATATATCAATGTCCGCATGTGCCAAACCGATGGCTTGTGACACACCTTTACGCGTCTCTCGTTCGCTGCGCTCGCACGAAAGCCTATAGCCTAACCTAAAACCAATCCATCTTCCGTTCATTATTCGATATGGTGGCGACATATTTCAAATTTGCGAACGTGTGGGATCGGTTGTGAGGTTGGACTAGATTTTTACGAGCGAGCGGAGCGAGCGAGCAACGGTCACAATTTCCAAGCTATACATATACCTTATATTGCCTTCCATATATTTCGTGTTATTACCTAATTTTGTCAGCCATTTCGGACATCACATTGCACTGTACTATGAGGAAACGGTACTAATTATGTGAAACTATTGGTAAACCGTAAACATTTGTCAGAAGGCAATAGGATAAAGACTTCCGGCTCCTCGGGCTGGTGCGAATATATCTATGTCCGTATGTGCCAAACCGATGGTTTGTGACACACCTTTACGCATCTCTCGTTCGCTGCGCTCGCACGAAAGCTATAGCCTAACCTAAAACCAATCCATCTTCCGTTCATTATTCGATATGATGGCGACAAATTTCAAATTTGCGAACGTGTCGGATCGGTTGTGAGGTTGGACTAGATTTTTACGAGCGAGCGGAGCGAGCGAGCAACGGTCACAATTTCCAAGCAATACATATACCATATATTGTCTTGCATATATTTCGTGCTTGTACCTAATTTTGTCAGCCATTTCGGACATCACGTTGCACTGTACTATGAGGAAACGGTACTAATGATGTGAAACTATTGGTAAACCGTAAACATTTGTCAGAAGGCATTAGGATAAAGACTTCCGGCTCCTCGGGCTGGTGCGAATATATCAATGTCCGCATGTGCCAAACCGATGGTTTGTGACACACCTTTACGCGTCTCTCGTTCGCTGCGCTCGCACGAAAGCCATAGCTAACCTAAAAACCATCCATCTTCCGTTCATTATTCGATATGGTGGCGACATATTTCAAATTTGCGAACGTGTGGGATCGGTTGTGAGGTTGGACTAGATTTTTACGAGCGAGCGGCGCGAGCGAGCAACGGTCACAATTTCCAAGCTATACATATACCTTATATTGCCTTCCATATATTTCGTGTTATTACCTAATTTTGTCAGCCATTTCGGACATCACATTGCACTGTACTATGAGGAAATAGTACTATTTATGTGAAACTATTCATAAACTGTAAACATGTGTCGGTAGGCAATAGGATAAATACTTCCGGCTCCTCGGGCTGGTGCGAATATTTCAATGTCCGTATGTGCCAAACCGTTGGTTTGTGACACACCTTTACGCGTCTCTCGCTCGCCGCGCCCGCACGAAAGCTATAGCCTAACCTAAAACCAATCCCTCTTCCGTTCATTATTGGATATGGTGGCGACATATTTCAAATGTGCGAACGTGTCGGATCGCTTGTGAGGTTGGACTAGATTTTTACGAGCGAGCGGAGCGAGCGAGCAACGGTCACAATTTCCAAGCTATACATATACCTTATATTGCCTTCCATATATTTCGTGTTATTACCAAATTTTGTCAGCCATTTCGGACATCACATTGCACTGTACTATGAGGAAACGGTGCTAATTATGTGAAACTATTCGTAAACCGTGAACATTTGTCAGAAGGCAATAGGATAAAGACTTCCGGCTCCTCGGGCTGGTGCGAATATTTCAATGTCCCCATGTGCCAAACCGTTGGATTGTGACACACCTCTCCGCGTCCCTCGCTCGCCATGCTCGCGCGAATGCTATAGCCTAACCTAAAACCAATCCAGCTTCCGTTCTTTATTTGATATGGTGGCGACATGTCTCGAATTTGCGAACGTGTCGGATCGGTTGTGAGGTTGGACCAGATTTTTATGAGAGAGCGGAGCAGGCGTGCAGCAGTCACAATTTCCAAGCTATACATATATCTTTTATTGCCTTGCATATATGTCGTGTTATTACCTAATTTTGTCAGCCACTTCGGACATCACATTGCACTGTACTATGAGGAAACGGTGCTAATTATGTGAAACTATTCGTAAACCGTGAACATTTGTCAGAAGGCAATTGGATAAAGACTTCCGGCTCCTCGGCTGGTGCGAATATATCAATGTCAGTATGTGCCAAACCGATGGTTTGTGACACACCTTTACGCATCTCTCGTTCGCTGCGCTCGCACGAAAGCTATAGCCTAACCTAAAACCAATCCATCTTCCTTTCATTATTCGATATGGTGGCGACATATTTCAAATTTGCGAACGTGTGGGATCGGTTGTGAGGCTGGACTAGATTTTTACGAGCGAGCGGAGCGAGCGAGCAACGGTCACAATTTCCAAGCTATACATATACCTTATATTGCCTTCCATATATTTCGTGTTATTACCTAATTTTGTCAGCCATTTCGGACATCACATTGCACTGTACTATGAGGAAATAGTACTATTTATGTAAAACTATTCATAAACTGTAAACATGTGTCGGTAGGCAATAGGATAAATACATCCGGCTCCTCGGGCTGGTGCGAATATTTCAATGTCCGTATGTGCCAAACCGTTGGTTTATGACACATCTATACGCGTCTCTCGATCGCTGCGCTCGCTCGAAAACTATAGCCTAACCTAAAACCAATCCATCTTCCGTTCATTATTCGATATGGTGGCGACATATTTCAAATTTGCGAACGTGTCGGATCGGTTGTGAGGTTGGACTAGATTTTTTCGAGCGAGCGGAGCGAGCGAGCAACGGTCACAATTTCCAAGCTATACATATACCATATATTGTCTTGCATATATCTCGTGCTTGTACCTAATTTTGTCAGCCATTTCGGACATCACGTTGCACTGTACTATGAGGAAACGGTACTAATTGTGTGAAACTATTGGTAAACCGTAAACATTTGTCAGAAGGCATTAGGATAAAGACTTCCGCCTCCTCGGGCTGGTGCGAATATATCAATGTCCGCATGTGCCAAACCGATGGTTTGTGACACACCTTTACGCATCTCTCGTTCGCTGCGCTCGCACGAAAGCTATAGCCTAACCTAAAACCAATCCATCTTCCGTCCATTATTCGATATGATGGCGACAAATTTCAAATTTGCGAACGTGTCGGATCGGTTGTGAGGTTGGACTAGATTTTTACGAGCGAGCGGAGCGAGCGAGAAACGATCACAATTTCCAACCTATACATACATCTTATATTGCCTTGCATATATGTCGTGTTATTACCTAACTTTGTCAGCCACTTCGGACATCACATTGCACTGTACTATGAGGAAATAGTACTATTTATGTGAAACTATTCATATACTGTAAACATGTGTCGGTAGGCAATAGGATAAAGACTTCCGGCTCCTCGTGTTGGTGCGAATGTTTCAATGTCCGTATGTGCCAAACCGTTGGTTTGTGACACACATTTACGCGTCGCTCGCTCGCTGCGCTCGCTCGAAATCTATAGCCTTACCTAAAACCAATCCATCTTGCGTTCATTATTCGATATGATGGCGACATGTTTCAAATTTGCGAACGTGTCGGATCGGTTGTGGGGTTGGACTAGATTTTTACGTGCGAGCGGAGCGAGCGAGCAACGGTCACAATTTTCAAGCTATACATATACCATATATTGTCTTGCATATATTTCGTGCTTGTACCTAATTTTGTCAGCCATTTCGGACATCACGTTGCACTGTACTATGAGGAAACGGTACTAATTATGTGAAACTATTGGTAAACCGTAAACATTTGTCAGAAGGCATTAGGATAAAGACTTCCGGCTCCTCGGGCTGGTGCGAATATATCAATGTCCGCATGTGCCAAACCGATGGTTTGTGACACACCTTTACGCGTCTCTCGTTCGCTGCGCTCGCACGAAAGCTATAGCCTAACCTAAAACCAATCCATCTTCCGTTCATTATTCGATATGGTGGCGACATATTTCAAATTTGCGAACGTGTGGGATCGGTTGTGAGGTTGGACTAGATTTTTACGAGCGAGCGGAGCGAGCGAGCAACGGTCACAATTTCCAAGCTATACATATACCTTATATTGCCTTCCATATATTTCGTGTTATTACCTAATTTTGTCAGCCATTTCGGACATCACATTGCACTGTACTATGAGGAAACGGTACTAATTATGTGAAACTATTGGTAAACCGTAAACATTTGTCAGAAGGCAATAGGATAAAGACTTCCGGCTCCTCGGGCTGGTGCGAATGTTTCAATGTCCGTATGTGCCAAACCGTTGGTTTGTGACACACATTTACGCGTCGCTCGCTCGCTGCGCTCGCTCGAAATCTATAGCCTTACCTAAAACCAATCCAGCTTCCGTTCTTTATTTGATATGGTGGCGACATGTCTCGAATTTGCGAACGTGTCGGATCGGTTGTGAGGTTGGACCAGATTTTTACGAGAGAGCGGAGCAGGCGTGCAGCAGTCACAATTTCCAAGCTATACATATATCTTTTATTGCCTTGCATATATGTCGTGTTATTACCTAATTTTGTCAGCCACTTCGGACATCACATTGCACTGTACTATGAGGAAACGGTGCTAATTATGTGAAACTATTCGTAAACCGTGAACATTTGTCAGAAGGCAATTGGATAAAGACTTCCGGCTCCTCGGGCTGGTGCGAATATATCAATGTCAGTATGTGCCAAACCGATGGTTTGTGACACACCTTTACGCATCTCTCGTTCGCTGCGCTCGCACGAAAGCTATAGCCTAACCTAAAACCAATCCATCTTCCTTTCATTATTCGATATGGTGGCGACATATTTCAAATTTGCGAACGTGTGGGATCGGTTGTGCGGCTGGACTAGATTTTTACGAGCGAGCGGAGCGAGCGAGCAACGGTCACAATTTCCAAGCTATACATATACCTTATATTGCCTTCCATATATTTCGTGTTATTACCTAATTTTGTCAGCCATTTCGGACATCACATTGCACTGTACTATGAGGAAATAGTACTATTTATGTAAAACTATTCATAAACTGTAAACATGTGTCGGTAGGCAATAGGATAAATACATCCGGCTCCTCGGGCTGGTGCGAATATTTCAATGTCCGTATGTGCCAAACCGTTGGTTTATGACACATCTATACGCGTCTCTCGATCGCTGCGCTCGCTCGAAAACTATAGCCTAACCTAAAACCAATCCATCTTGCGTTCATTATTCGATATCATGGCGACATATTTCAAATTTGCGAACGTGTCGGATCGGTTGTGGGGTTGGACTAGATTTTTACGAGCGAGCGGAGCGAGCGAGCAACGGTCACAATTTCCAAGCTATACATATACCATATATTGTCTTGCATATATTTCGTGTTTGTACCTAATTTTGTCAGCCATTTCGGACATCACGTTGCACTGTACTATGAGGAAACGGTACTAATTATGTTAAACTATTGGTAAACCGTAAACATTTGTCAGAAGGCAATAGGATAAAGACTTCCGGCTCCTCGGGCTGGTGCGAATATATCAATGTCCGTATGTGCCAAGCCGATGGTTTGTGACACACCTTTACGCGTCTCTCGTTCGTTGCGCCCGCACGAAAGCTATAGCCTAACCTAAAACCAATCAATCTTCCGTTCATTATTCGATATGGTGGCGACATATTTCAAATTTGCGAACGTGTGGGATCGGTTGTGAGGTTGGACTAGATTTTTACGAGCGATCGGAGCGAGCGAGCAACGGTCACAATTTCCAAGCTATACATATACCTTATATTGCCTTCCGTATATTTCGTGTTATTACCTAATTTTGTCAGCCATTTCGGACATCACATTGCACTGTACTATGAGGAAATTGTACTATTTATGTGAAACTATTCATAAACTGTAAACATGTGTCGGTAGGCAATTGGATAAATACTTCCGGCTCCTCGGGCTGGTGCGAATATATCTGTGTCCGTATGTGCCAAACCGATGGTTTGTGACACACCTTTACGCGTCTCTCGTTCGCTGCGCTCGCACGAAAGCTATAGCCTAACCTAAAACCAATCCATCTTCCGTTCATTATTCGATATGGTGGCGACATATTTCAAATTTGCGAACGTGTGGGATCGGTTGTGAGGTTGGACTAGATTTTTACGAGCGAGCGGAGCGAGCGAGCAACGGTCACAATTTCCAAGCTATACATATACCATATATTGTCTTGCATATATTTCGTGCTTATACCTAATTTTGTCAGCCATTTCGGACATCACGTTGCACTGTACTATGAGGAAACGGTACTAATTATGTGAAACTATTGGTAAACCGTAAACATTTGTCAGAAGGCAATAGGATAAAGACTTCCGGCTCCTCGGGCTGGTGCGAATATATCAATGTCCGTATGTGCCAAACCGATGGTTTGTGACACACCTTTACGCGTCTCTCGTTCGCTGCGCTCGCACGAAAGCTATAGCCCAACCTAAAACCAATCCATCTTCCGTTCATTATTCGATATGGTGGCGACATATTTCAAATTTGCGAACGTGTGGGATCGGTTGTGAGGTTGGACTAGATTTTTACGAGCGACCGGAGCGAGCGAGCAACGGTCACAATTTCCAAGCTATACATATACCTTATATTGCCTTCCATATATTTCGTGTTATTACCTAATTTTGTCAGCCATTTCGGACATCACATTGCACTGTACTATGAGGAAATAGTACTATTTATGTGAAACTATTCATAAACTGTAAACATGTGTCGGTAGGCAATAGGATAAAGACTTCCGGCTCCTCGGGCTGGTGCGAATATATCAAGGTCCGTATGTGCCAAACCGATGGTTTGTGACACACCTTTACGCGTCTCTCGTTCGCTGCGCTCGCTCGA
Source organism: Bombus affinis (assembly GCF_024516045.1). Taxonomy (NCBI): domain Eukaryota; kingdom Metazoa; phylum Arthropoda; class Insecta; order Hymenoptera; family Apidae; genus Bombus; species Bombus affinis. Next base: position 552,317 of record NW_026108832.1, read on the forward strand.
AAACTATAGCCTAACCTAAAACCAATCCATCTTGCGTTCATTATTCGATATGATGGCGACAAATTTCAAATTTGCGAACGTGTCGGATCGGTTGTGAGGTTGGACTAGATTTTTACGAGCGAGCGGAGCGAGCGAGCAGCGGTCACAATTTCCAAGCTATACATATACCTTATATTGCCTTCCATATATTTCGTGTTATTACCTAATTTTGTCAGCCATTTCGGACATCACATTGCACTGTACTATGAGGAAATAGTACTATTTATGTAAAACTATTCATAAACTGTAAACATGTGTCGGTAGGCAATAGGATAAATACATCCGGCTCCTCGGGCTGGTGCGAATATATCAATGTCCGTATGTGCCAAACCGATGGTTTGTGACACACCTTTACGCGTCTCTCGTTCGTTGCGCCCGCACGAAAGCTATAGCCTAACCTAAAACCAATCAATCTTCCGTTCATTATTCGATATGGTAGCGACATATTTCAAATTTGTGAACGTGTGGGATCGGTTGTGAGGTTGGACTAGATTTTTACGAGCGAACGGAGCGAGCGAGCAACGGTCACAATTTCCAAGCTATACATATACCTTATATTGCCTTCCATATATTTCGTGTTATTACCTAATATTGTCAGCCATTTCGGACATCACATTGCACTGTACTATGAGGAAATTGTACTATTTATATGAAACTATTCATAAACTGTAAACATGTGTCGGTAGGCAATTGGATAAATACTTCCGGCTCCTCGGGCTGGTGCGAATATATCTATGTCCGTATGTGCCAAACCGATGGTTTGTGACACACCTTTACGCGTCTCTCGTTCGCTGCGCTCGCACGAAAGCTATAGCCTAACCTAAAACCAATCCATCTTCCGTTCATTATTCGATATGGTGGCGACATATTTCAAATTTGCGAACGTGTGGGATCGGTTGTGAGGCTGGGCTAGATTTTTACGAGCGAGCGGAGCGTGCGAGCAACGGTCACAATTTCCAAGCTATACATATACCATATATTGTCTTGCATATATTTCGTGCTTGTACCTAATTTTGTCAGCCATTTCGGACATCACGTTGCACTGTACTATGAGGAAACGGTACTAATTATGTGAAACTATTGGTAAACCGTAAACATTTGTCAGAAGGCAATAGGATAAAGACTTCCGTCTCCTCGGGCTGGTGCGAATATATCAATGTCCGTATGTGCCAAACCGATGGTTTGTGACACACCTTTACGCGTCTCTCGTTCGCTGCGCTCGCACGAAAGCTATAGCCTAACCTAAAACCAATCCATCTTCCGTTCATTATTCGATATGGTGGCGACATATTTCAAATTTGCGAACGTGTGGGGTCGGTTGTGAGGTTGGACTAGATTTTTACGAGCGAGCGGAGCGAGCGTGCAACGGTCACAATTTCCAAGCTATACATACACCTTATATTGCCTTCCATATATTTCGTGTTATTACCTAATTTTGTCAGCCATTTCGGACATCACATTGCACTGTACTATGAGGAAATAGTACTATTTATGTGAAACTATTCATAAACTGTAAACATGCGTCGGTAGGCAATAGGATAAATACTTCCGGCTCCTCGGGCTGGTGCGAATATATCTATGTCCGTATGTGCCAAACCGATGGTTTGTGACACACCTTTACGCGTCTCTCGTTCGCTGCGCTCGCACGAAAGCTATAGCCTAACCTAAAACCAATCCATCTTCCGTTCATTATTCGATATGGTGGCGACATATTTCAAATTTGCGAACGTGTGGGATCGGTTGTGAGGTTGGACTAGATTTTTACGAGCGAGCGGAGCGAGCGAGCAACGGTCACAATTTCCAAGCTATACATATACCTTATATTGCCTTCCATATATTTCGTGTTATTACCTAATTTTGTCAGCCATTTCGGACATCACATTGCACTGTACTATGAGGAAATAGTACTATTTATGTAAAACTATTCATAAACTGTAAACATGTGTCGGTAGGCAATAGGATAAATACATCCGGCTCCTCGGGCTGGTGCGAATATTTCAATGTCCGTATGTGCCAAACCGTTGGTTTATGACACATCTATACGCGTCTCTCGATCGCTGCGCTCGCTCGAAAACTATAGCCTAACCTAAAACCAATCCATCTTGCGTTCATTATTCGATATCATGGCGACATATTTCAAATTTGCGAACGTGTCGGATCGGTTGTGGGGTTGGACTAGATTTTTACGAGCGAGCGGAGCGAGCGAGCAACGGTCACAATTTCCAAGCTATACATATACCATATATTGTCTTGCATATATTTCGTGTTTGTACCTAATTTTGTCAGCCATTTCGGACATCACGTTGCACTGTACTATGAGGAAACGGTACTAATTATGTTAAACTATTGGTAAACCGTAAACATTTGTCAGAAGGCAATAGGATAAAGACTTCCGGCTCCTCGGGCTGGTGCGAATATATCAATGTCCGTATGTGCCAAGCCGATGGTTTGTGACACACCTTTACGCGTCTCTCGTTCGTTGCGCCCGCACGAAAGCTATAGCCTAACCTAAAACCAATCAATCTTCCGTTCATTATTCGATATGGTGGCGACATATTTCAAATTTGCGAACGTGTGGGATCGGTTGTGAGGTTGGACTAGATTTTTACGAGCGATCGGAGCGAGCGAGCAACGGTCACAATTTCCAAGCTATACATATACCTTATATTGCCTTCCGTATATTTCGTGTTATTACCTAATTTTGTCAGCCATTTCGGACATCACATTGCACTGTACTATGAGGAAATTGTACTATTTATGTGAAACTATTCATAAACTGTAAACATGTGTCGGTAGGCAATTGGATAAATACTTCCGGCTCCTCGGGCTGGTGCGAATATATCTGTGTCCGTATGTGCCAAACCGATGGTTTGTGACACACCTTTACGCGTCTCTCGTTCGCTGCGCTCGCACGAAAGCTATAGCCTAACCTAAAACCAATCCATCTTCCGTTCATTATTCGATATGGTGGCGACATATTTCAAATTTGCGAACGTGTGGGATCGGTTGTGAGGTTGGACTAGATTTTTACGAGCGAGCGGAGCGAGCGAGCAACGGTCACAATTTCCAAGCTATACATATACCATATATTGTCTTGCATATATTTCGTGCTTATACCTAATTTTGTCAGCCATTTCGGACATCACGTTGCACTGTACTATGAGGAAACGGTACTAATTATGTGAAACTATTGGTAAACCGTAAACATTTGTCAGAAGGCAATAGGATAAAGACTTCCGGCTCCTCGGGCTGGTGCGAATATATCAATGTCCGTATGTGCCAAACCGATGGTTTGTGACACACCTTTACGCGTCTCTCGTTCGCTGCGCTCGCACGAAAGCTATAGCCCAACCTAAAACCAATCCATCTTCCGTTCATTATTCGATATGGTGGCGACATATTTCAAATTTGCGAACGTGTGGGATCGGTTGTGAGGTTGGACTAGATTTTTACGAGCGACCGGAGCGAGCGAGCAACGGTCACAATTTCCAAGCTATACATATACCTTATATTGCCTTCCATATATTTCGTGTTATTACCTAATTTTGTCAGCCATTTCGGACATCACATTGCACTGTACTATGAGGAAATAGTACTATTTATGTGAAACTATTCATAAACTGTAAACATGTGTCGGTAGGCAATAGGATAAATACTTCCGGCTCCTCGGGCTGGTGCGAATATATCAAGGTCCGTATGTGCCAAACCGATGGTTTGTGACACACCTTTACGCGTCTCTCGTTCGCTGCGCTCGCTCGAAAACTATAGCCTAACCTAAAACCAATCCATCTTGCGTTCATTATTCGATATGATGGCGACAAATTTCAAATTTGCGAACGTGTCGGATCGGTTGTGAGGTTGGACTAGATTTTTACGAGCGAGCGGAGCGAGCGAGCAGCGGTCACAATTTCCAAGCTATACATATACCTTATATTGCCTTCCATATATTTCGTGTTATTACCTAATTTTGTCAGCCATTTCGGACATCACATTGCACTGTACTATGAGGAAATAGTACTATTTATGTGAAACTATTCATAAACTGTAAACATGTGTCGGTAGGCAATAGGATAAATACTTCCGGCTCCTCGGGCTGGTGCGAATATATCTATGTCCGTATGTGCCAAACCGATGGTTTGTGACACACCTTTACGCGTCTCTCGTTCGCTGCGCTCGCACGAAAGCTATAGCCTAACCTAAAACCAATCCATCTTCCGTTCATTATTCGATATGGTGGCGACATATTTCAAATTTGCGAACGTGTGGGATCGGTTGTGAGGTTGGACTAGATTTTTACGAGCGAGCGGAGCGAGCGAGCAACGGTCACAATTTCCAAGCTATACATATACCTTATATTGCCTTCCATATATTTCGTGTTATTACCTAATTTTGTCAGCCATTTCGGACATCACGTTGCACTGTACTATGAGGAAACGGTACTAATTATGTGAAACTATTGGTAAACCGTAAACATTTGTCAGAAGGCAATAGGATAAAGACTTCCGGCTCCTCGGGCTGGTGCGAATATATCAATGTCCGTATGTGCCAAACCGATGGTTTGTGACACACCTTTACGCGTCTCTCGTTCGCTGCGCTCGCACGAAAGCTATAGCCTAACCTAAAACCAATCCATCTTCCGTTCATTATTCGATATGGTGGCGACATATTTCAAATTTGCGAACGTGTGGGATCGGTTGTGAGGTTGGACTAGATTTTTACGAGCGAGCGGAGCGAGCGAGCAACGGTCACAATTTCCAAGCTATACATATACCTTACATTGCCTTCCATATATTTCGTCTTATTACCTAATTTTGTCAGCCATTCCGAACATCACATTGCACTGTACTATGAGGAAACGGTACTAATTATGTGAAACTATTGGTAAACCGTAAACATTTGTCAGAAGGCAATAGGATAAAGACTTCCGGCTCCTCGGGCTGGTGCGAATATATCTATGTCCGTATGTGCCAAACCGATGGTTTGTGACACACCTTTACGCGTCTCTCGTTCGCTGCGCTCGCACGAAAGCTATAGCCTAACCTAAAACCAATCCATCTTCCGTTCATTATTCGATATGGTGGCGACATATTTCAAATTTGCGAACGTGTGGGATCGGTTGTGAGGTTGGACTAGATTTTTACGAGCGACCGGAGCGAGCGAGCAACGGTCACAATTTCCAAGCTATACATATACCATATATTGTCTTGCATATATTTCGTGCTTGTACCTAATTTTGTCAGCAATTTCGGACATCACGTTGCACTGTACTATGAGGAAACGGTACTAATTATGTGAAACTATTCATAAACTGTAAACATGTGTCGGTAGGCAATAGGATAAATACTTCCGGCTCCTCGGGCTGGTGCGAATATTTCAATGTCCGTATGTGCCAAACCGTTGGTTTATGACACACCTATACGCGTCTCTCGCTCGCGGCGCTCGCTCGAAAACTATAGCCTAACCTAAAACCAATCCATCTGGCGTTCATTATTCGATATGATGGCGACATGTTTCAAATTTGCGAACGTGTCGGATCGGTTGTGGGGTTGGACTAGATTTTTATGAGCGAGCGGAGCGAGCGAGCAACGGTCACAATTTCCAAGCTATACATATACCATATATTGTCTTGCATATATTTCGTGCTTGTACCTAATTTTGTCAGCCATTTCGGACATCACGTTGCACTGTACTATGAGGAAACGGTACTAATTATGTGAAACTATTGGTAAACCGTAAACATTTGTCAGAAGGCAATAGGATAAAGACTTCCGGCTCCTCGGGCTGGTGCGAATATATCTATGTCCGTATGTGCCAAACCGATGGTTTGTGACACACCTTTACGCGTCTCTCGTTCGCTGCGCTCGCACGAAAGCTATAGCCTAACCTAAAACCAATCCATATTCCGTTCATTATTCGATATGGTGGCGACATATTTCAAATTTGCGAACGTGTGGGATCGGTTGTGAGGTTGGACTAGATTTTTACGAGCGAGCGGAGCGAGCGAGCAACGGTCACAATTTCCAAGCTATACATATACCTTATATTGCCTTCCATATATTTCGTGTTATTACCTAATTTTGTCAGCCATTTCGGACATCACATTGCACTGTACTATGAGGAAATAGTATTATTTATGTGAAACTATTCATAAACTGTAAACATGTGTCGGTAGGCAATAGGATAAATACCTCCGGCTCGTCGGGCTGGTGCGAATACTTCAATGTCCGTATGTGCCAAACCGTTGGTTTATGACACACCTTTACGCGTCTCTCCCTCGCGGCGCTCGCTCGAAAACTATAGCCTAACCTAAAACCAATCCATCTTGCGTTCATTATTCGATATGATGGCGACATGTTTCAAATTTGCGAACGTGTCGGATCGGTTGTGGGGTTGGACTAGATTTTTACGAACGAGCGGAGCGAGCGAGCAACGGTCACAATTTCCAAGCTATACATATACCATATATTGTCTTGCATATATTTCGTGCTTGTACCTAATTTTGTCAGCCATTTCGGACATCACGTTGCACTGTACTATGAGGAAACGGTACTAATTATGTGAAACTATTGGTAAACCGTAAACATTTGTCAGAAGGCAATAGGATAAAGACTTCCGGCTCCTCGGGCTGGTGCGAATATATCAATGTCCGTATGTGCCAAACCGATGGTTTGTGACACACCTTCACGCGTCTCTCGTTCGCTGCACTCGCACGAAAGCTATAGCCTAACCTAAAACCAATCCATCTTCCGTTCATTATTCGATATGGTGGCGACATATTTCAAATTTGTGAACGTGTGGGATCGGTTGTGAGGTTGGACTAGATTTTTACGAGCGAGCGGAGCGAGCGAGCAACGGTCACAATTTCCAAGCTATACATATACCTTATATTGCCTTCCATATATTTCGTGTTATTACCTAATTTTGTCAGCCATTTCGGACATCACATTGCACTGTACTATGAGGAAATAGTACTATTTATGTGAAACTATTCATAAACTGTAAACATGTATCGGTAGGCAATAGGATAAATACTTCCGGCTCCTCGGGCTGGTGCGAATATATCAATGTCCGTATGTGCCAAACTGATGGTTTGTGACACACCTTTACGCGTCTCTCGTTCGCTGCACTCGCACGAAAGCTATAGCCTAACCTAAAACCAATCCATCTTCCGTTCATTATTCGATATGGTGGCGACATATTTCAAATTTGCGAACGTGTGGGATCGGTTGTGAGGTTGGACTAGATTTTTACGAGCGAGCGGAGAGAGCGAGCAACGGTCACAATTTCCAAGCTATACATATACCTTATATTGCCTTCCATATATTTCGTGTTATTACCTAATTTTGTCAGCCATTTCGGACATCACATTGCACTGTACTATGAGGAAATAGTATTATTTATGTGAAACTATTCATAAACTGTAAACATGTGTCGGTAGGCAATAGGATAAATACTTCCGGCTCCTCGGGCTGGTGCGAATATTTCAATGTCCGTATGTGCCAAACCGTTGGTTTATGACACACCTATACGCGTCTCTCGCTCGCGGCGCTCGCTCGAAAACTATAGCCTAACCTAAAACCAATCCATCTGGCGTTCATTATTCGATATGGTGGCGACATATTTCAAATTTGCGAACGTGTGGGATCGGTTGTGGGGTTGGACTAGATTTTTATGAGCGAGCGGAGCGAGCGAGCAACGGTCACAATTTCCAAGCTATACATATACCATATATTGTCTTGCATATATTTCGTGCTTGTACCTAATTTTGTCAGCCATTTCGGACATCACGTTGCACTGTACTATGAGGAAACGGTACTAATTATGTGAAACTATTGGTAAACCGTAAACATTTGTCAGAAGGCAATAGGATAAAGACTTCCGGCTCCTCGGGCTGGTGCGAATATATCTATGTCCGTATGTGCCAAACCGATGGTTTGTGACACACCTTTACGCGTCTCTCGTTCGCTGCGCTCGCACGAAAGCTATAGCCTAACCTAAAACCAATCCATATTCCGTTCATTATTCGATATGGTGGCGACATATTTCAAATTTGCGAACGTGTGGGATCGGTTGTGAGGTTGGACTAGATTTTTACGAGCGAGCGGAGCGAGCGAGCAACGGTCACAATTTCCAAGCTATACATATACCTTATATTGCCTTCCATATATTTCGTGTTATTACCTAATTTTGTCAGCCATTTCGGACATCACATTGCACTGTACTATGAGGAAATAGTATTATTTATGTGAAACTATTCATAAACTGTAAACATGTGTCGGTAGGCAATAGGATAAATACTTCCGGCTCGTCGGGCTGGTGCGAATACTTCAATGTCCGTATGTGCCAAACCGTTGGTTTATGACACACCTTTACGCGTCTCTCCCTCGCGGCGCTCGCTCGAAAACTATAGCCTAACCTAAAACCAATCCATCTTGCGTTCATTATTCGATATGATGGCGACATGTTTCAAATTTGCGAACGTGTCGGATCGGTTGTGGGGTTGGACTAGATTTTTACGAACGAGCGGAGCGAGCGAGCAACGGTCACAATTTCCAAGCTATACATATACCATATATTGTCTTGCATATATTTCGTGCTTGTACCTAATTTTGTCAGCCATTTCGGACATCACGTTGCACTGTACTATGAGGAAACGGTACTAATTATGTGAAACTATTGGTAAACCGTAAACATTTGTCAGAAGGCAATAGGATAAAGACTTCCGGCTCCTCGGGCTGGGGCGAATATATCTATGTCCGTATGTGCCAAACCGATGGTTTGTGACACACCTTTACGCGTCTCTCGTTCGCTGCGCTCGCACGAAAGCTATAGCCTAACCTAAAACCAATCCATCTTCCGTTCATTATTCGATATGGTGGCGACATATTTGAAATTTGCGAACGTGTGGGATCGGTTGTGAGGTTGGACTAGATTTTTACGAGCGAGCGGAGCGAGCGAGCAACGGTCACAATTTCCAAGCTATACATATACCTTATATTGCCTTCCATATATTTCGTCTTATTACCTAATTTTGTCAGCCATTTCGGACATCACATTGCACTGTACTATGAGGAAACGGTACTAATTATGTGAAACTATTGGTAAACCGTAAACATTTGTCAGAAGGCAATAGGATAAAGACTTCCGGCTCCTCGGGCTGGTGCGAATATATCTATGTCCGTATGTGCCAAACCGATGGTTTGTGACACACCTTTACGCGTCTCTCGTTCGCTGCGCTCGCACGAAAGCTATAGCCTAACCTAAAACCAATCCATCTTCCGTTCATTATTCGATATGGTGGCGACATATTTCAAATTTGCGAACGTGTGGGATCGGTTGTGAGGTTGGACTAGATTTTTACGAGCGACCGGAGCGAGCGAGCAACGGTCACAATTTCCAAGCTATACATATACCATATATTGTCTTGCATATATTTCGTACTTGTACCTAATTTTGTCAGCAATTTCGGACATCACGTTGCACTGTACTATGAGGAAACAGTACTAATTATGTGAAACTATTGGTAAACCGTAAACATTTGTCAGAAGGCAATAGGATAAAGACTTCCGGCTCCTCGGGCTGGTGCGAATATATCAATGTCCGTATGTGCCAAACCGATGGTTTGTGACACACCTTTACGCGTCTCTCGTTCGCTGCGCTCGCACGAAAGCTATAGCCTAACCTAAAACCAATCCATCTTCCGTTCATTATTCGATATGGTGGCGACATATTTCAAATTTGCGAACGTGTGGGATCGGTTGTGAGGTTGGACTAGATTTTTACGAGCGAGCGGAGCGAGCGAGCAACGGTCACAATTTCCAAGCTATACATATACCATATAATGTCTTGCATATATTTCGTGCTTGTACCTAATTTTGTCAGCCATTTCGGACATCACGTTGCACTGTACTATGAGAAAACGGTACTAATTATGTGAAACTATTGGTAAACCGTAAACATTTGTCAGAAGGCAATAGGATAAAGCCTTCCGGCTCCTCGGGCTGGTGCGAATATATCAAGGTCCGTATGTGCCAAACCGATGGTTTGTGACACACCTTTACGCGTCTGTCGTTCGCTGCGCTCGCACGAAAGCTATAGCCTAACCTAAAACCAATCCATCTTCCGTTCATTATTCGATATGGTGGCGACATATTTCAAATTTGCGAACGTGTGGGATCGGTTGTGAGGTTGGACTAGATTTTTACGAGCGAGCGGAGCGAGCGAGCAACGGTCACAATTTCCAAGCTATACATATACCTTATATTGCCTTCCATATATTTCGTGTTATTAATTAATTTTGTCAGCCACTTCGGACATCACATTGCACTGTACTATGAGGAAATAGTACTATTTATGTGAAACTATTCATAAACTGTAAACATGTGTCGGTAGGCAATAGGATAAATACTTCCGGCTCCTCGGGCTGGTGCGAATATTTCAATGTCCGTATGTGCCAAACCGTTGGTTTATGACACACCTATACGCGTCTCTTGGTCGCGGCGCTCGCTCGAAAACTATAGCCTAACCTAAAACCAATCCATCTTGCGTTCATTATTCGATATGATGGCGACATGTTTCAAATTTGCGAACGTGTCGAATCGGTTGTGGGGTTGGACTAGATTTTTACGAGCGAGCGGAGCGAGCGAGCAACGGTCACAATTTCCAAGCTATACATATACCATATATTGTCTTGCATATATTTCGTGCTTGTACCTAATTTTGTCAGCCATTTCGTACATCACGTTGCACTGTACTATGAGGAAACGGTACTAATTATGTGAAACTATTGGTGAACCGTAAACATTTGTCAGAAGGCAATAGGATAAAGACTTCCGGCTCCTCGGGCAGGTGCGAATATTTCAATGTCCGTATGTGCCAAACCGTTGGTTTATGACACACCTTTACGCGTCTCTCGCTCGCGGCGCTCGCTCGAAAACTATAGCCTAACCTAAAACCAATCCATCTTGCGTTCATTATTCGATATGATGGCGACATATTTCAAATTTGCGAACGTGTCGGATCGGTTGTGGGGTTGGACTAGATTTTTACGAGCGAGCGGAGCGAGCGAGCAACGGTCACAATTTCCAAGCTATACATATACCTTATATTGCCTTCCATATATATCGTGTTATTACCTAATTTTGTCAGCCATTTCGGACATCACGTTGCACTGTACTATGAGGAAACGGTACTAATTATGTGAAACTATTGGTAAACCGTAAACATTTGTCAGAAGGCAATAGGATAAAGACTTCCGGTTCCTCGGGCTGGTGCGAATATATCAATGTCCGTATGTGCCAAACCGATGGTTTGTGACACACCTTTACGCGTCTCTCGTTCGCTGCACTCGCACGAAAGCTATAGCCTAACCTAAAACCAATCCATCTTCCGTTCATTATTCGATATGGTGGCGACATATTTCAAATTTGCGAACGTGTGGGATCGGTTGTGAGGTTGGACTAGATTTTTACGAGCGAGCGGAGCGAGCGAGCAACGGTCACAATTTCCAAGCTATACATATACCTTATATTGCCTTCCATATATTTCGTGTTATTACCTAATTTTGTCAGCCATTTCGGACATCACATTGCACTGTACTATGAGGAAATAGTACTATTTATGTGAAACTATTCATAAACTGTAAACATGTGTCGGTAGGCAATAGGATAAATACTTCCGGCTCCTCGGGCTGGTGCGAATATATCAATGTCCGTATGTGCCAAACCGATGGTTTGTGACACACCTTTACGCGTCTCTCGTTCGCTGCACTCGCACGAAAGCTATAGCCTAACCTAAAACCAATCCATCTTCCGTTCATTATTCGATATGGTGGCGACATATTTCAAATTTGCGAACGTGTGGGATCGGTTGTGAGGTTGGACTAGATTTTTACGAGCGAGCGGAGCGAGCGAGCAACGGTCACAATTTCCAAGCTATACATATACCTTATATTGCCTTCCATATATTTCGTGTTATTACCTAATTTTGTCAGCCATTTCGGACATCACATTGCACTGTACTATGAGGAAATAGTACTATTTATGTGAAACTATTCATAAACTGTAAACATGTGTCGGTAGGCAATAGGATAAATACTTCCGGCTCCTCGGGCTGGTGCGAATATATCAATGTCCGTATGTGCCAAACCGATGGTTTGTGACACACCTTTACGCGTCTCTCGTTCGCTGCACTCGCACGAAAGCTATAGCCTAACCTAAAACCAATCCATCTTCCGTTCATTATTCGATATGGTGGCGACATATTTCAAATTTGCGAACGTGTGGGATCGGTTGTGAGGTTGGACTAGATTTTTACGAGCGAGCGGAGCGAGCGAGCAACGGTCACAATTTCCAAGCTATACATATACCTTATATTGCCTTCCATATATTTCGTGTTATTACCTAATTTTGTCAGCCATTTCGGACATCACATTGCACTGTACTATGAGGAAATAGTACTATTTATGTGAAACTATTCATAAACTGTAAACATGTGTCGGTAGGCAATAGGATAAATACTTCCGGCTCCTCGGGCTGGTGCGAATATTTCAATGTCCGTATGTGCCAAACCGTTGGTTTATGACACACCTATACGCGTCTCTCGCTCGCGGCGCTCGCTCGAAAACTATAGCCTAACCTAAAACCAATCCATCTGGCGTTCATTATTCGATATGATGGCGACATGTTTCAAATTTGCGAACGTGTCGGATCGGTTGTGGGGTTGGACTAGATTTTTATGAGCGAGCGGAGCGAGCGAGCAACGGTCACAATTTCCAAGCTATACATATACCATATATTGTCTTGCATATATTTCGTGCTTGTACCTAATTTTGTCAGCCATTTCGGACATCACGTTGCACTGTACTATGAGGAAACGGTACTAATTATGTGAAACTATTGGTAAACCGTAAACATTTGTCAGAAGGCAATAGGATAAAGACTTCCGGCTCCTCGGGCTGGTGCGTATATATCAATGTCCGTATGTGCCAAACCGATGGTTTGTGACACACCTTTACGCGTCTCTCGTTCGCTGCGCTCGCACGAAAGCTATAGCCTAACCTAAAACCAATCCATCTTCCGTTCATTATTCGATATGGTGGCGACATATTTCAAATTTGCGAACGTGTGGGTTCGGTTGTGAGGTTGGACTAGATTTTTACGAGCGAGCGGAGCGAGCGAGCAACGGTCACAATTTCCAAGCTATACATATACCTTATATTGCCTTCCATATATTTCGTGTTATTACCTAATTTTGTCAGCCATTTCGGACATCACATTGCACTGTACTATGAGGAAATAGTACTATTTATGTGAAACTATTCATAAACTGTAAACATGTGTCGGTAGGCAATAGGATAAATACTTCCGGCTCCTCGGGCTGGTGCGAATATTTCAATGTCCGTATGTGCCAAACCGTTGGTTTATGACACACCTATACGCGTCTCTCGCCCGCGGCGCTCGCTCGAAAACTATAGCCTAACCTAAAACCAATCCATCTTGCGTTCATTATTCGATATGATGGCGACATGTTTCAAATTTGCGAACGTGTCGGATCGGTTGTGGGGTTGGACTAGATTTTTACGAACGAGCGGAGCGAGCGAGCAACGGTCACAATTTCCAAGCTATACATATACCATATATTGTCTTGCATATATTTCGTGCTTGTACCTAATTTTGTCAGCCATTTCGGACATCACGTTGCACTGTACTATGAGGAAACGGTACTAATTATGTGAAACTATTGGTAAACCGTAAACATTTGTCAGAAGGCATTAGGATAAAGACTTCCGGCTCCTCGGGCTGGTGCGAATATATCAATGTCCGTATGTGCCAAACCGATGGTTTGTGACACACCTTCACGCGTCTCTCGTTCGCTGCGCTCGCACGAAAGCTATAGCCTAACCTAAAACCAATCCATCTTCCGTTCATTATTCGATATGGTGGCGACATATTTCAAATTTGCGAACGTGTGGGATCGGTTGTGAGGTTGGACTAGATTTTTACGAGCGAGCGGAGCGAGCGAGCAACGGTCACAATTTCCAAGCTATACATATACCTTATATTGCCTTCCACATATTTCGTCTTATTACCTAATTTTGTCAGCCATTTCGGACATCACATTGCACTGTACTATGAGGAAACGGTACTAATTATGTGAAACTATTGGTAAACCGTAAACATTTGTCAGAAGGCAATAGGATAAAGACTTCCGGCTCCTCGGGCTGGTGCGAATATATCAATGTCCGTATGTGCCAAACCGATGGTTTGTGACACACCTTTACGCGTCTCTCGTTCGCTGCGCTCGCACGAAAGCTATAGCCTAACCTAAAACCAATCCATCTTCCGTTCATTATTCGATATGGTGGCGACATATTTCAAATTTGCGAACGTGTCGGATCGGTTGTGGGCTTGGACTAGATTTTCATGAGCGAGCGGAGCGAGCGAGCAACGGTCACAATTTCCAAGCTATACATATACCTTATATTGCCTTCCATATATTTCGTGTTATTACCTAATTTTGTCAGCCACTTCGGACATCACATTGCACTGTACTATGAGGAAATAGTACTATTTATGTGAAACTATTCATAAACTGTAAACATGTGTCGGTAGGCAATAGGATAAATACTTCCGGCTCCTCGGGCTGGTGCGAATATTTCAATGTCCGTATGTGCCAAACCGTTGGTTTATGACACACCTATACGCGTCTCTTGCTCGCGGCGCTCGCTCGAAAACTATAGCCTAACCTAAAACCAATCCATCTTGCGTTCATTATTCGATATGATGGCGACATGTTTCAAATTTGCGAACGTGTCGGATCGGTTGTGGGGTTGGACTAGATTTTTACGAGCGAGCGGAGCGAGCGAGCAACGGTCACAATTTCCAAGCTATACATATACCATATATTGTCTTGCATATATTTCGTGCTTGTACCTAATTTTGTCAGCCATTTCGGACATCACGTTGCACTGTACTATGAGGAAACGGTACTAATTGTGTGAAACTATTGGTGAACCGTAAACATTTGTCAGAGGGCAATAGGATAAAGACTTCCGGCTCCTCGGGCAGGTGCGAATATTTCAATGTCCGTATGTGCCAAACCGTTGGTTTATGACACACCTATACGCGTCTCTTGGTCGCGGCGCTCGCTCGAAAACTATAGCCTAACCTAAAACCAATCCATCTTGCGTTCATTATTCGATATGATGGCGACATGTTTCAAATTTGCGAACGTGTCGGATCGGTTGTGGGGTTGGACTAGATTTTTACGAGCGAGCGGAGCGAGCGAGCAACGGTCACAATTTCCAAGCTATACATATACCATATATTGTCTTGCATATATTTCGTGCTTGTACCTAATTTTGTCAGCCATTTCGTACATCACGTTGCACTGTACTATGAGGAAACGGTACTAATTATGTGAAACTATTGGTGAACCGTAAACATTTGTCAGAAGGCAATAGGATAAAGACTTCCGGCTCCTCGGGCAGGTGCGAATATTTCAATGTCCGTATGTGCCAATCCGTTGGTTTATGACACACCTTTACGCGTCTCTCGCTCGCGGCGCTCGCTCGAAAACTATAGCCTAACCTAAAACCAATCCATCTTGCGTTCATTATTCGATATGATGGCGACATATTTCAAATTTGCGAACGTGTCGGAACGGTTGTGGGGTTGGACTAGATTTTTACGAGCGAGCGGAGCGAGCGAGCAACGGTCACAATTTCCAAGCTATACATATACCTTATATTGCCTTCCATATATATCGTGTTATTACCTAATTTTGTCAGCCATTTCGGACATCACGTTGCACTGTACTATGAGGAAACGGTACTAATTATGTGAAACTATTGGTAAACCGTAAACATTTGTCAGAAGGCAATAGGATAAAGACTTCCGGTTCCTCGGGCTGGTGCGAATATATCAATGTCCGTATGTGCCAAACCGATGGTTTGTGACACACCTTTACGCGTCTCTCGTTCGCTGCACTCGCACGAAAGCTATAGCCTAACCTAAAACCAATCCATCTTCCGTTCATTATTCGATATGGTGGCGACATATTTCAAATTTGCGAACGTGTGGGATCGGTTGTGAGGTTGGACTAGATTTTTACGAGCGAGCGGAGCGAGCGAGCAACGGTCACAATTTCCAAGCTATACATATACCTTATATTGCCTTCCATATATTTCGTGTTATTACCTAATTTTGTCAGCCATTTCGGACATCACATTGCACTGTACTATGAGGAAATAGTACTATTTATGTGAAACTATTCATAAACTGTAAACATGTGTCGGTAGGCAATAGGATAAATACTTCCGGCTCCACGGGCTGGTGCGAATATTTCAATGTCCGTATGTGCCAAACCGTTGGTTTATGACACACCTTTACGCGTCTCTCGCTCGCGGCGCTCGCTCGAAAACTATAGCCTAACCTAAAACCAATCCATCTTGCGTTCATTATTCGATATGATGGCGACATATTTCAAATTTGCGAACGTGTCGGATCGGTTGTGGGGTTGGACTAGATTTTTACGAGCGAGCGGAGCGAGCGAGCAACGGTCACAATTTCCAAGCTATACATATACCTTATATTGCCTTCCATATATATCGTGTTATTACCTAATTTCGTCAGCCATTTCGGACATCACGTTGCACTGTACTATGAGGAAACGGTACTAATTATGTGAAACTATTGGTAAACCGTAAACATTTGTCAGAAGGCAATAGGATAAAGACTTCCGGTTCCTCGGGCTGGTGCGAATATATCAATGTCCGTATGTGCCAAACCGATGGTTTGTGACACACCTTTAGTGGTCTCTCGATCGC
Source organism: Bombus affinis (assembly GCF_024516045.1). Taxonomy (NCBI): domain Eukaryota; kingdom Metazoa; phylum Arthropoda; class Insecta; order Hymenoptera; family Apidae; genus Bombus; species Bombus affinis. Next base: position 569,184 of record NW_026108832.1, read on the forward strand.
TGCACTCGCACGAAAGCTATAGCCTAACCTAAAACCAATCCATCTTCCGTTCATTATTCGATATGGTGGCGACATATTTCAAATTTGTGAACGTGTGGGATCGGTTGTGAGGTTGGACTAGATTTTTACGAGCGAGCGGAGCGAGCGAGCAACGGTCACAATTTCCAAGCTATACATATACCTTATATTGCCTTCCATATATTTCGTGTTATTACCTAATTTTGTCAGCCATTTCGGACATCACATTGCACTGTACTATGAGGAAATAGTACTATTTATGTGAAACTATTCATAAACTGTAAACATGTGTCGGTAGGCAATAGGATAAATACTTCCGGCTCCTCGGGCTGGTGCGAATATATCAATGTCCGTATGTGCCAAACCGATGGTTTGTGACACACCTTTACGCGTCTCTCGTTCGCTGCACTCGCACGAAAGCTATAGCCTAACCTAAAACCAATCCATCTTCCGTTCATTATTCGATATGGTGGCGACATATTTCAAATTTGCGAACGTGTCGGATCGGTTGTGGGCTTGGACTAGATTTTTATGAGCGAGCGGAGCGAGCGAGCAACGGTCACAATTTCCAAGCTATACATATACCTTATATTGCCTTCCATATATTTCGTGTTATTACCTAATTTTGTCAGCCACTTCGGACATCACATTGCACTGTACTATGAGGAAATAGTACTATTTATGTGAAACTATTCATAAACTGTAAACATGTGTCGGTAGGCAATAGGATAAATACTTCCGGCTCCTCGGGCTGGTGCGAATATTTCACTGTCCGTATGTGCCAAACCGTTGGTTTATGACACACCTATACGCGTCTCTCGCTCGCGGCGCTCGCTCGAAAACTATAGCCTAACCTAAAACCAATCCATCTTGCGTTCATTATTCGATATGATGGCGACATATTTCAAATTTGCGAACGTGTCGGATCGGTTGTGGGGTTGGACTAGATTTTTACGAGCGAGCGGAGCGAGCGAGCAACGGTCACAATTTCCAAGCTATACATATACCTTATATTGCCTTCCATATATTTCGTGTTATTACCTAATTTTGTCAGCCATTTCGGACATCACATTGCACTGTACTATGAGGAAATAGTACTATTTATGTGAAACTATTCATAAACTGTAAACATGTGTCGGTAGGCAATAGGATAAATACTTCCGGCTCCACGGGCTGGTGCGAATATTTCAATGTCCGTATGTGCCAAACCGTTGGTTTATGACACACCTTTACGCGTCTCTCGCTCGCGGCGCTCGCTCGAAAACTATAGCCTAACCTAAAACCAATCCATCTTGCGTTCATTATTCGATATGATGGCGACATATTTCAAATTTGCGAACGTGTCGGATCGGTTGTGGGGTTGGACTAGATTTTTACGAGCGAGCGGAGCGAGCGAGCAACGGTCACAATTTCCAAGCTATACATATACCTTATATTGCCTTCCATATATATCGTGTTATTACCTAATTTTGTCAGCCATTTCGGACATCACGTTGCACTGCACTATGAGGAAACGGTACTAATTATGTGAAACTATTGGTAAACCGTAAACATTTGTCAGAAGGCATTAGGATAAAGACTTCCGGCTCCTCGGGCTGGTGCGAATATATCAATGTCCGTATGTGCCAAACCGATGGTTTGTGACACACCTTCACGCGTCTCTCGTTCGCTGCGCTCGCACGAAAGCTATAGCCTAACCTAAAACCAATCCATCTTCCGTTCATTATTCGATATGATGGCGACATGTTTCAAATTTGCGAACGTGTCGGATCGGTTGTGGGGTTGGACTAGATTTTTACGAGCGAGCGGAGCGAGCGAGCAACGGTCACAATTTCCAAGCTATACATATACCTTATATTGCCTTCCATATATTTCGTGTTATTACCTAATTTTGTCAGCCACTTCGGACATCACATTGCACTGTACTATGAGGAAATAGTACTATTTATGTGAAACTATTCATAAACTGTAAACATGTGTCGGTAGGCAATAGGATAAATACTTCCGGCTCCTCGGGCTGGTGCGAATATTTCAATGTCCGTATGTGCCAAACCGTTGGTTTATGACACACCTATACGCGTCTCTTGCTCGCGGCGCTCGCTCGAAAACTATAGCCTAACCTAAAACCAATCCATCTTGCGTTCATTATTCGATATGATGGCGACATGTTTCAAATTTGCGAACGTGTCGGATCGGTTGTGGGGTTGGACTAGATTTTTACGAGCGAGCGGAGCGAGCGAGCAACGGTCACAATTTCCAAGCTATACATATACCATATATTGTCTTGCATATATTTCGTGCTTGTACCTAATTTTGTCAGCCATTTCGGACATCACGTTGCACTGTACTATGAGGAAACGGTACTAATTGTGTGAAACTATTGGTGAACCGTAAACATTTGTCAGAAGGCAATAGGATAAAGACTTCCGGTTCCTCGGGCTGGTGCGAATATATCAATGTCCGTATGTGCCAAACCGATGGTTTGTGACACACCTTTACGCGTCTCTCGTTCGCTGCACTCGCACGAAAGCTATAGCCTAACCTAAAACCAATCCATCTTCCGTTCATTATTCGATATGGTGGCGACATATTTCAAATTTGCGAACGTGTCGGATCGGTTGTGGGCTTGGACTAGATTTTTATGAGCGAGCGGAGCGAGCGAGCAACGGTCACAATTTCCAAGCTATACATATACCTTATATTGCCTTCCATATATTTCGTGTTATTACCTAATTTTGTCAGCCACTTCGGACATCACATTGCACTGTACTATGAGGAAATAGTACTATTTATGTGAAACTATTCATAAACTGTAAACATGTGTCGGTAGGCAATAGGATAAATACTTCCGGCTCCTCGGGCTGGTGCGAATATTTCAATGTCCGTATGTGCCAAACCGTTGGTTTATGACACACCTATACGCGTCTCTTGCTCGCGGCGCTCGCTCGAAAACTATAGCCTAACCTAAAACCAATCCATCTTGCGTTCATTATTCGATATGATGGCGACATGTTTCAAATTTGCGAACGTGTCGGATCGGTTGTGGGGTTGGACTAGATTTTTACGAACGAGCGGAGCGAGCGAGCAACGGTCACAATTTCCAAGCTATACATATACCATATATTGTCTTGCATATATTTCGTGCTTGTACCTAATTTTGTCAGCCATTTCGGACATCACGTTGCACTGTACTATGAGGAAACGGTACTAATTATGTGAAACTATTGGTAAACCGTAAACATTTGTCAGAAGGCATTAGGATAAAGACTTCCGGCTCCTCGGGCTGGTGCGAATATATCAATGTCCGTATGTGCCAAACCGATGGTTTGTGACACACCTTCACGCGTCTCTCGTTCGCTGCGCTCGCACGAAAGCTATAGCCTAACCTAAAACCAATCCATCTTCCGTTCATTATTCGATATGGTGGCGACATATTTCAAATTTGCGAACGTGTGGGATCGGTTGTGAGGTTGGACTAGATTTTTACGAGCGAGCGGAGCGAGCGAGCAACGGTCACAATTTCCAAGCTATACATATACCTTATATTGCCTTCCACATATTTCGTCTTATTACCTAATTTTGTCAGCCATTTCGGACATCACATTGCACTGTACTATGAGGAAACGGTACTAATTATGTGAAACTATTGGTAAACCGTAAACATTTGTCAGAAGGCAATAGGATAAAGACTTCCGGCTCCTCGGGCTGGTGCGAATATATCAATGTCCGTATGTGCCAAACCGATGGTTTGTGACACACCTTTACGCGTCTCTCGTTCGCTGCGCTCGCACGAAAGCTATAGCCTAACCTAAAACCAATCCATCTTCCGTTCATTATTCGATATGGTGGCGACATATTTCAAATTTGCGAACGTGTCGGATCGGTTGTGGGCTTGGACTAGATTTTTATGAGCGAGCGGAGCGAGCGAGCAACGGTCACAATTTCCAAGCTATACATATACCTTATATTGCCTTCCATATATTTCGTGTTATTACCTAATTTTGTCAGCCACTTCGGACATCACATTGCACTGTACTATGAGGAAATAGTACTATTTATGTGAAACTATTCATAAACTGTAAACATGTGTCGGTAGGCAATAGGATAAATACTTCCGGCTCCTCGGGCTGGTGCGAATATTTCAATGTCCGTATGTGCCAAACCGTTGGTATATGACACACCTATACGCGTCTCTTGCTCGCGGCGCTCGCTCGAAAACTATAGCCTAAACTAAAACCAATCCATCTTGCGTTCATTATTCGATATGATGGCGACATGTTTCAAATTTGCGAACGTGTCGGATCGGTTGTGGGGTTGGACTAGATTTTTACGAGCGAGCGGAGCGAGCGAGCAACGGTCACAATTTCCAAGCTATACATATACCATATATTGTCTTGCATATATTTCGTGCTTGTACCTAATTTTGTCAGCCATTTCGGACATCACGTTGCACTGTACTATGAGGAAACGGTACTAATTGTGTGAAACTATTGGTGAACCGTAAACATTTGTCAGAAGGCAATAGGATAAAGACTTCCGGTTCCTCGGGCTGGTGCGAATATATCAATGTCCGTATGTGCCAAACCGATGGTTTGTGACACACCTTTACGCGTCTCTCGCTCGCAGCGCTCGCTCGAAAACTATAGCCTAACCTAAAACCAATCCATCTTGCGTTCATTATTCGATATGATGGCGAAATATTTCAAATTTGCGAACGTGTCGGATCGGTTGTGGGGTTGGACTAGATTTTTACGAACGAGCGGAGCGAGCGAGCAACGGTCACAATTTCCAAGCTATACATATACCATATATTGTCTTGCATATATTTCGTGCTTGTACCTAATTTTGTCAGCCATTTCGGACATCACGTTGCACTGTACTATGAGGAAACCGTACTAATTATGTGAAACTATTGGTAAACCGTAAACATTTGTCAGAAGGCAATAGGATAAAGACTTCCGGCTCCTCGGGCTGGTGCGAATATATCAATGTCCGTATGTGCCAAACCGATGGTTTGTGACACACCTTTACGCGTCTCTCGTTCGCTGCGCTCGCACGAAAGCTATAGCCTAACCTAAAACCAATCCATCTTCCGTTCATTATTCGATATGGTGGCGACATATTTCAAATTTGCGAACGTGTCGGATCGGTTGTGGGCTTGGACTAGATTTTTATGAGCGAGCGGAGCGAGCGAGCAACGGTCACAATTTCCAAGCTATACATATACCTTATATTGCCTTCCATATATTTCGTGTTATTACCTAATTTTGTCAGCCACTTCGGACATCACATTGCACTGTACTATGAGGAAATAGTACTATTTATGTGAAACTATTCATAAACTGTAAACATGTGTCGGTAGGCAATAGGATAAATACTTCCGGCTCCTCGGGCTGGTGCGAATATTTCACTGTCCGTATGTGCCAAACCGTTGGTTTATGACACACCTATACGCGTCTCTCGCTCGCGGCGCTCGCTCGAAAACTATAGCCTAACCTAAAACCAATCCATCTTGCGTTCATTATTCGATATGATGGCGACATATTTCAAATTTGCGAACGTGTCGGATCGGTTGTGGGGTTGGACTAGATTTTTACGAGCGAGCGGAGCGAGCGAGCAACGGTCACAATTTCCAAGCTATACATATACCTTATATTGCCTTCCATATATTTCGTGTTATTACCTAATTTTGTCAGCCATTTCGGACATCACATTGCACTGTACTATGAGGAAATAGTACTATTTATGTGAAACTATTCATAAACTGTAAACATGTGTCGGTAGGCAATAGGATAAATACTTCCGGCTCCACGGGCTGGTGCGAATATTTCAATGTCCGTATGTGCCAAACCGTTGGTTTATGACACACCTTTACGCGTCTCTCGCTCGCGGCGCTCGCTCGAAAACTATAGCCTAACCTAAAACCAATCCATCTTGCGTTCATTATTCGATATGATGGCGACATATTTCAAATTTGCGAACGTGTCGGATCGGTTGTGGGGTTGGACTAGATTTTTACGAGCGAGCGGAGCGAGCGAGCAACGGTCACAATTTCCAAGCTATACATATACCTTATATTGCCTTCCATATATATCGTGTTATTACCTAATTTTGTCAGCCATTTCGGACATCACGTTGCACTGCACTATGAGGAAACGGTACTAATTATGTGAAACTATTGGTAAACCGTAAACATTTGTCAGAAGGCATTAGGATAAAGACTTCCGGCTCCTCGGGCTGGTGCGAATATATCAATGTCCGTATGTGCCAAACCGATGGTTTGTGACACACCTTCACGCGTCTCTCGTTCGCTGCGCTCGCACGAAAGCTATAGCCTAACCTAAAACCAATCCATCTTCCGTTCATTATTCGATATGATGGCGACATGTTTCAAATTTGCGAACGTGTCGGATCGGTTGTGGGGTTGGACTAGATTTTTACGAGCGAGCGGAGCGAGCGAGCAACGGTCACAATTTCCAAGCTATACATATACCTTATATTGCCTTCCATATATTTCGTGTTATTACCTAATTTTGTCAGCCACTTCGGACATCACATTGCACTGTACTATGAGGAAATAGTACTATTTATGTGAAACTATTCATAAACTGTAAACATGTGTCGGTAGGCAATAGGATAAATACTTCCGGCTCCTCGGGCTGGTGCGAATATTTCAATGTCCGTATGTGCCAAACCGTTGGTTTATGACACACCTATACGCGTCTCTTGCTCGCGGCGCTCGCTCGAAAACTATAGCCTAACCTAAAACCAATCCATCTTGCGTTCATTATTCGATATGATGGCGACATGTTTCAAATTTGCGAACGTGTCGGATCGGTTGTGGGGTTGGACTAGATTTTTACGAGCGAGCGGAGCGAGCGAGCAACGGTCACAATTTCCAAGCTATACATATACCATATATTGTCTTGCATATATTTCGTGCTTGTACCTAATTTTGTCAGCCATTTCGGACATCACGTTGCACTGTACTATGAGGAAACGGTACTAATTGTGTGAAACTATTGGTGAACCGTAAACATTTGTCAGAAGGCAATAGGATAAAGACTTCCGGTTCCTCGGGCTGGTGCGAATATATCAATGTCCGTATGTGCCAAACCGATGGTTTGTGACACACCTTTACGCGTCTCTCGTTCGCTGCACTCGCACGAAAGCTATAGCCTAACCTAAAACCAATCCATCTTCCGTTCATTATTCGATATGGTGGCGACATATTTCAAATTTGCGAACGTGTCGGATCGGTTGTGGGCTTGGACTAGATTTTTATGAGCGAGCGGAGCGAGCGAGCAACGGTCACAATTTCCAAGCTATACATATACCTTATATTGCCTTCCATATATTTCGTGTTATTACCTAATTTTGTCAGCCACTTCGGACATCACATTGCACTGTACTATGAGGAAATAGTACTATTTATGTGAAACTATTCATAAACTGTAAACATGTGTCGGTAGGCAATAGGATAAATACTTCCGGCTCCTCGGGCTGGTGCGAATATTTCAATGTCCGTATGTGCCAAACCGTTGGTTTATGACACACCTATACGCGTCTCTTGCTCGCGGCGCTCGCTCGAAAACTATAGCCTAACCTAAAACCAATCCATCTTGCGTTCATTATTCGATATGATGGCGACATGTTTCAAATTTGCGAACGTGTCGGATCGGTTGTGGGGTTGGACTAGATTTTTACGAGCGAGCGGAGCGAGCGAGCAACGGTCACAATTTCCAAGCTATACATATACCATATATTGTCTTGCATATATTTCGTGCTTGTACCTAATTTTGTCAGCCATTTCGGACATCACGTTGCACTGTACTATGAGGAAACGGTACTAATTGTGTGAAACTATTGGTGAACCGTAAACATTTGTCAGAAGGCAATAGGATAAAGACTTCCGGTTCCTCGGGCTGGTGCGAATATATCAATGTCCGTATGTGCCAAACCGATGGTTTGTGACACACCTTCACGCGTCTCTCGTTCGCTGCGCTCGCACGAAAGCTATAGCCTAACCTAAAACCAATCCATCTTCCGTTCATTATTCGATATGGTGGCGACATATTTCAAATTTGCGAACGTGTGGGATCGGTTGTGAGGTTGGACTAGATTTTTACGAGCGAGCGGAGCGAGCGAGCAACGGTCACAATTTCCAAGCTATACATATACCTTATATTGCCTTCCACATATTTCGTCTTATTACCTAATTTTGTCAGCCATTTCGGACATCACATTGCACTGTACTATGAGGAAACGGTACTAATTATGTGAAACTATTGGTAAACCGTAAACATTTGTCAGAAGGCAATAGGATAAAGACTTCCGGCTCCTCGGGCTGGTGCGAATATATCTATGTCCGTATGTGCCAAACCGATGGTTTGTGACACACCTTTACGCGTCTCTCGTTCGCTGCGCTCGCACGAAAGCTATAGCCTAACCTAAAACCAATCCATCTTCCGTTCATTATTCGATATGGTGGCGACATATTTCAAATTTGCGAACGTGTCGGATCGGTTGTGGGCTTGGACTAGATTTTTATGAGCGAGCGGAGCGAGCGAGCAACGGTCACAATTTCCAAGCTATACATATACCTTATATTGCCTTCCATATATTTCGTGTTATTACCTAATTTTGTCAGCCACTTCGGACATCACATTGCACTGTACTATGAGGAAATAGTACTATTTATGTGAAACTATTCATAAACTGTAAACATGTGTCGGTAGGCAATAGGATAAATACTTCCGGCTCCTCGGGCTGGTGCGAATATTTCAATGTCCGTATGTGCCAAACCGTTGGTTTATGACACACCTATACGCGTCTCTTGCTCGCGGCGCTCGCTCGAAAACTATAGCCTAACCTAAAACCAATCCATCTTGCGTTCATTATTCGATATGATGGCGACATGTTTCAAATTTGCGAACGTGTCGGATCGGTTGTGGGGTTGGACTAGATTTTTACGAGCGAGCGGAGCGAGCGAGCAACGGTCACAATTTCCAAGCTATACATATACCATATATTGTCTTGCATATATTTCGTGCTTGTACCTAATTTTGTCAGCCATTTCGGACATCACGTTGCACTGTACTATGAGGAAACGGTACTAATTATGTGAAACTATTGGTAAACCGTAAACATTTGTCAGAAGGCATTAGGATAAAGACTTCCGGCTCCTCGGGCTGGTGCGAATATATCAATGTCCGTATGTGCCAAACCGATGGTTTGTGACACACCTTCACGCGTCTCTCGTTCGCTGCGCTCGCACGAAAGCTATAGCCTAACCTAAAACCAATCCATCTTCCGTTCATTATTCGATATGGTGGCGACATATTTCAAATTTGCGAACGTGTGGGATCGGTTGTGAGGTTGGACTAGATTTTTACGAGCGAGCGGAGCGAGCGAGCAACGGTCACAATTTCCAAGCTATACATATACCTTATATTGCCTTCCACATATTTCGTCTTATTACCTAATTTTGTCAGCCATTTCGGACATCACATTGCACTGTACTATGAGGAAACGGTACTAATTATGTGAAACTATTGGTAAACCGTAAACATTTGTCAGAAGGCAATAGGATAAAGACTTCCGGCTCCTCGGGCTGGTGCGAATATATCAATGTCCGTATGTGCCAAACCGATGGTTTGTGACACACCTTTACGCGTCTCTCGTTCGCTGCGCTCGCACGAAAGCTATAGCCTAACCTAAAACCAATCCATCTTCCGTTCATTATTCGATATGGTGGCGACATATTTCAAATTTGCGAACGTGTCGGATCGGTTGTGGGCTTGGACTAGATTTTTACGAGCGAGCGGAGCGAGCGAGCAACGGTCACAATTTCCAAGCTATACATATACCTTATATTGCCTTCCATATATTTCGTGTTATTACCTAATTTTGTCAGCCACTTCGGACATCACATTGCACTGTACTATGAGGAAATAGTACTATTTATGTGAAACTATTCATAAACTGTAAACATGTGTCGGTAGGCAATAGGATAAATACTTCCGGCTCCTCGGGCTGGTGCGAATATTTCAATGTCCGTATGTGCCAAACCGTTGGTTTATGACACACCTATACGCGTCTCTTGCTCGCGGCGCTCGCTCGAAAACTATAGCCTAACCTAAAACCAATCCATCTTGCGTTCATTATTCGATATGATGGCGACATGTTTCAAATTTGCGAACGTGTCGGATCGGTTGTGGGGTTGGACTAGATTTTTACGAGCGAGCGGAGCGAGCGAGCAACGGTCACAATTTCCAAGCTATACATATACCATATATTGTCTTGCATATATTTCGTGCTTGTACCTAATTTTGTCAGCCATTTCGGACATCACGTTGCACTGTACTATGAGGAAACGGTACTAATTATGTGAAACTATTGGTAAACCGTAAACATTTGTCAAAAGGCATTAGGATAAAGACTTCCGGCTCCTCGGGCTGGTGCGAATATATCAATGTCCGTATGTGCCAAACCGATGGTTTGTGACACACCTTCACGCGTCTCTCGTTCGCTGCGCTCGCACGAAAGCTATAGCCTAACCTAAAACCAATCCATCTTCCGTTCATTATTCGATATGGTGGCGACATATTTCAAATTTGCGAACGTGTGGGATCGGTTGTGAGGTTGGACTAGATTTTTACGAGCGAGCGGAGCGAGCGAGCAACGGTCACAATTTCCAAGCTATACATATACCTTATATTGCCTTCCACATATTTCGTCTTATTACCTAATTTTGTCAGCCATTTCGGACATCACATTGCACTGTACTATGAGGAAACGGTACTAATTATGTGAAACTATTGGTAAACCGTAAACATTTGTCAGAAGGCAATAGGATAAAGACTTCCGGCTCCTCGGGCTGGTGCGAATATATCAATGTCCGTATGTGCCAAACCGATGGTTTGTGACACACCTTTACGCGTCTCTCGTTCGCTGCGCTCGCACGAAAGCTATAGCCTAACCTAAAACCAATCCATCTTCCGTTCATTATTCGATATGGTGGCGACATATTTCAAATTTGCGAACGTGTCGGATCGGTTGTGGGGTTGGACTAGATTTTTATGAGCGAGCGGAGCGAGCGAGCAACGGTCACAATTTCCAAGCTATACATATACCATATATTGTCTTGCATATATTTCGTGCTTGTACCTAATTTTGTCAGCCATTTCGGACATCACGTTGCACTGTACTATGAGGAAACGGTACTAATTATGTGAAACTATTGGTAAACCGTAAACATTTGTCAGAAGGCATTAGGATAAAGACTTCCGGCTCCTCGGGCTGGTGCGAATATATCAATGTCCGTATGTGCCAAACCGATGGTTTGTGACACACCTTCACGCGTCTCTCGTTCGCTGCGCTCGCACGAAAGCTATAGCCTAACCTAAAACCAATCCATCTTCCGTTCATTATTCGATATGGTGGCGACATATTTCAAATTTGCGAACGTGTGGGATCGGTTGTGAGGTTGGACTAGATTTTTACGAGCGAGCGGAGCGAGCGAGCAACGGTCACAATTTCCAAGCTATACATATACCTTATATTGCCTTCCACATATTTCGTCTTATTACCTAATTTTGTCAGCCATTTCGGACATCACATTGCACTGTACTATGAGGAAACGGTACTAATTATGTGAAACTATTGGTAAACCGTAAACATTTGTCAGAAGGCAATAGGATAAAGACTTCCGGCTCCTCGGGCTGGTGCGAATATATCAATGTCCGTATGTGCCAAACCGATGGTTTGTGACACACCTTTACGCGTCTCTCGTTCGCTGCGCTCGCACGAAAGCTATAGCCTAACCTAAAACCAATCCATCTTCCGTTCATTATTCGATATGGTGGCGACATATTTCAAATTTGCGAACGTGTCGGATCGGTTGTGGGCTTGGACTAGATTTTTATGAGCGAGCGGAGCGAGCGAGCAACGGTCACAATTTCCAAGCTATACATATACCTTATATTGCCTTCCATATATTTCGTGTTATTACCTAATTTTGTCAGCCACTTCGGACATCACATTGCACTGTACTATGAGGAAATAGTACTATTTATGTGAAACTATTCATAAACTGTAAACATGTGTCGGTAGGCAATAGGATAAATACTTCCGGCTCCTCGGGCTGGTGCGAATATTTCAATGTCCGTATGTGCCAAACCGTTGGTTTATGACACACCTATACGCGTCTCTTGCTCGCGGCGCTCGCTCGAAAACTATAGCCTAACCTAAAACCAATCCATCTTGCGTTCATTATTCGATATGATGGCGACATGTTTCAAATTTGCGAACGTGTCGGATCGGTTGTGGGGTTGGACTAGATTTTTACGAGCGAGCGGAGCGAGCGAGCAACGGTCACAATTTCCAAGCTATACATATACCTTATACTGCCTTCCATATATATCGTGTTATTACCTAATTTTGTCAGCCATTTCGGACATCACGTTGCACTGTACTATGAGGAAACGGTACTAATTATGTGAAACTATTGGTAAACCGTAAACATTTGTCAGAAGGCATTAGGATAAAGACTTCCGGCTCCTCGGGCTGGTGCGAATATATCAATGTCCGTATGTGCCAAACCGATGGTTTGTGACACACCTTCACGCGTCTCTCGTTCGCTGCGCTCGCACGAAAGCTATAGCCTAACCTAAAACCAATCCATCTTCCGTTCATTATTCGATATGATGGCGACATGTTTCAAATTTGCGAACGTGTCGGATCGGTTGTGGGGTTGGACTAGATTTTTACGAGCGAGCGGAGCGAGCGAGCAACGGTCACAATTTCCAAGCTATACATATACCTTATATTGCCTTCCATATATTTCGTGTTATTACCTAATTTTGTCAGCCACTTCGGACATCACATTGCACTGTACTATGAGGAAATAGTACTATTTATGTGAAACTATTCATATACTGTAAACATGTGTCGGTAGGCAATAGGATAAATACTTCCGGCTCCTCGGGCTGGTGCGAATATTTCAATGTCCGTATGTGCCAAACCGTTGGTTTATGACACACCTATACGCGTCTCTTGCTCGCGGCGCTCGCTCGAAAACTATAGCCTAACCTAAAACCAATCCATCTTGCGTTCATTATTCGATATGATGGCGACATGTTTCAAATTTGCGAACGTGTCGGATCGGTTGTGGGGTTGGACTAGATTTTTACGAGCGAGCGGAGCGAGCGAGCAACGGTCACAATTTCCAAGCTATACATATACCATATATTGTCTTGCATATATTTCGTGCTTGTACCTAATTTTGTCAGCCATTTCGGACATCACGTTGCACTGTACTATGAGGAAACGGTACTAATTGTGTGAAACTATTGGTGAACCGTAAACATTTGTCAGAAGGCTATAGGATAAAGACTTCCGGTTCCTCGGGCTGGTGCGAATATATCAATGTCCGTATGTGCCAAACCGATGGTTTGTGACACACCTTCACGCGTCTCTCGTTCGCTGCGCTCGCACGAAAGCTATAGCCTAACCTAAAACCAATCCATCTTCCGTTCATTATTCGATATGGTGGCGACATATTTCAAATTTGCGAACGTGTGGGATCGGTTGTGAGGTTGGACTAGATTTTTACGAGCGAGCGGAGCGAGCGAGCAACGGTCACAATTTCCAAGCTATACATATACCTTATATTGCCTTCCATATATATCGTGTTATTACCTAATTTTGTCAGCCATTTCGGACATCACGTTGCACTGTACTATGAGGAAACGGTACTAATTATGTGAAACTATTGGTAAACCGTAAACATTTGTCAGAAGGCATTAGGATAAAGACTTCCGGCTCCTCGGGCTGGTGCGAATATATCAATGTCCGTATGTGCCAAACCGATGGTTTGTGACACACCTTCACGCGTCTCTCGTTCGCTGCGCTCGCACGAAAGCTATAGCCTAACCTAAAACCAATCCATCTTCCGTTCATTATTCGATATGGTGGCGACATATTTCAAATTTGCGAACGTGTGGGATCGGTTGTGAGGTTGGACTAGATTTTTACGAGCGAGCGGAGCGAGCGAGCAACGGTCACAATTTCCAAGCTATACATATACCTTATATTGCCTTCCACATATTTCGTCTTATTACCTAATTTTGTCAGCCATTTCGGACATCACATTGCACTGTACTATGAGGAAACGGTACTAATTATGTGAAACTATTGGTAAACCGTAAACATTTGTCAGAAGGCAATAGGATAAAGACTTCCGGCTCCTCGGGCTGGTGCGAATATATCAATGTCCGTATGTGCCAAACCGATGGTTTGTGACACACCTTTACGCGTCTCTCGTTCGCTGCGCTCGCACGAAAGCTATAGCCTAACCTAAAACCAATCCATCTTCCGTTCATTATTCGATATGGTGGCGACATATTTCAAATTTGCGAACGTGTCGGATCGGTTGTGGGCTTGGACTAGATTTTTATGAGCGAGCGGAGCGAGCGAGCAACGGTCACAATTTCCAAGCTATACATATACCTTATATTGCCTTCCATATATTTCGTGTTATTACCTAATTTTGTCAGCCACTTCGGACATCACATTGCACTGTACTATGAGGAAATAGTACTATTTATGTGAAACTATTCATAAACTGTAAACATGTGTCGGTAGGCAATAGGATAAATACTTCCGGCTCCTCGGGCTGGTGCGAATATTTCAATGTCCGTATGTGCCAAACCGTTGGTTTATGACACACCTATACGCGTCTCTTGCTCGCGGCGCTCGCTCGAAAACTATAGCCTAACCTAAAACCAATCCATCTTGCGTTCATTATTCGATATGATGGCGACATGTTTCAAATTTGCGAACGTGTCGGATCGGTTGTGGGGTTGGACTAGATTTTTACGAGCGAGCGGAGCGAGCGAGCAACGGTCACAATTTCCAAGCTATACATATACCATATATTGTCTTGCATATATTTCGTGCTTGTACCTAATTTTGTCAGCCATTTCGGACATCACGTTGCACTGTACTATGAGGAAACGGTACTAATTGTGTGAAACTATTGGTGAACCGTAAACATTTGTCAGAGGGCAATAGGATAAAGACTTCCGGCTCCTCGGGCAGGTGCGAATATTTCAATGTCCGTATGTGCCAAACCGTTGGTTTATGACACACCTTTACGCGTCTCTCGCTCGCGGCGCTCGCTCGAAAACTATAGCCTAACCTAAAACCAATCCATCTTGCGTTCATTATTCGATATGATGGCGACATATTTCAAATTAGCGAACGTGTCGGATCGGTTGTGGGGTTGGACTAGATTTTTACGAGCGAGCGGAGCGAGCGAGCAACGGTCACAATTTCCAAGCTATACATATACCATATATTGTCTTGCATATATTTCGTGCTTGTACCTAATTTTGTCTGCCATTTCGGACATCACGTTGCACTGTACTATGAGGAAACGGTACTAATTATGTGAAACTATTGGTAAACCGTAAACATTTGTCAGAAGGCATTAGGATAAAGACTTCCGGCTCCTCGGGCTGGTGCGAATATATCAATGTCCGTATGTACCAAACCGATGGTTTGTGACACACCTTCACGCGTCTCTCGTTCGCTGCGCTCGCACGAAAGCTATAGCCTAACCTAAAACCAATCCATCTTCCGTTCATTATTCGATATGGTGGCGACATATTTCAAATTTGCGAACGTGTGGGATCGGTTGTGAGGTTGGACTAGATTTTTACGAGCGAGCGGAGCGAGCGAGCAACGGTCACAATTTCCAAGCTATACATATACCTTATATTGCCTTCCACATATTTCGTCTTATTACCTAATTTTGTCAGCCATTTCGGACATCACATTGCACTGTACTATGAGGAAACGGTACTAATTATGTGAAACTATTGGTAAACCGTAAACATTTGTCAGAAGGCAATAGGATAAAGACTTCCGGCTCCTCGGGCTGGTGCGAATATATCAATGTCCGTATGTGCCAAACCGATGGTTTGTGACACACCTTTACGCGTCTCTCGTTCGCTGCGCTCGCACGAAAGCTATAGCCTAACCTAAAACCAATCCATCTTCCGTTCATTGTTCGATATGGTGGCGACATATTTCAAATTTGCGAACGTGTCGGATCGGTTGTGGGGTTGGACTAGATTTTTACGAGCGAGCGGAGCGAGCGAGCAACGGTCACAATTTGCAAGCTATACATATACCATATATTGTCTTGCATATATTTCGTGCTTGTACCTAATTTTGTCAGCCATTTCGGACATCACGTTGCACTGTACTATGAGGAAACGGTACTAATTGTGTGAAACTATTGGTGAACCGTAAACATTTGTCAGAAGGCAATAGGATAAAGACTTCCGGTTCCTCGGGCTGGTGCGAATATATCAATGTCCGTATGTGCCAAACCGATGGTTTGTGACACACCTTTACGCGTCTCTCGTTCGCTGCACTCGCACGAAAGCTATAGCCTAACCTAAAACCAATCCATCTTCCGTTCATTATTCGATATGGTGGCGACATATTTCAAATTTGCGAACGTGTGGGATCGGTTGTGAGGTTGGACTAGATTTTTACGAGCGAGCGGAGCGAGCGAGCAACGGTCACAATTTCCAAGCTATACATATACCTTATATTGCCTTCCATATATTTCGTGTTATTACCTAATTTTGTCAGCCATTTCGGACATCACATTGCACTGTACTATGAGGAAATAGTACTATTTATGTGAAACTATTCATAAACTGTGAACATGTGTCGGTAGGCAATAGGATAAATACTTCCGGCTCCACGGGCTGGTGCGAATATTTCAATGTCCGTATGTGCCAAACCGTTGGTTTATGACACACCTTTACGCGTCTCTCGCTCGCGGCGCTCGCTCGAAAACTATAGCCTAACCTAAAACCAATCCATCTTGCGTTCATTATTCGATATTATGGCGACATATTTCAAATTTGCGAACGTGTCGGATCGGTTGTGGGGTTGGACTAGATTTTTACGAACGAGCGGAGCGAGCGAGCAACGGTCACAATTTCCAAGCTATACATATACCATATATTGTCTTGCATATATTTCGTGCTTGTACCTAATTTTGTCAGCCATTTCGGACATCACGTTGCACTGTACTATGAGGAAACGGTACTAATTATGTGAAACTATTGGTAAACCGTAAACATTTGTCAGAACGCATTAGGATAAAGACTTCCGGCTCCTCGGGCTGGTGCGAATATATCAATGTCCGTATGTGCCAAACCGATGGTTTGTGACACACCTTCACGCGTCTCTCGTTCGCTGCGCTCGCACGAAAGCTATAGCCTAACCTAAAACCAATCCATCTTCCGTTCATTATTCGATATGGTGGCGACATATTTCAAATTTGCGAACGTGTGGGATCGGTTGTGAGGTTGGACTAGATTTTTACGAGCGAGCGGAGCGAGCGAGCAACGGTCACAATTTCCAAGCTATACATATACCTTATATTGCCTTCCACATATTTCGTCTTATTACCTAATTTTGTCAGCCATTTCAGACATCACATTGCACTGTACTATGAGGAAACGGTACTAATTATGTGAAACTATTGGTAAACCGTAAACATTTCTCAGAAGGCAATAGGATAAAGACTTCCGGCTCCTCGGGCTGGTGCGAATATATCAATGTCCGTATGTGCCAAACCGATGGTTTGTGACACACCTTTACGCGTCTCTCGTTCGCTGCGCTCGCACGAAAGCTATAGCCTAACCTAAAACCAATCCATCTTCCGTTCATTATTCGATATGGTGGCGACATATTTCAAATTTGCGAACGTGTCGGATCGGTTGTGGGCTTGGACTAGATTTTTATGAGCGAGCGGAGCGAGCGAGCAACGGTCACAATTTCCAAGCTATACATATACCTTATATTGCCTTCCATATATTTCGTGTTATTACCTAATTTTGTCAGCCACTTCGGACATCACATTGCACTGTACTATGAGGAAATAGTACTATTTATGTGAAACTATTCATAAACTGTAAACATGTGTCGGTAGGCAATAGGATAAATACTTCCGGCTCCTCGGGCTGGTGCGAATATTTCAATGTCCGTATGTGCCAAACCGTTGGTTTATGACACACCTATACGCGTCTCTTGCTCGCGGCGCTCGCTCGAAAACTATAGCCTAACCTAAAACCAATCCATCTTGCGTTCATTATTCGATATGATGGCGACATGTTTCAAATTTGCGAACGTGTCGGATCGGTTGTGGGGTTGGACTAGATTTTTACGAGCGAGCGGAGCGAGCGAGCAACGGTCACAATTTCCAAGCTATACATATACCATATATTGTCTTGCATATATTTCGTGCTTGTACCTAATTTTGTCAGCCATTTCGGACATCACGTTGCACTGTACTATGAGGAAACGGTACTAATTGTGTGAAACTATTGGTGAACCGTAAACATTTGTCAGAAGGCAATAGGATAAAGACTTCCGGTTCCTCGGGCTGGTGCGAATATATCAATGTCCGTATGTGCCAAACCGATGGTTTGTGACACACCTTTACGCGTCTCTCGTTCGCTGCACTCGCACGAAAGCTATAGCCTAACCTAAAACCAATCCATCTTCCGTTCATTATTCGATATGGTGGCGACATATTTCAAATTTGCGAACGTGTGGGATCGGTTGTGAGGTTGGACTAGATTTTTACGAGCGAGCGGAGCGAGCGAGCAACGGTCACAATTTCCAAGCTATACATATACCTTATATTGCCTTCCATATATTTCGTGTTATTACCTAATTTTGTCAGCCATTTCGGACATCACATTGCACTGTACTATGAGGAAATAGTACTATTTATGTGAAACTATTCATAAACTGTAAACATGTGTCGGTAGGCAATAGGATAAATACTTCCGGCTCCACGGGCTGGTGCGAATATTTCAATGTCCGTATGTGCCAAACCGTTGGTTTATGACACACCTTTACGCGTCTCTCGCTCGCGGCGCTCGCTCGAAAACTATAGCCTAACCTAAAACCAATCCATCTTGCGTTCATTATTCGATATGATGGCGACATATTTCAAATTTGCGAACGTGTCGGATCGGTTGTGGGGTTGGACTAGATTTTTACGAGCGAGCGGAGCGAGCGAGCAACGGTCACAATTTCCAAGCTATACATATACCTTATATTGCCTTCCATATATATCGTGTTATTACCTAATTATGTCAGCCATTTCGGACATCACGTTGCACTGTACTATGAGGAAACGGTACTAATTATGAGAAACTATTGGTAAACCGTAAACATTTGTCAGAAGGCATTAGGATAAAGTCTTCCGGCTCCTCGGGCTGGTGCGAATATATCAATGTCCGTATGTGCCAAACCGATGGTTTGTGACACACCTTCACGCGTCTCTCGTTCGCTGCGCTCGCACGAAAGCTATAGCCTAACCTAAAACCAATCCATCTTCCGTTCATTATTCGATATGGTGGCGACATATTTCAAATTTGCGAACGTGTGGGATCGGTTGTGAGGTTGGACTAGATTTTTACGAGCGAGCGGAGCGAGCGAGCAACGGTCACAATTTCCAAGCTATACATATACCTTATATTGCCTTCCACATATTTCGTCTTATTACCTAATTTTGTCAGCCATTTCGGACATCACATTGCACTGTACTATGAGGAAACGGTACTAATTATGTGAAACTATTGGTAAACCGTAAACATTTGTCAGAAGGCAATAGGATAAAGACTTCCGGCTCCTCGGGCTGGTGCGAATATATCAATGTCCGTATGTGCCAAACCGATGGTTTGTGACACACCTTTACGCGTCTCTCGTTCGCTGCGCTCGCACGAAAGCTATAGCCTAACCTAAAACCAATCCATCTTCCGTTCATTATTCGATATGGTGGCGACATATTTCAAATTTGCGAACGTGTCGGATCGGTTGTGGGCTTGGACTAGATTTTTATGAGCGAGCGGAGCGAGCGAGCAACGGTCACAATTTCCAAGCTATACATATACCTTATATTGCCTTCCATATATTTCGTGTTATTACCTAATTTTGTCAGCCACTTCGGACATCACATTGCACTGTACTATGAGGAAATAGTACTATTTATGTGAAACTATTCATAAACTGTAAACATGTGTCGGTAGGCAATAGGATAAATACTTCCGGCTCCTCGGGCTGGTGCGAATATTTCAATGTCCGTATGTGCCAAACCGTTGGTTTATGACACACCTATACGCGTCTCATGCTCGCGGCGCTCGCTCGAAAACTATAGCCTAACCTAAAACCAATCCATCTTGCGTTCATTATTCGATATGATGGCGACATGTTTCAAATTTGCGAACGTGTCGGATCGGTTGTGGGGTTGGACTAGATTTTTACGAGCGAGCGGAGCGAGCGAGCAACGGTCACAATTTCCAAGCTATACATATACCATATATTGTCTTGCATATATTTCGTGCTTGTACCTAATTTTGTCAGCCATTTCGGACATCACGTTGCACTGTACTATGAGGAAACGGTACTAATTGTGTGAAACTATTGGTGAACCGTAAACATTTGTCAGAAGGCAATAGGATAAAGACTTCCGGTTCCTCGGGCTGGTGCGAATATATCAATGTCCGTATGTGCCAAACCGATGGTTTGTGACACACCTTTACGCGTCTCTCGTTCGCTGCACTCGCACGAAAGCTATAGCCTAACCTAAAACCAATCCATCTTCCGTTCATTATTCGATATGGTGGCGACATATTTCAAATTTGCGAACGTGTGGGATCGGTTGTGAGGTTGGACTAGATTTTTACGAGCGAGCGGAGCGAGCGAGCAACGGTCACAATTTCCAAGCTATACATATACCTTATATTGCCTTCCATATATTTCGTGTTATTACCTAATTTTGTCAGCCACTTCGGACATCACATTGCACTGTACTATGAGGAAATAGTACTATTTATGTGAAACTATTCATAAACTGTAAACATGTGTCGGTAGGCAATAGGATAAATACTTCCGGCTCCTCGGGCTGGTGCGAATATTTCAATGTCCGTATGTGCCAAACCGTTGGTTTATGACACACCTATACGCGTCTCTTGCTCGCGGCGCTCGCTCGAAAACTATAGCCTAACCTAAAACCAATCCATCTTGCGTTCATTATTCGATATGATGGCGACATGTTTCAAATTTGCGAACGTGTCGGATCGGTTGTGGGGTTGGACTAGATTTTTACGAGCGAGCGGAGCGAGCGAGCAACGGTCACAATTTCCAAGCTATACATATACCATATATTGTCTTGCATATATTTCGTGCTTGTACCTAATTTTGTCAGCCATTTCGGACATCACGTTGCACTGTACTATGAGGAAACGGTACTAATTGTGTGAAACTATTGGTGAACCGTAAACATTTGTCAGAAGGCAATAGGATAAACACTTCCGGTTCCTCGGGCTGGTGCGAATATATCAATGTCCGTATGTGCCAAACCGATGGTTTGTGACACACCTTTACGCGTCTCTCGTTCGCTGCACTCGCACGAAAGCTATAGCCTAACCTAAAACCAATCCATCTTCCGTTCATTATTCGATATGGTGGCGACATATTTCAAATTTGCGAACGTGTGGGATCGGTTGTGAGGTTGGACTAGATTTTTACGAGCGAGCGGAGCGAGCGAGCAACGGTCACAATTTCCAAGCTATACATATACCTTATATTGCCTTCCATATATTTCGTGTTATTACCTAATTTTGTCAGCCATTTCGGACATCACATTGCACTGTACTATGAGGAAATAGTACTATTTATGTGAAACTATTCATAAACTGTAAACATGTGTCGGTAGGCAATAGGATAAATACTTCCGGCTCCACGGGCTGGTGCGAATATTTCAATGTCCGTATGTGCCAAACCGTTGGTTTATGACACACCTTTACGCGTCTCTCGCTCGCGGCGCTCGCTCGAAAACTATAGCCTAACCTAAAACCAATCCATCTTGCGTTCATTATTCGATATGATGGCGACATATTTCAAATTTGCGAACGTGTCGGATCGGTTGTGGGGTTGGACTAGATTTTTACGAGCGAGCGGAGCGAGCGAGCAACGGTCACAATTTCCAAGCTATACATATACCTTATATTGCCTTCCATATATATCGTGTTATTACCTAATTATGTCAGCCATTTCGGACATCACGTTGCACTGTACTATGAGGAAACGGTACTAATTATGAGAAACTATTGGTAAACCGTAAACATTTGTCAGAAGGCATTAGGATAAAGACTTCCGGCTCCTCGGGCTGGTGCGAATATATCAATGTCCGTATGTGCCAAACCGATGGTTTGTGACACACCTTCACGCGTCTCTCGTTCGCTGCGCTCGCACGAAAGCTATAGCCTAACCTAAAACCAATCCATCTTCCGTTCATTATTCGATATGGTGGCGACATATTTCAAATTTGCGAACGTGTGGGATCGGTTGTGAGGTTGGACTAGATTTTTACGAGCGAGCGGAGCGAGCGAGCAACGGTCACAATTTCCAAGCTATACATATACCTTATATTGCCTTCCACATATTTCGTCTTATTACCTAATTTTGTCAGCCATTTCGGACATCACATTGCACTGTACTATGAGGAAACGGTACTAATTATGTGAAACTATTGGTAAACCGTAAACATTTGTCAGAAGGCAATAGGATAAAGACTTCCGGCTCATCGGGCTGGTGCGAATATATCAATGTCCGTATGTGCCAAACCGATGGTTTGTGACACACCTTTACGCGTCTCTCGTTCGCTGCGCTCGCACGAAAGCTATAGCCTAACCTAAAACCAATCCATCTTCCGTTCATTATTCGATATGGTGGCGACATATTTCAAATTTGCGAACGTGTCGGATCGGTTGTGGGGTTGGACTAGATTTTTATGAGCGAGCGGAGCGAGCGAGCAACGGTCACAATTTCCAAGCTATACACATACCTTATATTGCCTTCCATATATTTCGTGTTATTACCTAATTTTGTCAGCCACTTCGGACATCACATTGCACTGTACTATGAGGAAATAGTACTATTTATGTGAAACTATTCATAAACTGTAAACATGTGTCGGTAGGCAATAGGATAAATACTTCCGGCTCCTCGGGCTGGTGCGAATATTTCAATGTCCGTATGTGCCAAACCGTTGGTTTATGACACACCTATACGCGTCTCTTGCTCGCGGCGCTCGCTCGAAAACTATAGCCTAACCTAAAACCAATCCATCTTGCGTTCATTATTCGATATGATGGCGACATGTTTCAAATTTGCGAACGTGTCGGATCGGTTGTGGGGTTGGACTAGATTTTTACGAGCGAGCGGAGCGAGCGAGCAACGGTCACAATTTCCAAGCTATACATATACCATATATTGTCTTTCATATATTTCGTGCTTGTACCTAATTTTGTCAGCCATTTCGGACATCACGTTGCACTGTACTATGAGGAAACGGTACTAATTATGTGAAACTATTGGTGAACCGTAAACATTTGTCAGAAGGCATTAGGATAAAGACTTCCGGCTCCTCGGGCAGGTGCGAATATTTCAATGTCCGTATGTGCCAAACCGTTGGTTTATGACACACCTTTACGCGTCTCTCGCTCGCGGCGCTCGCTCGAAAACTATAGCCTAACCTAAAACCAATCCATCTTGCGTTCATTATTCGATATGATGGCGACATATTTCAAATTTGCGAACGTGTCGGATCGGTTGTGGGGTTGGACTAGATTTTTACGAGCGAGCGGAGCGAGCGAGCAACGGTCACAATTTCCAAGCTATACATATACCTTATATTGCCTTCCATATATATCGTGTTATTACCTAATTTTGTCAGCCATTTCGGACATCACGTTGCACTGTACTATGAGGAAACGGTACTAATTATGTGAAACTATTGGTAAACCGTCAACATTTGTCAGAAGGCAATAGGATAAAGACTTCCGGTTCCTCGGCCTGGTGCGAATATATCAATGTCCGTATGTGCCAAACCGATGGTTTGTGACACACCTTTACGCGTCTCTCGTTCGCTGCACTCGCACGAAAGCTATAGCCTAACCTAAAACCAATCCATCTTCCGTTCATTATTCGATATGGTGGCGACATATTTCAAATTTGCGAACGTGTGGGATCGGTTGTGAGGTTGGACTAGATTTTTACGAGCGAGCGGAGCGAGCGAGCAACGGTCACAATTTCCAAGCTATACATATACCTTATATTGCCTTCCATATATTTCGTGTTATTACCTAATTTTGTCAGCCATTTCGGACATCACATTACACTGTACAATGAGGAAATAGTACTATTTATGTGAAACTATTCATAAACTGTAAACATGTGTCGGTAGGCAATAGGATAAATACTTCCGGCTCCTCGGGCTGGTGCGAATATTTCAATGTCCGTATGTGCCAAACCGTTGGTTTATGACACACCTATACGCGTCTCTCGCTCGCTGCGCTTGCTCGAAAACTATAGCCTAACCTAAAACCAATCCATCTTGCGTTCATTATTCGATATGATGGCGACATATTTCAAATTTGCGAACGTGTCGGATCGGTTGTGGGGTTGGACTAGATTTTTACGAGCGTGCGGAGCGAGCGAGCAACGGTCACAATTTCCAAGCTATACATATACCTTATATTGCCTTCCATATATTTCGTGTTATTACCTAATTTTGTCAGCCATTTCGGACATCACGTTGCACTGAACTATGAGGAAACGGAACTAATTATGTCAAACTATTGGTAAACCGTAAACATTTGCCAGAAGGCAATAGGATAAAGACTTCCGGTTCCTCGGGCTGGTGCGAATATATCAATGTCCGTATGTGCCAAACCGATGGTTTGTGACACACCTTTACGCGTCTGTCGTTCGCTGCGCTCGCACGAAAGCTATAGCCTAACCTAAAACCAATCCATCTTCCGTTCATTATTCGATATGGTGGCGACATATTTCAAATTTGCGAACGTGTGGGATCGGTTGTGAGGTTGGACTAGATTTTTACGAGCGAGCGGAGCGACTGAGCAACGGTCACAATTTCCAAGCTATACATATACCATATATTGTCTTGCATATATTTCGTGCTTGTACCTAATTTTGTCAGCCATTTCGGACATCACATTGCACTGTACTATGA
The DNA here is from genome assembly GCF_024516045.1 of Bombus affinis. Classification (NCBI taxonomy): domain Eukaryota; kingdom Metazoa; phylum Arthropoda; class Insecta; order Hymenoptera; family Apidae; genus Bombus; species Bombus affinis. The sequence continues at coordinate 594,343 of NW_026108832.1, forward strand.
GGAAATAGTACTATTTATGTGAAACTATTCATAAACTGTAAACATGTGTTGGTAGGCAATAGGATAAATACTTCCGGCTCCTCGGGCTGGTGCGAATATTTCAATGTCCGTATGTGCCAAACCGATGGTTTGTGACACACCTTTACGCGTCTCTCGTTCGCTGCGCTCGCACGAAAGCTATAGCCTAACCTAAAACCAATCCATCTTCCGTTCATTATTCGATATGGTGGCGACATATTTCAAATTTGCGAACGTGTGGGATCGGTTGTGAGGTTGGACTAGATTTTTACGAGCGAGCGGAGCGAGCGAGCAACGGTCACAACTTCCAAGCTATACATATACCTTATATTGCCTTCCATATATTTCGTGCTTGTACCTAATTTTGTCAGCCATTTCGGACATCACATTGCACTGTACTATGAGGAAATAGTACTATTTATGTGAAACTATTCATAAACTGTAAACATGTGTCGGTAGGCAATAGGATAAATACTTCCGGCTCCTCGGGCTGGTGCGAATATTTCAATGTCCGTATGTGCCAAACCGATGGTTTGTGACACACCTTTACGCGTCTCTCGTTCGCTGCGCTCGCACGAAAGCTATAGCCTAACCTAAAACCAATCCATCTTCCGTTCATTATTCGATATGGTGGCGACATATTTCAAATTTGCGAACGTGTGGGTTCGGTTGTGAGGTTGGACTAGATTTTTACGAGCGAGCGGAGCGAGCGAGCAACGGTCACAATTTCCAAGCTATACATATACCTTATATTGCCTTCCATATATTTCGTGTTATTACCTAATTTTGTCAGCCATTTCGGACATCACATTGCACTGTACTATGAGGAAATAGTACTATTTATGTGAAACTATTCATAAACTGTAAACATGTGTCGGTAGGCAATAGGATAAATACTTCCGGCTCCTCGGGCTGGTGCGAATATTTCAATGTCCGTATGTGCCAAACCGTTGGTTTATGACACACCTATACGCGTCTCTCGCCCGCGGCGCTCGCTCGAAAACTATAGCCTAACCTAAAACCAATCCATCTTGCGTTCATTATTCGATATGATGGCGACATGTTTCAAATTTGCGAACGTGTCGGATCGGTTGTGGGGTTGGACTAGATTTTTACGAGCGAGCGGAGCGAGCGAGCAACGGTCACAATTTCCAAGCTATACATATACCATATATTGTCTTGCATATATTTCGTGCTTGTGCCTAATTTTGTCAGCCATTTCGGACATCACGTTGCACTGTACTATGAGGAAACGGTACTAATTATGTGAAACTATTGGTAAACCGTAAACATTTGTCAGAAGGCATTAGGATAAAGACTTCCGGCTCCTCGGGCTGGTGCGTATATATCAATGTCCGTATGTGCCAAACCGATGGTTTGTGACACACCTTTACGCGTCTCTCGTTCGCTGCGCTCGCACGAAAGCTATAGCCTAACCTAAAACCAATCCATCTTCCGTTCATTATTCGATATGGTGGCGACATATTTCAAATTTGCGAACGTGTGGGATCGGTTGTGAGGTTGGACTAGATTTTTACGAGCGAGCGGAGCGAGCGAGCAACGGTCACAATTTCCAAGCTATACATATACCTTATATTGCCTTCCACATATTTCGTCTTATTACCTAATTTTGTCAGCCATTTCGGACATCACGTTGCACTGTACTATGAGGAAACGGTACTAATTATGTGAAACTATTGGTAAACCGTAAACATTTGTCAGAAGGCAATAGGATAAAGACTTCCGGTTCCTCGGGCTGGTGCGAATATATCAATGTCCGTATGTGCCAAACCGATGGTTTGTGACACACCTTTACGCGTCTCTCGTTCGCTGCACTCGCACGAAAGCTATAGCCTAACCTAAAACCAATCCATCTTCCGTTCATTATTCGATATGGTGGCGACATATTTAAAATTTGCGAACGTGTGGGATCGGTTGTGAGGTTGGACTAGATTTTTACGAGCGAGCGGAGCGAGCGAGCAACGGTCACAATTTCCAAGCTATACATATACCTTATATTGCCTTCCATATATTTCGTGTTATTACCTAATTTTGTCAGCCATTTCGGACATCACATTACACTGTACTATGAGGAAATAGTACTATTTATGTGAAACTATTCATAAACTGTAAACATGTGTCGGTAGGCAATAGGATAAATACTTCCGGCTTCTCGGGCTGGTGCGAATATTTCAATGTCCGTATGTGCCAAACCGTTGGTTTATGACACACCTATACGCGTCTCTCGCTCGCTGCGCTTGCTCGAAAACTATAGCCTAACCTAAAACCAATCCATCTTGCGTTCATTATTCGATATGATGGCGACATATTTCAAATTTGCGAACGTGTCGGATCGGTTGTGGGGTTGGACTAGATTTTTACGAGCGTGCGGAGCGAGCGAGCAACGGTCACAATTTCCAAGCTATACATATACCTTATATTGCCTTCCATATATTTCGTGTTATTACCTAATTTTGTCAGCCATTTCGGACATCACGTTGCACTGAACTATGAGGAAACGGAACTAATTATGTGAAACTATTGGTAAACCGTAAACATTTGTCAGAAGGCAATAGGATAAAGACTTCCGGTTCCTCGGGCTGGTGCGAATATATCAATGTCCGTATGTGCCAAACCGATGGTTTGTGACACACCTTTACGCGTCTGTCGTTCGCTGCGCTCGCACGAAAGCTATAGCCTAACCTAAAACCAATCCATCTTCCGTTCATTATTCGATATGGTGGCGACATATTTCAAATTTGCGAACGTGTGGGATCGGTTGTGAGGTTGGACTAGATTTTTACGAGCGAGCGGAGCGACTGAGCAACGGTCACAATTTCCAAGCTATACATATACCATATATTGTCTTGCATATATTTCGTGCTTGTACCTAATTTTGTCAGCCATTTCGGACATCACATTGCACTGTACTATGAGGAAATAGTACTATTTATGTGAAACTATTCATAAACTGTAAACATGTGTCAGTAGGCAATAGGATAAATACTTCCGGCTCCTCGGGCTGGTGCGAATATTTCAATGTCCGTATGTGCCAAACCGATGGTTTGTGACACACCTTTACGCGTCTCTCGTTCGCTGCGCTCGCACGAAAGCTATAGCCTAACCTAAAACCAATCCATCTTCCGTTCATTATTCGATATGGTGGCGACATATTTCAAATTTGCGAACGTGTGGGATCGGTTGTGAGGTTGGACTAGATTTTTACGAGCGAGCGGAGCGAGCGAGCAACGGTCACAACTTCCAAGCTATACATATACCTTATATTGCCTTCCATATATTTCGTGTTATTACCTAATTTTGTCAGCCATTTCGGACATCACATTGCACTGTACTATGAGGAAATAGTACTATTTATGTGAAACTATTCATAAACTGTAAACATGTGTCGGTAGGCAATAGGATAAATACTTCCGGCTCCTCGGGCTGGTGCGAATATTTCAATGTCCGTATGTGCCAAACCGTTGGTTTATGACACACCGATACGCGTCTCTCGCTCGCGGCGCTCGCTCGAAAACTATAGCCTAACCTAAAACCAATCCATCTTGCGTTCATTATTCGATATGATGGCGACATGTATCAAATTTGCGAACGTGTCGGATCGGTTGTTGTGTTGGACTAGATTGTTACGAGCGAGCGGAGCGAGCGAGCAACGGTCACAATTTCCAAGCTATACATATACCTTATATTGCCTTCCATATATATCGTGTTATTACATAATTTTGTCAGCCATTTCGGACATCACGTTGCAGTGTACTATGAGGAAACGGTACTAATTATGTGAAACTATTGGTAAACCGTAAACATTTGTCAGAAGGCAATAGGATAAAGACTTCCGGTTCCTCGGGCTGGTGCGAATATATCAATGTCCGTATGTGCCAAACCGATGGTTTGTGACACACCTTTACGCGTCTCTCGTTCGCTGCACTCGCACGAAAGCTATAGCCTAACCTTAAACCAATCCATCTTCCGTTCATTATTCGATATGGTGGCGACATATTTCAAATTTGCGAACGTGTGGGATCGGTTGTGAGGTTGGACTAGATTTTTACGAGCGAGCGGAGCGAGCGAGCAACGGTCACAATTTCCAAGCTATACATATACCTTATATTGCCTTCCATATATTTCGTGTTATTACCTAATTTTGTCAGCCATTTCGGACATCACATTGCACTGTACTATGAGGAAATAGTACTATTTATGTGAAACTATTCATAAACTGTAAACATGTGTCGGTAGGCAATAGGATAAATACTTCCGGCTCCTCGGGCTGGTGCGAATATTTCAATGTCCGTATGTGCCAAACCGTTGGTTTATGACACACCTTTACGCGTCTCTCGCTCGCGGCGCTCGCTCGAAAACTATAGCCTAACCTAAAACCAATCCATCTTGCGTTCATTATTCGATATGATGGCGACATATTTCAAATTTGCGAACGTGTCGGATCGGTTGTGGGGTTGGACTAGATTTTTACGAGCGAGCGGAGCGAGCGAGCAACGGTCACAAATTCCAAGCTATACATATGCCATATATTGTCTTGCATATATTTCGTGCTTGTACCTAATTTTGTCAGCCATTTCGGACATCACGTTGCACTGTACTATGAGGAAACGGTACTAATTATGTGAAACTATTGGTAAACCGTAAACATTTGTCAGAAGGCATTAGGATAAAGACTTCCGGCTCCTCGGGCTGGTGCGAATATATCAATGTCCGTATGTGCCAAACCGATGGTTTGTGACACACCTTCACGCGTCTCTCGTTCGCTGCGCTCGCACGAAAGCTATAGCCTAACCTAAAACCCATCCATCTTCCGTTCATTATTCGATATGGTGGCGACATATTTCAAATTTGCGAACGTGTGGGATCGGTTGTGAGGTTGGACTAGACTTTTACGAGCGAGCGGAGCGAGCGAGCAACGGTCACAATTTCCAAGCTATACATATACCTTATATTGCCTTCCACATATTTCGTCTTATTACCTAATTTTGTCAGCCATTTCGGACATCACATTGCACTGTACTATGAGGAAACGGTACTAATTATGTGAAACTATTGGTAAACCGTAAACATTTGTCAGAATGCAATAGGATAAAGACTTCCGGCTCCTCGGGCTGGTGCGAATATATCAATGTCCGTATGTGCCAAACCGATGGTTTGTGACACACCTTTACGCGTCTCTCGTTCGCTGCGCTCGCACGAAAGCTATAGCCTAACCTAAAACCAATCCATCTTCCGTTCATTATTCGATATGGTGGCGACATGTTTCAAATTTGCGAACGTGTGGGATCGGTTGTGAGGTTGGACTAGATTTTTACGAGCGAGCGGAGCGAGCGAGCAACGGTCACAATTTCCAAGCTATACATATACCTTATATTGCCTTCCATATATTTCGTGTTATTACCTAATTTTGTCAGCCACTTCGGACATCACATTGCACTGTACTATGAGGAAATAGTACTATTTATGTGAAACTATTCATAAACTGTAAACATGTGTCGGTAGGCAATAGGATAAATACTTCCGGCTCCTCGGGCTGGTGCGAATATTTCAATGTCCGTATGTGCCAAACCGTTGGTTTATGACACACCTATACGCGTCTCTTGCTCGCGGCGCTCGCTCGAAAACTATAGCCTAACCTAAAACCAATCCATCTTGCGTTCATTATTCGATATGATGGCGACATGTTTCAAATTTGCGAACGTGTGGGATCGGTTGTGAGGTTGGACTAGATTTTTACGAGCGAGCGGAGCGAGCGAGCAACGGTCACAATTTCCAAGCTATACATATACCATATATTGTCTTGCATATATTTCGTGCTTGTACCTAATTTTGTCAGCCATTTCGGACATCACGTTGCACTGTACTATGAGGAAACGGTACTAATTATGTGAAACTATTGGTAAACCGTAAACATTTGTCAGAAGGCAATAGGATAAAGACTTCCGGTTCCTCGGGCTGGTTTGAATATATCAATGTCCGCATGTGCCAAACCGATGGTTTGTGACACACCTTTACGCGTCTCTCGTTCGCTGCACTCGCACGAAAGCTATAGCCTAACCTAAAACCAATCCATCTTCCGTTCATTATTCGATATGGTGGCGACATATTTCAAATTTGCGAACGTGTGGGATCGGTTGTGAGGTTGGACTAGATTTTTACGAGCGAGCGGAGAGAGCGAGCAACGGTCACAATTTCCAAGCTATACATATACCTTATATTGCCTTCCATATATTTCGTGTTATTACCTAATTTTGTCAGCCATTTCGGACATCACATTGCACTGTACTATGAGGAAATAGTATTATTTATGTGAAACTATTCATAAACCGTAAACATTTGTCAGAAGGCAATAGGATAAAGACTTCCGGCTCCTCGGGCTGGTGCGTATATATCAATGTCCGTATGTGCCAAACCGATGGTTTGTGACACACCTTTACGCGTCTCTCGTTCGCTGCGCTCGCACGAAAGCTATAGCCTAACCTAAAACCAATCCATCTTCCGTTCATTATTCGATATGGTGGCGACATATTTCAAATTTGCGAACGTGTGGGTTCGGTTGTGAGGTTGGACTAGATTTTTACGAGCGAGCGGAGCGAGCGAGCAACGGTCACAATTTCCAAGCTATACATATACCTTATATTGCCTTCCATATATTTCGTGTTATTACCTAATTTTGTCAGCCATTTCGGACATCACATTGCACTGTACTATGAGGAAATAGTACTATTTATGTGAAACTATTCATAAACTGTAAACATGTGTCGGTAGGCAATAGGATAAATACTTCCGGCTCCTCGTGCTGGTGCGAATATTTCAATGTCCGTATGTGCCAAACCGTTGGTTTATGACACACCTTTACGCGTCTCTCCCTCGCGGCGCACGCTCGAAAACTATAGCCTAACCTAAAACCAATCCATCTTGCGTTCATTATTCGATATGATGGCGACATATTTCAAATTTGCGAACGTGTGGGATCGGTTGTGAGGTTGGACTAGATTTTTTCGAGCGAGCGGAGCGAGCGAGCAACGGTCACAATTTCCAAGCTATACATATACCATATATTGTCTTGCATATATTTCGTGCTTGTACCGAATTTTGTCAGCCATTTCGGACATCACGTTGCACTGTACTATGAGGAAACGGTACTAATTATGTGAAACTATTGGTAAACCGTAAACATTTGTCAGAAGGCAATAGGATAAAGACTTCCGGCTCCTCGGGCTGGTGCGAATATATCAATGTCCGTATGTGCCAAACCGATGGTTTGTGACACACCTTCACGCGTCTCTCGTTCGCTGCGCTCGCACGAAAGCTATAGCCTAACGTAAAACCAATCCATCTTCCGTTCATTATTCGATATGGTGGCGACATATTTCAAATTTGCGAACGTGTGGGATCGGTTGTGAGGTTGGACTAGATTTTTACGAGCGAGCGGAGCGAGCGAGCAACGGTCACAATTTCCAAGCTATACATATACCTTATATTGCCTTCCACATATTTCGTCTTATTACCTAATTTTGTCAGCCATTTCGGACATCACATTGCACTGTACTATGAGGAAACGGTACTAATTATGTGAAACAATTGGTAAACCGTAAACATTTGTCGGAAGGCAATAGGATAAAGACTTCCGGCTCCTCGGGCTGGTGCGAATATATCAATGTCCGTATGTGCCAAACCGATGGTTTGTGACACACCTTTACGCGTCTCTCGTTCGCTGCGCTCGCACGAAAGCTATAGCCTAACCTAAAACCAATCCATCTTCCGTTCATTATTCGATATGGTGGCGACATATTTCAAATTTGCGAACGTGTGGGATCGGTTGTGAGGTTGGACTAGATTTTTACGAGCGAGCGGAGCGAGCGAGCAACGGTCACAATTTCCAAGCTATACATATACCTTATATTGCCTTCCATATATTTCGTGTTATTACCTAATTTTGTCAGCCATTTCGGACATCACATTGCACTGTACTATGAGGAAATAGTATTATTTATGTGAAACTATTCATAAACCGTAAACATTTGTCAGAAGGCAATAGGATAAAGACTTCCGGCTCCTCGGGCTGGTGCGTATATATCAATGTCCGTATGTGCCAAACCGATGGTTTGTGACACACCTTTACGCGTCTCTCGTTCGCTGCGCTCGCACGAAAGCTATAGCCTAACCTAAAACCAATCCATCTTCCGTTCATTATTCGATATGGTGGCGACATATTTCAAATTTGCGAACGTGTGGGTTCGGTTGTGAGGTTGGACTAGATTTTTACGAGCGAGCGGAGCGAGCGAGCAACGGTCACAATTTCCAAGCTATACATATACCTTATATTGCCTTCCATATATTTCGTGTTATTACCTAATTTTGTCAGCCATTTCGGACATCACATTGCACTGTACTATGAGGAAATAGTACTATTTATGTGAAACTATTCATAAACTGTAAACATGTGTCGGTAGGCAATAGGATAAATACTTCCGGCTCCTCGTGCTGGTGCGAATATTTCAATGTCCGTATGTGCCAAACCGTTGGTTTATGACACACCTTTACGCGTCTCTCCCTCGCGGCGCACGCTCGAAAACTATAGCCTAACCTAAAACCAATCCATCTTGCGTTCATTATTCGATATGATGGCGACATATTTCAAATTTGCGAACGTGTGGGATCGGTTGTGAGGTTGGACTAGATTTTTTCGAGCGAGCGGAGCGAGCGAGCAACGGTCACAATTTCCAAGCTATACATATACCATATATTGTCTTGCATATATTTCGTGCTTGTACCGAATTTTGTCAGCCATTTCGGACATCACGTTGCACTGTACTATGAGGAAACGGTACTAATTATGTGAAACTATTGGTAAACCGTAAACATTTGTCAGAAGGCAATAGGATAAAGACTTCCGGCTCCTCGGGCTGGTGCGAATATATCAATGTCCGTATGTGCCAAACCGATGGTTTGTGACACACCTTCACGCGTCTCTCGTTCGCTGCGCTCGCACGAAAGCTATAGCCTAACCTAAAACCAATCCATCTTCCGTTCATTATTCGATATGGTGGCGACATATTTCAAATTTGCGAACGTGTGGGATCGGTTGTGAGGTTGGACTAGATTTTTACGAGCGAGCGGAGCGAGCGAGCAACGGTCACAATTTCCAAGCTATACATATACCTTATATTGCCTTCCACATATTTCGTCTTATTACCTAATTTTGTCAGCCATTTCGGACATCACATTGCACTGTACTATGAGGAAACGGTACTAATTATGTGAAACAATTGGTAAACCGTAAACATTTGTCGGAAGGCAATAGGATAAAGACTTCCGGCTCCTCGGGCTGGTGCGAATATATCAATGTCCGTATGTGCCAAACCGATGGTTTGTGACACACCTTTACGCGTCTCTCGTTCGCTGCGCTCGCACGAAAGCTATAGCCTAACCTAAAACCAATCCATCTTCCGTTCATTATTCGATATGGTGGCGACATATTTCAAATTTGCGAACGTGTGGGATCGGTTGTGAGGTTGGACTAGATTTTTACGAGCGAGCGGAGCGAGCGAGCAACGGTCACAATTTCCAAGCTATACATATACCTTATATTGCCTTCCATATATTTCGTGTTATTACCTAATTTTGTCAGCCACTTCGGACGTCACATTGCACTGTACTATGAGGAAATAGTACTATTTATGTGAAACTATTCATAAACTGTAAACATGTGTCGGTAGGCAATAGGATAAATACTTCCGGCTCCTCGGGCTGGTGCGAATATTTCAATGTCCGTATGTGCCAAACCGTTGGTTTATGACACACCTATACGCGTCTCTTGCTCGCGGCGCTCGCTCGAAAACTATAGCCTAACCTAAAACCAATCCATCTTGCGTTCATTATTCGATATGATGGCGACATGTTTCAAATTTGCGAACGTGTCGGATCGGTTGTGGGGTTGGACTAGATTTTTACGAGCGAGCGGAGCGAGCGAGCAACAGTCACAATTTCCAAGCTATACATATACCATATATTGTCTTGCATATATTTCGTGCTTGCACCTAATTTTGTCAGCCATTTCGGACATCACGTTGCACTGTACTATGAGGAAACGGTACTAATTATGTGAAACTATTGGTAAACCGTAAACATTTGTCAGAAGGCAATAGGATAAAGACTTCCGGCTCCTCGGGCTGGTGCGAATATATCAATGTCCGTATGTGCCAAACCGATGGTTTGTGACACACCTTTACGCGTCTCTCGTTCGCTGCGCTCGCACGAAAGCTATAGCCTAACCTAAAACCAATCCATCTTCCGTTCATTATTCGATGTGGTGGCGACATATTTCAAATTTGCGAACGTGTCGGATCGGTTGTGGGGTTGGACTAGATTTTTACGAGCGAGCGGAGCGAGCGAGCAACGGTCACAATTTCCAAGCTATACATATAACTTATATTGTCTTGCATATATTTCGTGCTTGTACCTAATTTTGTCAGCCATTTCGGACATCACGTTGCACTGTACTATGAGGAAACGGTACTAATTATGTGAAACTATTGGTAAACCGTAAACATTTGTCAGAAGGCAATAGGATAAAGACTTCCGGTTCCTCGGGCTGGTGCGAATATATCAATGTCCGTATGTGCCAAACCGATGGTTTGTGACACACCTTTACGCGTCTCTCGTTCGCTGCGCTCGCACGAAAGCTATAGCCTAACCTAAAACCAATCCATCTTCCGTTCATTATTCGATATGGTGGCGACATATTTCAAATTTGCGAACGTGTGGGATCGGTTGTGAGGTTGGACTAGATTTCTACGAGTGAGCGGAGCGAGCGAGCAACGGTCACAATTTCCAAGCTATACATATACCTTATATTGCCTTCCATATATTTCGTGTTATTACCTAATTTTGTCAGCCACTTCGGACATCACATTGCACTGTACTATGAGGAAATAGTACTATTTATGTGAAACTATTCATAAACTGTAAACATGTGTCGGTAGGCAATAGGATAAATACTTCCGGCTCCTCGGGCTGGTGCGAATATTTCAATGTCCGTATGTGCCAAACCGTTGGTTTATGACACACCTATACGCGTCTCTTGCTCGCGGCGCTCGCTCGAAAACTATAGCCTAACCTAAAACCAATCCATCTTGCGTTCATTATTCGATATGATGGCGACATGTTTCAAATTTGCGAACGTGTGGGATCGGTTGTGAGGTTGGACTAGATTTTTACGAGCGAGCGGAGCGAGCGAGCAACGGTCACAATTTCCAAGCTATACATATACCATATATTGTCTTGCATATATTTCGTGCTTGTACCTAATTTTGTCAGCCATTTCGGACATCACGTTGCACTGTACTATGAGGAAACGGTACTAATTATGTGAAACTATTGGTAAACCGTAAACATTTGTCAGAAGGCAATAGGATAAAGACTTCCGGTTCCTCGGGCTGGTGCGAATATATCAATGTCCGCATGTGCCAAACCGATGGTTTGTGACACACCTTTACGCGTCTCTCGTTCGCTGCACTCGCACGAAAGCTATAGCCTAACCTAAAACCAATCCATCTTCCGTTCATTATTCGATATGGTGGCGACATATTTCAAATTTGCGAACGTGTGGGATCGGTTGTGAGGTTGGACTAGATTTTTACGAGCGAGCGGAGAGAGCGAGCAACGGTCACAATTTCCAAGCTATACTATACCTTATATTGCCTTCCATATATTTCGTGTTATTACCTAATTTTGTCAGCCATTTCGGACATCACATTGCACTGTACTATGAGGAAATAGTATTATTTATGTGAAACTATTCATAAACTGTAAACATGTGTCGGTAGGCAATAGGATAAATACTTCCGGCTCCTCGGGCTGGTGCGAATATTTCAATGTCCGTATGTGCCAAACCGTTGGTTTATGACACACCTTTACGCGTCTCTCCCTCGCGGCGCACGCTCGAAAACTATAGCCTAACCTAAAACCAATCCATCTTGCGTTCATTATTCGATATGATGGCGACATATTTCAAATTTGCGAACGTGTGGGATCGGTTTGTGAGGTTGGACTAGATTTTTTCGAGCGAGCGGAGCGAGCGAGCAACGGTCACAATTTCCAAGCTATACATATACCATATATTGTCTTGCATATATTTCGTGCTTGTACCGAATTTTGTCAGCCATTTCGGACATCACGTTGCACTGTACTATGAGGAAACGGTACTAATTATGTGAAACTATTGGTAAACCGTAAACATTTGTCAGAAGGCAATAGGATAAAGACTTCCGGCTCCTCGGGCTGGTGCGTATATATCAATGTCCGTATGTGCCAAACCGATGGTTTGTGACACACCTTTACGCGTCTCTCGTTCGCTGCGCTCGCACGAAAGCTATAGCCTAACCTAAAACCAATCCATCTTCCGTTCATTATTCGATATGGTGGCGACATATTTCAAATTTGCGAACGTGTGGGTTCGGTTGTGAGGTTGGACTAGATTTTTACGAGCGAGCGGAGCGAGCGAGCAACGGTCACAATTTCCAAGCTATACATATACCTTATATTGCCTTCCATATATTTCGTGTTATTACCTAATTTTGTCAGCCATTTCGGACATCACATTGCACTGTACTATGAGGAAATAGTACTATTTATGTGAAACTATTCATAAACTGTAAACATGTGTCGGTAGGCAATAGGATAAATACTTCCGGCTCCTCGGGCTGGTGCGAATATTTCAATGTCCGTATGTGCCAAACCGTTGGTTTATGACACACCTTTACGCGTCTCTCGCTCGCGGCGCTCGCTCGAAAACTATAGCCTAACCTAAAACCAATCCATCTTGCGTTCATTATTCGATATGATGGCGACATATTTCAAATTTGCGAACGTGTCGGATCGGTTGTGGGGTTGGACTAGATTTTTACGAGCGAGCGGAGCGAGCGAGCAACGGTCACAATTTCCAAGCTATACATATACCATATATTGTCTTGCATATATTTCGTGCTTGTACCTAATTTTGTCAGCCATTTCGGACATCACGTTGCACTGTACTATGAGGAAACGGTACGAATTATGTGAAACTATTGGTAAACCGTAAACATTTGTCAGAAGGCATTAGGATAAAGACTTCCGGCTCCTCGGGCTGGTGCGAATATATCAATGTCCGTATGTGCCAAACCGATGGTTTGTGACACACCTTCACGCGTCTCTCGTTCGCTGCGCTCGCACGAAAGCTATAGCCTAACCTAAAACCAATCCATCTTCCGTTCATTATTCGATATGGTGGCGACATATTTCAAATTTGCGAACGTGTGGGATCGGTTGTGAGGTTGGACTAGATTTTTACGAGCGAGCGGAGCGAGCGAGCAACGGTCACAATTTCCAAGCTATACATATACCTTATATTGCCTTCCACATATTTCGTCTTATTACCTAATTTTGTCAGCCATTTCGGACATCACATTGCACTGTACTATGAGGAAACGGTACTAATTATGTGAAACTATTGGTAAACCGTAAACATTTGTCGGAAGGCAATAGGATAAAGACTTCCGGCTCCTCGGGCTGGTGCGAATATATCAATGTCCGTATGTGCCAAACCGATGGTTTGTGACACACCTTTACGCGTCTCTCGTTCGCTGCGCTCGCACGAAAGCTATAGCCTAACCTAAAACCAATCCATCTTCCGTTCATTATTCGATATGGTGGCGACATATTTCAAATTTGCGAACGTGTGGGATCGGTTGTGAGGTTGGACTAGATTTTTACGAGCGAGCGGAGCGAGCGAGCAACGGTCACAATTTCCAAGCTATACATATACCTTATATTGCCTTCCATATATTTCGTGTTATTACCTAATTTTGTCAGCCACTTCGGACATCACATTGCACTGTACTATGAGGAAATAGTACTATTTATGTGAAACTATTCATAAACTGTAAACATGTGTCGGCAGGCAATAGGATAAATACTTCCGGCTCCTCGGGCTGGTGCGAATATTTCAATGTCCGTATGTGCCAAACCGTTGGTTTATGACACACCTATACGCGTCTCTTGCTCGCGGCGCTCGCTCGAAAACTATAGCCTAACCTAAAACCAATCCATCTTGCGTTCATTATTCGATATGATGGCGACATGTTTCAAATTTGCGAACGTGTCGGATCGGTTGTGGGGTTGGACTAGATTTTTACGAGCGAGCGGAGCGAGCGAGCAACGGTCACAATTTCCAAGCTATACATATACCATATATTGTCTTGCATATATTTCGTGCTTGTACCTAATTTTGTCAGCCATTTCGGACATCACGTTGCACTGTACTATGAGGAAACGGTACTAATTATGTGAAACTATTGGTAAACCGTAAACATTTGTCAGAAGGCAATAGGATAAAGACTTCCGGCTCCTCGGGCTGGTGCGAATATATCAATGTCCGTATGTGCCAAACCGATGGTTTGTGACACACCTTTACGCGTCTCTCGTTCGCTGCGCTCGCACGAAAGCTATAGCCTAACCTAAAACCAATCCATCTTCCGTTCATTATTCGATATGGTGGCGACATATTTCAAATTTGCGAACGTGTCGGATCGGTTGTGGGGTTGGACTAGATTTTTACGAGCGAGCGGAGCGAGCGAGCAACGGTCACAATTTCCAAGCTATACATATAACTTATATTGCCTTCCATATATATCGTGTTATTACCTAATTTTGTCAGCCATTTCGGACATCACGTTGCACTGTACTATGAGGAAACGGTACTAATTATGTGAAACTATTGGTAAACCGTAAACATTTGTCAGAAGGCAATAGGATAAAGACTTCCGGTTCCTCGGGCTGGTGCGAATATATCAATGTCCGTATGTGCCAAACCGATGGTTTGTGACACACCTTTACGCGTCTCTCGTTCGCTGCACTCGCACGAAAGCTATAGCCCAACCTAAAACCAATCCATCTTCCGTTCATTATTCGATATGGTGGCGACATATTTCAAATTTGCGAACGTGTGGGATCGGTTGTGAGGTTGGACTAGATTTTTACGAGCGAGCGGAGCGAGCGAGCAACGGTCACAATTTCCAAGCTATACATATACCTTATATTGCCTTCCATATATTTCGTGTTATTACCTAATTTTGTCAGCCATTTCGGACATCACATTGCACTGTACTATGAGGAAATAGTACTATTTATGTGAAACTATTCATAAACTGTAAACATGTGTCGGTAGGCAATAGGATAAATACTTCCGGCTCCACGGGCTGGTGCGAATATTTCAATGTCCGTATGTGCCAAACCGTTGGTTTATGACACACCTATACGCGTCACTCGCTCGCTGCGCTTGCTCGAAAACTATAGCCTAACCTAAAACCAATCCATCTTGCGTTCATTATTCGATATGATGGCGACATATTTCAAATTTGCGAACGTGTCGGATCGGTTGTGGGGTTGGACTAGATTTTTACGAGCGTGCGGAGCGAGCGAGCAACGGTCACAATTTCCAAGCTATACATATACCTTATATTGCCTTCCATATATTTCGTGTTATTACCTAATTTTGTCAGCCATTTCGGACATCACGTTGCACTGAACTATGAGGAAACGGAACTAATTATGTGAAACTATTGGTAAACCGTAAACATTTGTCAGAAGGCAATAGGATAAAGACTTCCGGTTCCTCGGGCTGGTGCGAATATATCAATGTCCGTATGTGCCAAACCGATGGTTTGTGACACACCTTTACGCGTCTCTCGTTCGCTGCACTCGCACGAAAGCTATAGCCTAACCTAAAACCAATCCATCTTGCGTTCATTATTCGATATGGTGGCGACATATTTCAAATTTGCGAACGTGTGGGATCGGTTGTGAGGTTGGACTAGATTTTTACGAGCGAGCGGAGCGAGCGAGCAACGGTCACAATTTCCAAGCTATACATATACCTTATATTGCCTTCCGTATATTTCGTGTTATTACCTAATTTTGTCAGCCATTTCGGACATCACATTGCACTGTACTATGAGGAAATAGTACTATTTATGTGAAACTATTCATAAACTGTAAACATGTGTCGGTAGGCAATAGGATAAATACTTCCGGCTCCACGGGCTGGTGCGAATATTTCAATGTCCGTATGTGCCAAACCGTTGGTTTATGACACACCTTTACGCGTCTCTCGCTCGCGGCGCTCGCTCGAAAACTATAGCCTAACCTAAAACCAATCCATCTTGCGTTCATTATTCGATATGATGGCGACATATTTCAAATTTGCGAACGTGTCGGATCGGTTGTGGGGTTGGACTAGATTTTTACGAGCGAGCGGAGCGAGCGAGCAACGGTCACAATTTCCAAGCTATACATATACCTTATATTGCCTTCCATATATTTCGTGTTATTACCTAATTTTGTCAGCCATTTCGGACATCACGTTGCACTTTACTATGAGGAAACGGTACTAATTATGTGAAACTATTGGTAAACCGCAAACATTTGTCAGAAGGCAATAGGATAAAGACTTCCGGCTCCTCGGGCTGGTGCGAATATTTCAATGTCCGTATGTGCCAAACCGTTGGTTTGTGACACACCTTTACGCGTCTATCGTTCGCTGCGCTCGCACGAAAGCTATAGCCTAACCTAAAACCAATCCATCTTGCGTTCATTATTCGATATGGTGGCGACATATTTCAAATTTGCGAACGTGTGGGATCGGTTGTGAGGTTGGACTAGATTTTTACGAGCGAGCGGAGCGACTGAGCAACGGTCACAATTTCCAAGCTATACATATACCATATATTGTCTTGCATATATTTCGTGCTTGTACCTAATTTTGTCAGCCATTTCGGACATCACGTTGCACTGTACTATGAGGAAACGGTACTAATTATGTGAAACTATTGGTAAACCGTAAACATTTGTCAGAAGGCAATAGGATAAAGACTTCCGGCTCCTCGGGCTGGTGCGAATATATCAATGTCCGTATGTGCCAAACCGATGGTTTGTGACACACCTTTACGCGTCTCTCGTTCGCTGCGCTCGCACGAAAGCTATAGCCTAACCTAAAACCAATCCATCTTCCGTTCATTATTCGATATGGTGGCGACATGTTTCAAATTTGCGAACGTGTGGGATCGGTTGTGAGGTTGGACTAGATTTTTACGAGCGAGCGGAGCGAGCGAGCAACGGTCACAACTTCCAAGCTATACATATACCTTATATTGCCTTCCATATATTTCGTGTTATTACCTAATTTTGTCAGCCATTTCGGACATCACATTGCACTGTACTATGAGGAAATAGTACTATTTATGTGAAACTATTCATAAACTGTAAACATGTGTCGGTAGGCAATAGGATAAATACTTCCGGCTCCACGGGCTGGTGCGAATATTTCAATGTCCGTATGTGCCAAACCGTTGGTTTATGACACACCTTTACGCGTCTCTCGCTCGCGGCGCTCGCTCGAAAACTATAGCCTAACCTAAAACCAATCCATCTTGCGTTCATTATTCGATATGATGGCGACATATTTCAAATTTGCGAACGTGTCGGATCGGTTGTGGGGTTGGACTAGATTTTTACGAGCGAGCGGAGCGAGCGAGCAACGGTCACAATTTCCAAGCTATACATATACCTTATATTGCCTTCCATATATATCGTGTTATTACCTAATTTCGTCAGCCATTTCGGACATCACGTTGCACTGTACTATGAGGAAACGGTACTAATTATGTGAAACTATTGGTAAACCGTAAACATTTGTCAGAAGGCAATAGGATAAAGACTTCCGGTTCCTCGGGCTGGTGCGAATATATCAATGTCCGTATGTGCCAAACCGATGGTTTGTGACACACCTTTACGCGTCTCTCGTTCGCTGCACTCGCACGAAAGCTATAGCCTAACCTAAAACCAATCCATCTTGCGTTCATTATTCGATATGATGGCGACATATTTCAAATTTGCGAACGTGTCGGATCGGTTGTGGGGTTGGACTAGATTTTTACGAGCGAGCGGAGCGAGCGAGCAACGGTCACAATTTCCAAGCTATACATATACCATATATTGTCTTGCATATATTTCGTGCTTGTACCTAATTTTGTCAGCCATTTCGGACATCACGTTGCACTGTACTATGAGGAAACGGTACGAATTATGTGAAACTATTGGTAAACCGTAAACATTTGTCAGAAGGCATTAGGATAAAGACTTCCGGCTCCTCGGGCTGGTGCGAATATATCAATGTCCGTATGTGCCAAACCGATGGTTTGTGACACACCTTCACGCGTCTCTCGTTCGCTGCGCTCGCACGAAAGCTATAGCCTAACCTAAAACCAATCCATCTTCCGTTCATTATTCGATATGGTGGCGACATATTTCAAATTTGCGAACGTGTGGGATCGGTTGTGAGGTTGGACTAGATTTTTACGAGCGAGCGGAGCGAGCGAGCAACGGTCACAATTTCCAAGCTATACATATACCTTATATTGCCTTCCACATATTTCGTCTTATTACCTAATTTTGTCAGCCATTTCGGACATCACATTGCACTGTACTATGAGGAAACGGTACTAATTATGTGAAACAATTGGTAAACCGTAAACATTTGTCGGAAGGCAATAGGATAAAGACTTCCGGCTCCTCGGGCTGGTGCGAATATATCAATGTCCGTATGTGCCAAACCGATGGTTTGTGACACACCTTTACGCGTCTCTCGTTCGCTGCGCTCGCACGAAAGCTATAGCCTAACCTAAAACCAATCCATCTTCCGTTCATTATTCGATATGGTGGCGACATATTTCAAATTTGCGAACGTGTGGGATCGGTTGTGAGGTTGGACTAGATTTTTACGAGCGAGCGGAGCGAGCGAGCAACGGTCACAATTTCCAAGCTATACATATACCTTATATTGCCTTCCATATATTTCGTGTTATTACCTAATTTTGTCAGCCACTTCGGACATCACATTGCACTGTACTATGAGGAAATAGTACTATTTATGTGAAACTATTCATAAACTGTAAACATGTGTCGGTAGGCAATAGGATAAATACTTCCGGCTCCTCGGGCTGGTGCGAATATTTCAATGTCCGTATGTGCCAAACCGTTGGTTTATGACACACCTATACGCGTCTCTTGCTCGCGGCGCTCGCTCGAAAACTATAGCCTAACCTAAAACCAATCCATCTTGCGTTCATTATTCGATATGATGGCGACATGTTTCAAATTTGCGAACGTGTCGGATCGGTTGTGGGGTTGGACTAGATTTTTACGAGCGAGCGGAGCGAGCGAGCAACGGTCACAATTTCCAAGCTATACATATACCATATATTGTCTTGCATATATTTCGTGCTTGTACCTAATTTTGTCAGCCATTTCGGACATCACGTTGCACTGTACTATGAGGAAACGGTACTAATTATGTGAAACTATTGGTAAACCGTAAACATTTGTCAGAAGGCAATAGGATAAAGACTTCCGGCTCCTCGGGCTGGTGCGAATATATCAATGTCCGTATGTGCCAAACCGATGGTTTGTGACACACCTTTACGCGTCTCTCGTTCGCTGCGCTCGCACGAAAGCTATAGCCTAACCTAAAACCAATCCATCTTCCGTTCATTATTCGATATGGTGGCGACATATTTCAAATTTGCGAACGTGTCGGATCGGTTGTGGGGTTGGACTAGATTTTTACGAGCGAGCGGAGCGAGCGAGCAACGGTCACAATTTCCAAGCTATACATATAACTTATATTGCCTTCCATATATATCGTGTTATTACCTAATTTTGTCAGCCATTTCGGACATCACGTTGCACTGTACTATGAGGAAACGGTACTAATTATGTGAAACTATTGGTAAACCGTAAACATTTGTCAGAAGGCAATAGGATAAAGACTTCCGGTTCCTCGGGCTGGTGCGAATATATCAATGTCCGTATGTGCCAAACCGATGGTTTGTGACACACCTTTACGCGTCTCTCGTTCGCTGCACTCGCACGAAGGCTATAGCCCAACCTAAAACCAATCCATCTTCCGTTCATTATTCGATATGGTGGCGACATATTTCAAATTTGCGAACGTGTGGGATCGGTTGTGAGGTTGGACTAGATTTTTACGAGCGAGCGGAGCGAGCGAGCAACGGTCACAATTTCCAAGCTATACATATACCTTATATTGCCTTCCATATATTTCGTGTTATTACCTAATTTTGTCAGCCATTTCGGACATCACATTGCACTGTACTATGAGGAAATAGTACTATTTATGTGAAACTATTCATAAACTGTAAACATGTGTCGGTAGGCAATAGGATAAATACTTCCGGCTCCACGGGCTGGTGCGAATATTTCAATGTCCGTATGTGCCAAACCGTTGGTTTATGACACACCTATACGCGTCACTCGCTCGCTGCGCTTGCTCGAAAACTATAGCCTAACCTAAAACCAATCCATCTTGCGTTCATTATTCGATATGATGGCGACATATTTCAAATTTGCGAACGTGTCGGATCGGTTGTGGGGTTGGACTAGATTTTTACGAGCGTGCGGAGCGAGCGAGCAACGGTCTCAATTTCCAAGCTATACATATACCTTATATTGCCTTCCATATATTTCGTGTTATTACCTAATTTTGTCAGCCATTTCGGACATCACGTTGCACTGAACTATGAGGAAACGGAACTAATTATGTGAAACTATTGGTAAACCGTAAACATTTGTCAGAAGGCAATAGGATAAAGACTTCCGGTTCCTCGGGCTGGTGCGAATATATCAATGTCCGTATGTGCCAAACCGATGGTTTGTGACACACCTTTACGCGTCTCTCGTTCGCTGCACTCGCACGAAAGCTATAGCCTAACCTAAAACCAATCCATCTTGCGTTCATTATTCGATATGGTGGCGACATATTTCAAATTTGCGAACGTGTGGGATCGGTTGTGAGGTTGGACTAGATTTTTACGAGCGAGCGGAGCGAGCGAGCAACGGTCACAATTTCCAAGCTATACATATACCTTATATTGCCTTCCATATATTTCGTGTTATTGCCTAATTTTGTCAGCCATTTCGGACATCACATTGCACTGTACTATGAGGAAATAGTACTATTTATGTGAAACTATTCATAAACTGTAAACATGTGTCGGTAGGCATTAGGATAAATACTTCCGGCTCCTCGGGCTGGTGCGAATATTTCAATGTCCGTATGTGCCAAACCGTTGGTTTATGACACACCTATACGCGTCTCTCGCTCGCGGCGCTCGCTCGAAAACTATAGCCTAACCTAAAACCAATCCATCTTGCGTTCATTATTCGATATGGTGGCGACATATTTCAAATTTGCGAACGTGTGGGATCGGTTGTGAGGTTGGACTAGATTTTTACGAGCGAGCGGAGCGAGCGAGCAACGGTCACAATTTCCAAGCTATACATATACCTTATATTGCCTTCCGTATATTTCGTGTTATTACCTAATTTTGTCAGCCATTTCGGACATCACATTGCACTGTACTATGAGGAAATAGTACTATTTATGTGAAACTATTCATAAACTGTAAACATGTGTCGGTAGGCAATAGGATAAATACTTCCGGCTCCACGGGCTGGTGCGAATATTTCAATGTCCGTATGTGCCAAACCGTTGGTTTATGACACACCTTTACGCGTCTCTCGCTCGCGGCGCTCGCTCGAAAACTATAGCCTAACCTAAAACCAATCCATCTTGCGTTCATTATTCGATATGATGGCGACATATTTCAAATTTGCGAACGTGTCGGATCGGTTGTGGGGTTGGACTAGATTTTTACGAGCGAGCGGAGCGAGCGAGCATCGGTCACAATTTCCAAGCTATACATATACCTTATATTGTCTTGCATATATTTCGTGCTTGTACCTAATTTTGTCAGCCATTTCGGACATCACGTTGCACTGTACTATGAGGAAACGGTACTAATTATGTGAAACTATTGGTAAACCGTAAACATTTGTCAGAAGGCAATAGGATAAAGACTTCCGGTTCCTCGGGCTGGTGCGAATATATCAATGTCCGCATGTGCCAAACCGATGGTTTGTGACACACCTTTACGCGTCTCTCGTTCGCTGCACTCGCACGAAAGCTATAGCCTAACCTAAAACCAATCCATCTTCCGTTCATTATTCGATATGGTGGCGACATATTTCAAATTTGCGAACGTGTGGGATCGGTTGTGAGGTTGGACTAGATTTTTACGAGCGAGCGGAGAGAGCGAGCAACGGTCACAATTTCCAAGCTATACATATACCTTATATTGCCTTCCATATATTTCGTGTTATTACCTAATTTTGTCAGCCATTTCGGACATCACATTGCACTGTACTATGAGGAAATAGTATTATTTATGTGAAACTATTCATAAACTGTAAACATGTGTCGGTAGGCAATAGGATAAATACTTCCGGCTCCTCGGGCTGGTGCGAATATTTCAATGTCCGTATGTGCCAAACCGTTGGTTTATGACACACCTTTACGCGTCTCTCCCTCGCGGCGCACGCTCGAAAACTATAGCCTAACCTAAAACCAATCCATCTTGCGTTCATTATTCGATATGATGGCGACATATTTCAAATTTGCGAACGTGTGGGATCGGTTGTGAGGTTGGACTAGATTTTTTCGAGC
This sequence comes from Bombus affinis, assembly GCF_024516045.1. Taxonomy (NCBI): domain Eukaryota; kingdom Metazoa; phylum Arthropoda; class Insecta; order Hymenoptera; family Apidae; genus Bombus; species Bombus affinis. Next base: position 617,003 of record NW_026108832.1, read on the forward strand.
GAGCGGAGCGAGCGAGCAACGGTCACAATTTCCAAGCTATACATATACCATATATTGTCTTGCATATATTTCGTGCTTGTACCGAATTTTGTCAGCCATTTCGGACATCACATTGCACTGTACTATGAGGAAATAGTACTATTTATGTGAAACTATTCATAAACTGTAAACATGTGTCGGTAGGCAATAGGATAAATACTTCCGGCTCCTCGGGCTGGTGCGAATATTTCAATGTCCGTATGTGCCAAACCGTTGGTTTATGACACACCTTTACGCGTCTCTCGCTCGCGGCGCTCGCTCGAAAACTATAGCCTAACCTAAAACCAATCCATCTTGCGTTCATTATTCGATATGATGGCGACATATTTCAAATTTGCGAACGTGTCGGATCGGTTGTGGGGTTGGACTAGATTTTTACGAGCGAGCGGAGCGAGCGAGCAACGGTCACAATTTCCAAGCTATACATATACCATATATTGTCTTGCATATATTTCGTGCTTGTACCTAATTTTGTCAGCCATTTCGGACATCACGTTGCACTGTACTATGAGGAAACGGTACGAATTATGTGAAACTATTGGTAAACCGTAAACATTTGTCAGAAGGCATTAGGATAAAGACTTCCGGCTCCTCGGGCTGGTGCGAATATATCAATGTCCGTATGTGCCAAACCGATGGTTTGTGACACACCTTCACGCGTCTCTCGTTCGCTGCGCTCGCACGAAAGCTATAGCCTAACCTAAAACCAATCCATCTTCCGTTCATTATTCGATATGGTGGCGACATATTTCAAATTTGCGAACGTGTGGGATCGGTTGTGAGGTTGGACTAGATTTTTACGAGCGAGCGGAGCGAGCGAGCAACGGTCACAATTTCCAAGCTATACATATACCTTATATTGCCTTCCACATATTTCGTCTTATTACCTAATTTTGTCAGCCATTTCGGACATCACATTGCACTGTACTATGAGGAAACGGTACTAATTATGTGAAACTATTGGTAAACCGTAAACATTTGTCGGAAGGCAATAGGATAAAGACTTCCGGCTCCTCGGGCTGGTGCGAATATATCAATGTCCGTATGTGCCAAACCGATGGTTTGTGACACACCTTTACGCGTCTCTCGTTCGCTGCGCTCGCACGAAAGCTATAGCCTAACCTAAAACCAATCCATCTTCCGTTCATTATTCGATATGGTGGCGACATATTTCAAATTTGCGAACGTGTGGGATCGGTTGTGAGGTTGGACTAGATTTTTACGAGCGAGCGGAGCGAGCGAGCAACGGTCACAATTTCCAAGCTATACATATACCTTATATTGCCTTCCATATATTTCGTGTTATTACCTAATTTTGTCAGCCACTTCGGACATCACATTGCACTGTACTATGAGGAAATAGTACTATTTATGTGAAACTATTCATAAACTGTAAACATGTGTCGGCAGGCAATAGGATAAATACTTCCGGCTCCTCGGGCTGGTGCGAATATTTCAATGTCCGTATGTGCCAAACCGTTGGTTTATGACACACCTATACGCGTCTCTTGCTCGCGGCGCTCGCTCGAAAACTATAGCCTAACCTAAAACCAATCCATCTTGCGTTCATTATTCGATATGATGGCGACATGTTTCAAATTTGCGAACGTGTCGGATCGGTTGTGGGGTTGGACTAGATTTTTACGAGCGAGCGGAGCGAGCGAGCAACGGTCACAATTTCCAAGCTATACATATACCATATATTGTCTTGCATATATTTCGTGCTTGTACCTAATTTTGTCAGCCATTTCGGACATCACGTTGCACTGTACTATGAGGAAACGGTACTAATTATGTGAAACTATTGGTAAACCGTAAACATTTGTCAGAAGGCAATAGGATAAAGACTTCCGGCTCCCTCGGGCTGGTGCGAATATATCAATGTCCGTATGTGCCAAACCGATGGTTTGTGACACACCTTTACGCGTCTCTCGTTCGCTGCGCTCGCACGAAAGCTATAGCCTAACCTAAAACCAATCCATCTTCCGTTCATTATTCGATATGGTGGCGACATATTTCAAATTGCGAACGTGTCGGATCGGTTGTGGGGTTGGACTAGATTTTTACGAGCGAGCGGAGCGAGCGAGCAACGGTCACAATTTCCAAGCTATACATATAACTTATATTGCCTTCCATATATATCGTGTTATTACCTAATTTTGTCAGCCATTTCGGACATCACGTTGCACTGTACTATGAGGAAACGGTACTAATTATGTGAACTATTGGTAAACCGTAAACATTTGTCAGAAGGCAATAGGATAAAGACTTCCGGTTCCTCGGGCTGGTGCGAATATATCAATGTCCGTATGTGCCAAACCGATGGTTTGTGACACACCTTTACGCGTCTCTCGTTCGCTGCACTCGCACGAAAGCTATAGCCCAACCTAAAACCAATCCATCTTCCGTTCATTATTCGATATGGTGGCGACATATTTCAATTTGCGAACGTGTGGGATCGGTTGTGAGGTTGGACTAGATTTTTACGAGCGAGCGGAGCGAGCGAGCAACGGTCACAATTTCCAAGCTATACATATACCTTATATTGCCTTCCATATATTTCGTGTTATTACCTAATTTTGTCAGCCATTTCGGACATCACATTGCACTGTACTATGAGGAAATAGTACTATTTATGTGAAACTATTCATAAACTGTAAACATGTGTCGGTAGGCAATAGGATAAATACTTCCGGCTCCACGGGCTGGTGCGAATATTTCAATGTCCGTATGTGCCAAACCGTTGGTTTATGACACACCTATACGCGTCACTCGCTCGCTGCGCTTGCTCGAAAACTATAGCCTAACCTAAAACCAATCCATCTTGCGTTCATTATTCGATATGATGGCGACATATTTCAAATTTGCGAACGTGTCGGATCGGTTGTGGGGTTGGGACTAGATTTTTACGAGCGTGCGGAGCGAGCGAGCAACGGTCACAATTTCCAAGCTATACATATACCTTATATTGCCTTCCATATATTTCGTGTTATTACCTAATTTGTCAGCCATTTCGGACATCACGTTGCACTGAACTATGAGGAAACGGAACTAATTATGTGAAACTATTGGTAAACCGTAAACATTTGTCAGAAGGCAATAGGATAAAGACTTCCGGTTCCTCGGGCTGGTGCGAATATATCAATGTCCGTATGTGCCAAACCGATGGTTTGTGACACACCTTTACGCGTCTCTCGTTCGCTGCACTCGCACGAAAGCTATAGCCTAACCTAAAACCAATCCATCTTGCGTTCATTATTCGATATGGTGGCGACATATTTCAAATTTGCGAACGTGTGGGATCGGTTGTGAGGTTGGACTAGATTTTTACGAGCGAGCGGAGCGAGCGAGCAACGGTCACAATTTCCAAGCTATACATATACCTTATATTGCCTTCCGTATATTTCGTGTTATTACCTAAATTTTGTCAGCCATTTCGGACATCACATTGCACTGTACTATGAGGAAATAGTACTATTTATGTGAAACTATTCATAAACTGTAAAACATGTGTCGGTAGGCAATAGGATAAATACTTCCGGCTCCACGGGCTGGTGCGAATATTTCAATGTCCGTATGTGCCAAACCGTTGGTTTATGACACACCTTTACGCGTCTCTCGCTCGCGGCGCTCGCTCGAAAACTATAGCCTACCTAAAAACCAATCCATCTTGCGTTCATTATTCGATATGATGGCGACATATTTCAAATTTGCGAACGTGTCGGATCGGTTGTGGGGGTTGGACTAGATTTTTACGAGCGAGCGGAGCGAGCGAGCAACGGTCACAATTTCCAAGCTATACATATACCTTATATTGCCTTCCATATATTTCGTGTTATTACCTAATTTTGTCAGCCATTTCGGACATCACGTTGCACTTTACTATGAGGAAACGGTACTAATTATGTGAAACTATTGGTAAAACCGCAAACATTTGTCAGAAGGCAATAGGATAAAGACTTCCGGCTCCTCGGCTGGTGCGAATATTTCAATGTCCGTATGTGCCAAACCGTTGGTTTGTGACACACCTTTACGCGTCTATCGTTCGCTGCGCTCGCACGAAAGCTATAGCCTAACCTAAAACCAATCCATCTTGCGTTCATTATTCGATATGGTGGCGACATATTTCAAATTTGCGAACGTGTGGGATCGGTTGTGAGGTTGGACTAGATTTTTACGAGCGAGCGGAGCGACTGAGCAACGGTCACAATTTCCAAGCTATACATATACCATATATTGTCTTGCATATATTTCGTGCTTGTACCTAATTTTGTCAGCCATTTCGGACATCACGTTGCACTGTACTATGAGGAAACGGTACTAATTATGTGAAACTATTGGTAAACCGTAAACATTTGTCAGAAGGCAATAGGATAAAGACTTCCGGCTCCTCGGGCTGGTGCGAATATATCAATGTCCGTATGTGCCAAACCGATGGTTTGTGACACACCTTTACGCGTCTCTCGTTCGCTGCGCTCGCACGAAAGCTATAGCCTAACCTAAAACCAATCCATCTTCCGTTCATTATTCGATATGGTGGCGACATGTTTCAAATTTGCGAACGTGTGGGATCGGTTGTGAGGTTGGACTAGATTTTACGAGGCGAGCGGAGCGAGCGAGCAACGGTCACAACTTCCAAGCTATACATATACCTTATATTGCCTTCCATATATTTCGTGTTATTACCTAATTTTGTCAGCCATTTCGGACATCACATTGCACTGTACTATGAGGAAATAGTACTATTTATGTGAAACTATTCATAAACTGTAAACATGTGTCGGTAGGCAATAGGATAAATACTTCCGGCTCCACGGGCTGGTGCGAATATTTCAATGTCCGTATGTGCCAAACCGTTGGTTTATGACACACCTTTACGCGTCTCTCGCTCGCGGCGCTCGCTCGAAAACTATAGCCTAACCTAAAACCAATCCATCTTGCGTTCATTATTCGATATGATGGCGACATATTTCAAATTTGCGAACGTGTCGAATCGGTTGTGGGGTTGGACTAGATTTTTACGAGCGAGCGGAGCGAGCGAGCAACGGTCACAATTTCCAAGCTATACATATACCTTATATTGCCTTCCATATATATCGTGTTATTACCTAATTTCGTCAGCCATTTCGGACATCACGTTGCACTGTACTATGAGGAAACGGTACTAATTATGTGAAACTATTGGTAAACCGTAAACATTTGTCAGAAGGCAATAGGATAAAGACTTCCGGTTCCTCGGGCTGGTGCGAATATATCAATGTCCGTATGTGCCAAACCGATGGTTTGTGACACACCTTTACGCGTCTCTCGTTCGCTGCACTCGCACGAAAGCTATAGCCTAACCTAAAACCAATCCATCTTGCGTTCATTATTCGATATGATGGCGACATATTTCAAATTTGCGAACGTGTCGGATCGGTTGTGGGGTTGGACTAGATTTTTACGAGCGAGCGGAGCGAGCGAGCAACGGTCACAATTTCCAAGCTATACATATACCATATATTGTCTTGCATATATTTCGTGCTTGTACCTAATTTTGTCAGCCATTTCGGACATCACGTTGCACTGTACTATGAGGAAACGGTACGAATTATGTGAAACTATTGGTAAACCGTAAACATTTGTCAGAAGGCATTAGGATAAAGACTTCCGGCTCCTCGGGCTGGTGCGAATATATCAATGTCCGTATGTGCCAAACCGATGGTTTGTGACACACCTTCACGCGTCTCTCGTTCGCTGCGCTCGCACGAAAGCTATAGCCTAACCTAAAACCAATCCATCTTCCGTTCATTATTCGATATGGTGGCGACATATTTCAAATTTGCGAACGTGTGGGATCGGTTGTGAGGTTGGACTAGATTTTTACGAGCGAGCGGAGCGAGCGAGCAACGGTCACAATTTCCAAGCTATACATATACCTTATATTGCCTTCCACATATTTCGTCTTATTACCTAATTTTGTCAGCCATTTCGGACATCACATTGCACTGTACTATGAGGAAACGGTACTAATTATGTGAAACTATTGGTAAACCGTAAACATTTGTCGGAAGGCAATAGGATAAAGACTTCCGGCTCCTCGGGCTGGTGCGAATATATCAATGTCCGTATGTGCCAAACCGATGGTTTGTGACACACCTTTACGCGTCTCTCGTTCGCTGCGCTCGCACGAAAGCTATAGCCTAACCTAAAACCAATCCATCTTCCGTTCATTATTCGATATGGTGGCGACATATTTCAAATTTGCGAACGTGTGGGATCGGTTGTGAGGTTGGACTAGATTTTTACGAGCGAGCGGAGCGAGCGAGCAACGGTCACAATTTCCAAGCTATACATATACCTTATATTGCCTTCCATATATTTCGTGTTATTACCTAATTTTGTCAGCCACTTCGGACATCACATTGCACTGTACTATGAGGAAATAGTACTATTTATGTGAAACTATTCATAAACTGTAAACATGTGTCGGTAGGCAATAGGATAAATACTTCCGGCTCCTCGGGCTGGTGCGAATATTTCAATGTCCGTATGTGCCAAACCGTTGGTTTATGACACACCTATACGCGTCTCTTGCTCGCGGCGCTCGCTCGAAAACTATAGCCTAACCTAAAACCAATCCATCTTGCGTTCATTATTCGATATGATGGCGACATGTTTCAAATTTGCGAACGTGTCGGATCGGTTGTGGGGTTGGACTAGATTTTTACGAGCGAGCGGAGCGAGCGAGCAACGGTCACAATTTCCAAGCTATACATATACCATATATTGTCTTGCATATATTTCGTGCTTGTACCTAATTTTGTCAGCCATTTCGGACATCACGTTGCACTGTACTATGAGGAAACGGTACTAATTATGTGAAACTATTGGTAAACCGTAAACATTTGTCAGAAGGCAATAGGATAAAGACTTCCGGCTCCTCGGGCTGGTGCGAATATATCAATGTCCGTATGTGCCAAACCGATGGTTTGTGACACACCTTTACGCGTCTCTCGTTCGCTGCGCTCGCACGAAAGCTATAGCCTAACCTAAAACCAATCCATCTTCCGTTCATTATTCGATATGGTGGCGACATATTTCAAATTTGCGAACGTGTCGGATCGGTTGTGGGGTTGGACTAGATTTTTACGAGCGAGCGGAGCGAGCGAGCAACGGTCACAATTTCCAAGCTATACATATAACTTATATTGCCTTCCATATATATCGTGTTATTACCTAATTTTGTCAGCCATTTCGGACATCACGTTGCACTGTACTATGAGGAAACGGTACTAATTATGTGAAACTATTGGTAAACCGTAAACATTTGTCAGAAGGCAATAGGATAAAGACTTCCGGTTCCTCGGGCTGGTGCGAATATATCAATGTCCGTATGTGCCAAACCGATGGTTTGTGACACACCTTTACGCGTCTCTCGTTCGCTGCACTCGCACGAAGGCTATAGCCCAACCTAAAACCAATCCATCTTCCGTTCATTATTCGATATGGTGGCGACATATTTCAAATTTGCGAACGTGTGGGATCGGTTGTGAGGTTGGACTAGATTTTTACGAGCGAGCGGAGCGAGCGAGCAACGGTCACAATTTCCAAGCTATACATATACCTTATATTGCCTTCCATATATTTCGTGTTATTACCTAATTTTGTCAGCCATTTCGGACATCACATTGCACTGTACTATGAGGAAATAGTACTATTTATGTGAAACTATTCATAAACTGTAAACATGTGTCGGTAGGCAATAGGATAAATACTTCCGGCTCCACGGGCTGGTGCGAATATTTCAATGTCCGTATGTGCCAAACCGTTGGTTTATGACACACCTATACGCGTCACTCGCTCGCTGCGCTTGCTCGAAAACTATAGCCTAACCTAAAACCAATCCATCTTGCGTTCATTATTCGATATGATGGCGACATATTTCAAATTTGCGAACGTGTCGGATCGGTTGTGGGGTTGGACTAGATTTTTACGAGCGTGCGGAGCGAGCGAGCAACGGTCACAATTTCCAAGCTATACATATACCTTATATTGCCTTCCATATATTTCGTGTTATTACCTAATTTTGTCAGCCATTTCGGACATCACGTTGCACTGAACTATGAGGAAACGGAACTAATTATGTGAAACTATTGGTAAACCGTAAACATTTGTCAGAAGGCAATAGGATAAAGACTTCCGGTTCCTCGGGCTGGTGCGAATATATCAATGTCCGTATGTGCCAAACCGATGGTTTGTGACACACCTTTACGCGTCTCTCGTTCGCTGCACTCGCACGAAAGCTATAGCCTAACCTAAAACCAATCCATCTTGCGTTCATTATTCGATATGGTGGCGACATATTTCAAATTTGCGAACGTGTGGGATCGGTTGTGAGGTTGGACTAGATTTTTACGAGCGAGCGGAGCGAGCGAGCAACGGTCACAATTTCCAAGCTATACATATACCTTATATTGCCTTCCATATATTTCGTGTTATTGCCTAATTTTGTCAGCCATTTCGGACATCACATTGCACTGTACTATGAGGAAATAGTACTATTTATGTGAAACTATTCATAAACTGTAAACATGTGTCGGTAGGCATTAGGATAAATACTTCCGGCTCCTCGGGCTGGTGCGAATATTTCAATGTCCGTATGTGCCAAACCGTTGGTTTATGACACACCTATACGCGTCTCTCGCTCGCGGCGCTCGCTCGAAAACTATAGCCTAACCTAAAACCAATCCATCTTGCGTTCATTATTCGATATGGTGGCGACATATTTCAAATTTGCGAACGTGTGGGATCGGTTGTGAGGTTGGACTAGATTTTTACGAGCGAGCGGAGCGAGCGAGCAACGGTCACAATTTCCAAGCTATACATATACCTTATATTGCCTTCCGTATATTTCGTGTTATTACCTAATTTTGTCAGCCATTTCGGACATCACATTGCACTGTACTATGAGGAAATAGTACTATTTATGTGAAACTATTCATAAACTGTAAACATGTGTCGGTAGGCAATAGGATAAATACTTCCGGCTCCACGGGCTGGTGCGAATATTTCAATGTCCGTATGTGCCAAACCGTTGGTTTATGACACACCTTTACGCGTCTCTCGCTCGCGGCGCTCGCTCGAAAACTATAGCCTAACCTAAAACCAATCCATCTTGCGTTCATTATTCGATATGATGGCGACATATTTCAAATTTGCGAACGTGTCGGATCGGTTGTGGGGTTGGACTAGATTTTTACGAGCGAGCGGAGCGAGCGAGCAACGGTCACAATTTCCAAGCTATACATATACCTTATATTGCCTTCCATATATTTCGTGTTATTACCTAATTTTGTCAGCCATTTCGGACATCACGTTGCACTTTACTATGAGGAAACGGTACTAATTATGTGAAACTATTGGTAAACCGCAAACATTTGTCAGAAGGCAATAGGATAAAGACTTCCGGCTCCTCGGGCTGGTGCGAATATTTCAATGTCCGTATGTGCCAAACCGTTGGTTTGTGACACACCTTTACGCGTCTATCGTTCGCTGCGCTCGCACGAAAGCTATAGCCTAACCTAAAACCAATCCATCTTGCGTTCATTATTCGATATGGTGGCGACATATTTCAAATTTGCGAACGTGTGGGATCGGTTGTGAGGTTGGACTAGATTTTTACGAGCGAGCGGAGCGACTGAGCAACGGTCACAATTTCCAAGCTATACATATACCATATATTGTCTTGCATATATTTCGTGCTTGTACCTAATTTTGTCAGCCATTTCGGACATCACGTTGCACTGTACTATGAGGAAACGGTACTAATTATGTGAAACTATTGGTAAACCGTAAACATTTGTCAGAAGGCAATAGGATAAAGACTTCCGGCTCCTCGGGCTGGTGCGAATATATCAATGTCCGTATGTGCCAAACCGATGGTTTGTGACACACCTTTACGCGTCTCTCGTTCGCTGCGCTCGCACGAAAGCTATAGCCTAACCTAAAACCAATCCATCTTCCGTTCATTATTCGATATGGTGGCGACATGTTTCAAATTTGCGAACGTGTGGGATCGGTTGTGAGGTTGGACTAGATTTTTACGAGCGAGCGGAGCGAGCGAGCAACGGTCACAACTTCCAAGCTATACATATACCTTATATTGCCTTCCATATATTTCGTGTTATTACCTAATTTTGTCAGCCATTTCGGACATCACATTGCACTGTACTATGAGGAAATAGTACTATTTATGTGAAACTATTCATAAACTGTAAACATGTGTCGGTAGGCAATAGGATAAATACTTCCGTCTCCTCGGGCTGGTGCGAATATTTCAATGTCCGTATGTGCCAAACCGTTGGTTTATGACACACCTTTACGCGTCTCTCGCTCGCGGCGCTCGCTCGAAAACTATAGCCTAACCTAAAACCAATCCA